>NC_055700.1:989517-1312203 GCF_017639745.1 Melanotaenia boesemani
CCGCCCGGGACAGACGGGGCAGAGGGCCCGGGCCCAGGAGCGCAGGGACACCCCCCACCCCCACAGGCCAAGGGCCAGCACGCCACCCGGGGGGACCCGGCCCGCCCAGACGGCCACCGCCAGAGGCCAGCCCCACACCCCTGCGCCCAGCCGCACACCCCGAGAACCAGTCCTGCCCCCCCCCCCCAGACCAACACACACAAACACACACACTCTCCTTCCACTCCTCCATTCATCCTCCCACGCATACACCATTCAACCCTCACATACTCTCTTCTCCCACACACACACACCATCCTTCCACCATCCATCCTTCCACACACACACCATCCTTCCACCATCCATCCTCCCACACACTCACCATCCTTCCACCATACACTCTCCCACACCTACCCCATCCTCCCACACACACATCATCCCTCCACCACTCATCCTCCCACACATACACCATCCTCCACCTTCACACCTCCCACACACACACACACACACCATCCTTCCACTACCCATCCTCCCACACATACATCATTCTCCTACACATACACCGTCCTCCCTCTCCTACACCAAACATCCACCTTCACGTACCCCATCCTCCCACACACACACACACCACCCCTCCATCACCCACTCTCCCAAACATACACCACTCCCTCACACACACACCATCCTCCCTCCCATACACCATCCATCCTCCTGCACACACACCATTCTTCCACCATCCATCCTCCCACACACTCCCCCTCCCTGCACCATACATGCTCCCACACATACCCCATCCTCCCCCACATACATCATCCCTCCACCATTCATCCTCCCACACCCACACCACCCCCCCCTCCCACACACCACACATCCACCTCCACACACCCCACCCTCCCACACACACACACCATCCCTCCACCACCCATCCCCCCACACACACACCACTCTCCCCCCCCCCCCCCCACATACACACACACACACACAAACACCATCCCCCCACCACCATCCTCCCGCCACCCCACGCCGCGGGGGGACAGCCCCAGCCAGGAGGCGAGGAGACACGAGCCAGGCCCCCACCCCCCCCACCCCGCTTGAAGACCCCATCGCCCCTCCCTCCCCCACTAGTGAGGGAATATATTATGTGCTGTTTGCAATTAAAAAAAGAGGGCTAAAATTGGGGGGCAGTAACTGCATTGAGGAGGGGGTGGGGCCACCTGAGCAGTCCCACCCACCTGACCTCGCATGTTCCACCCCCCAAAACGTGTTTGTATGTTGCAAATGTTATTTGTGCTCAGTGACTAAGTGGAATTAAAAGCTGGGAGGCATGCTGCCGCTCGGCGAAGCAACGGGGCCACTATGATGACCCCCCCTGCCCCGCCCAGCGCAACAAGCACACCCCCCACGGCCCTACCTGTGTATGTAGTGAAGAGTGGGGAGGGGAGGGGTCAGGAGATGTAGGTCCAGCGGGGGGTAAGCCTCCCCCCTGGAAGACGACCCGCCAGTGGCTTAGGGTGCCCCCGTCCCCCGCCGGCCCCGAAGGGCGTCACAGGCCCAGAGCAGGCACCCCAACCCAGGCACGCCACGAACCCCCCCAGGGGCCAGCCACCAGCCCAAGGGGCCACTTTCCTCTTTCTGAGTGGGAGGGGGGCGAGGCGAAGGAAGGGAACCCCGGGCCCCGCCCCCAACACCCAGCCAGGGCGCCCCCCAGAGGACACGTCCTAACCCCCTGCAAACGCACACACTCCTTTTTTTTTTTTTTTTTTTTTTTTTCTCCCCAGCCACTCACACACACTCTCACACACCTCTATATACCAACACCTCAATACGTGCACATACCTCCACACACACACGTCACGCACATACCTATAAACACACACACCGGTGCCCACATACACACACACTCTCATACCCCTCCATACACATACACCACTACACACACACTCACATACATACCTGCATATACACACAAGCACCTCCATACATACTCACGCCTCCACCCACTCCTTCACTCCTCCACACACACCTCGACCTCCACGTGCACACACTCATATATACATACCTTCACACACACCCACATCCCACATAGACCTCCACACACACACCCGCACACTACTCACACACACACATACACGCACACACCCAGACCTTCATACACACCCACACACACATACGGCACACACGTCCCTCTACACCCACCCACACACCAGCATACCCACAGACACACACACACACACACAAACACACCCCCACCCAGGTTCCGGGGCTGCGACCAAGCACCAGGGCACGGACCAACCCCCGGCACGGCACATCCGGACGGGCCCAGCCCCCCCCAGCAGCGGCAGACCCCCCACCCCCAGGAGCGGGGGGAGACCCGACGCCCCAGAGCCCGGGGCCCCCACCAGGCCCACCCCGGGCCCGACCGGCCACCCGGCCAGGGGCCGACGGACACCGACCCAGACACCCCGGCAGCCACCCCCCACCGCCACGAGGCAGCCCCACCCCGGGGCCCACCCAATGCCGCCCGCCCAGACCGGAACCCCCAGCCGACCCAGCAGCGGAGCAGCCTAGATCCCCACCCAGGAGACAACCGGAGACCTGAAGCCACCAGGGACCTCCCACCCACATCCGCCCCCATCCCAGCGAAGCCGCAATCCTCCACCTACATTAAGTGATGTAGCCAGTCACAGGGGACCAGAGGGAATGAAAGTCATCTGACTGGTTCCTGGAGGAGGCAGACATTGTCTCAATGCTGATGTGATCTAACAGGAGATTTCTAAACTGCTGGATAGACAAATTATTCTTATCTTTCCAGTTCACAAGAATAGTTTTCTTTGCGATGCATAAGACTGCGAGGACCAAGTTTATGGAGTGTATTCCTATGTTGGTGTCACCCAGGTCGCCCAGTAGGCAAAGTGTGGGGTTTGCAGGAAAACTAGTTTTAAACCATTTTGAGAGATCTTCACACACCTTAATCCAGAACCTTTGGACAGGTGTGCAGGACCACAGCGCATGGATGTAGCTATCAGAGGTGTTCTCAGAGCAGTGTGGGCAGATATCTGATGGTGAAAGGCCCATCCTGAACATCCTGTGTCCTGTATAATGAGTTCTATGGAGAATTTTGAATTGTATTAGTTGTATATTTGAATTCTGAGTCATTTTAAACGTGTTTAAACATATTTGTGACCATCTTACATGATGAACCGTTCCCACCAACACGATGAACCAGTTCCACCAACACGATGAATCGTTCCCACCAACACGACGAACTGTTCCCACCAAAACGATGAATCGTTCCCACCAACACGATGAACCGTTCCTACCAACATGATGAACCGTTCCCACCAACACAATGAACCAGTTCCACCAACACGATGAACCAGTTTCTCCAACACGATGAATCGTTCCCACCAACACGATGAACCAGTTCCACCAACACGATGAACCAGTTCCACCAACACGATGAACCAGTTTCACCAACACGATGAATCGTTCCCACCAACACGATGAACTGTTCCCACCAACACGATCAACCATTCCCACCAAAATGATGAGTCGTTCCCACCAACACAATGAACCAGTTCCACCAACACGATGAACCAGTTTCACCAACACGATGAATCGTTCCCACCAACACGATGAACCAGTTCCACCAACACAATGAACCAGTTCCACCAACACGATGAACCGTTCCCACCAACACAATGAACCAGTTCCACCAACACAATGAACCAGTTCCACCAACACGATGAACCAGTTCCACCAATATGATGAACCAGTTTCACCAACACGATGAATCGTTCCCACCAACACGATGAACCGTTCCCACCAAAACGATGAATCGTTCCCACCAACACGATGAACCGTTCCTACCAACACGATGAACCAGTTCCACCAACACGATGAACCAGTTCCACCAACACGATGAACCAGTTTCACCAACACGATGAATCGTTCCCACCAACACGATGAACCGTTCCCACCAAAATGATGAGTCGTTCCCACCAACACTATGAACCAGTTCCACCAACACAATGAACCAGTTCCACCAACACGATGAACCGTTCCCACCAACACAATGAACCAGTTCCACCAACACAATGAACCAGTTCCACCAACACGATGAACCAGTTCCACCAACATGATGAACCAGTTTCACCAACACGATGAATCGTTCCCACCAACACGACGAACCGTTCCCACCAAAACGATGAATCGTTCCCACCAACACGATGAACCGTTCCTACCAACACGATGAACCGTTCCCACCAACACAATGAACCAGTTCCACCAACACGATGAACCAGTTTCTCCAACACGATGAATCGTTCCCACCAACACGATGAATCGTTCCCACCAAAACGATGAATCGTTCCCACCAACACGATGAACCGTTCCTACCAACACGATGAAACGTTCCCACTAAGACGATGAACCTCTCCCACCAACACAATAAATCGTTCCACCAACACGATGAACCTTTCCCAACAGCATGTGTACCTTCTACAGACATCTGAGCGAGTCCTGCAGGATGACTGAAAACTTAGAGACGAGCTTGATGGAAAGCTGGAGTCCATCAGCAGACCTGCGGTCAGTTTCTCTGGTTCTCTGCGGCTTCACTTACCTTCACCAACAGATTCAGCATCTTCTGGCATGATGCTGAGATGGAACCTTCCTTGTTGGACTTTCGGATCAGTTTGACCGGTCCAGTGTTGTAAACCGTCTGGTTAACGAAGGCCAGCTTGTCTGTCTCCTTCAGTCTCAGCTGCTTCAACATGTCCTTGTTAATGGTCCTAAATTAAACCACAGCAGGAGCAGTTAGGAGTTAGGAAATATAAGGAGGAGTTAGGAGATGTAAGGAGGAGTTAGGAGATGTAAGGAGGAGTTAGGAGATGTAAGGAGGAGTTAGGAGATGGTACCTGCGGCTGAACTTGCTCCTGATGTTTTTCAGGTTGGCCTTCTTCTTCTTGAGGCAGACGGGTGCAGTCATAGCGTCCACAGTGTCAGCGCCTGCTGAGATTTTAGCTCCACCCACCAGATTATCTCCTCCCCCAGCATTGCCACTCCTGCTGGTTTCCATAGAAGTCATGAAATCCTTCACCAGAACTTCCTCCTCAAACTCTGGCAGAAGTGTTTATGTCATTAAAACTTGGCATGTTTTCTTTGTGTGATTGTGCAAGTCAGTTCACTCACCCGGCTGGAACTCCTTCTCATCCAGAAACTCAGGCAGCGAGCACAGCATGGCCTTGTACTTTGGAAGCTGCCAGAAACTTCCCTCTCTGACTTTGACCAGAGTCAGGAGCTCCACTTTATTGCTCATGTCATGGTTGGAGATCAGATGTTTTTTGGCTCCAAGATTATCAATAACTGATTTGGTTTCAGCTAAAAACATTTTCTGCAAAGACAAAATGGGACGAAAAACATCCGTGTCAGAAGTTTTTTCACTGCAGGCTACAGCCAAGTCATACGACTCCCAAACCTGAATCTGAACCACAACCAGAACCTGAACCCAAATATGAACCCAAACCTGAACCTGAACCTCAGTCTGAACCCAAACCTGAACCTGAACCTAAATGTGAACCCAAACCTGAGTGAGTAAAATAATCCTAGGAAGAAACAAATAAGGAAAAGAATGGGGAAACTAAATTATTGAAAATACTTGGTTTTTATTAGTTTATACATTTGCTCATGTATTTCATCATTCTATTCCAGATTTATTCTTTTATGTGGCATTCCTTACTAAACCGCTAATGCATAGAGATGACCCATTATTCCCAGATTTCCTCCACAACAACTCTGAATAGAAACAGGAACATGCATTAACACATTTTCATCTCACCAGGTCTTCCCGGCTCCCTGATTGCTTTACTTTGGTCCAGCTCCAGTCAGTGGTCCAGCTCCAGTCAGTGGTCCAGCTCCAGTCAGTGGTCCAGCTCCAGTCAGTGGTCCTCCTCAGTCTCCTCTACACTGCAGCTTTAGTGGTGAGACGATGAACTGTGAAATATTTGCTGCAGCAGGAGGTTTTGTAGAGTTTCCTGGTCCTGCCCTCTCAGCCACCGATGCAGCATACCAATGAGGTCCTTCCACAACACAGGAAGTGAGGAAGTGCTGAATGTGGAAGACCAGGGGGGGTATTTACCAGCTGGATGGGAGCGCAACTGGTGGATGGTCTCAGTTTGACTGGGCTGTAAGACTGGAACCAGCTCAGATTCTCTTTGCAGAAACACATTTAAAATCCCACTACTGGCAGTGGGAAAGATTTCAGTAACTAAGCAGCATTAAAACCCAGTAAAATGGTTTTCGTTCCATTTTAAGAAACAAAGTCATCATTTTAGTTGGTGACAAACACAACCTGTTTGTTTTTGTCCCGGCTGTAGAGATGAGTCACAGCCTCTTTTAACTCTACAGGGGAAAATGACACACCAACTCCAGAGAAACATGACAAACTCTTCATTTCTTTCTTTCTACCCTGGCCTCTCCGGCGCGGTGGCAGCAGGATGATGGTCTGGCTGCTGTGTTGAGTTGAACTAATTTCCTCTGCCAGGAGAGGCTTCTGGATCTGGGGCTCCCCTTAAGTCCTGGTTGTTATTCTTCATTAATATTTTAAAATATGTTGTTGCTTCTAACTGCTGGACCACAGAAACAGAATGAAAACGGTGGATAGAGGAGAAAAAATAGAAAAAAGGAGAAGAAAACAAAAGATAGAAAACGAAGCAGAAAAGCTGCAAACAGAGCGAAACAGAAATTAAACAGCTGCTGCATCTGGAAAGAAGCAGGGACATCCTGAAGGCTCCTGGAGACCAGCAGACCATCTACAGACATCTACAGACCATCTACAGACCATCTACAGACTATCTACAGACCATCTATAGACCATCTACAGACATCTACAGACCATCTACAGACATCTACAGACCATCTACAGACCATCTACAGACATCTACAGACCATCTACAGACCATCTACAGACATCTACAGACATCTGCAAACCATCTACAGACCATCTACAGACCATCTACAGACTATCTACAGACATCTACAGACCATCTACAGACATCTACAGACTATCTACAGACCATCTACAGACCATCTACAGACATCTACAGACCATCTATAGACCATCTACAGACATCTATAGACCATCTACAGACAATCTACAGACCATCTACAGACCATCTACAGACATCTACAGACCATCTACAGACCATCTACAGACATCTACAGACCATCTACAGACCATCTACAGACATCTACAGACATCTGCAAACCATCTACAGACCATCTACAGACCATCTACAGACATCTACAGACCATCTACAGACCATCTACAGACATCTACAGACCATCTACAGACCATCTACAGACATCTACAGACATCTGCAAACCATCTACAGACATCTACAGACATCTACAGACCATCTACAGACCATCTACAGACATCTACAGACCATCTACAGACCATCTACAGACATCTACAGACATCTGCAAACCATCTACAGACCATCTACAGACCATCTACAGACTATCTACAGACCATCTATAGACCATCTACAGACCATCTACAGACATCTACAGACCATCTATAGACCATCTACAGACATCTATAGACCATCTACAGACAATCTACAGACCATCTATAGACCATCTACAGACCATCTACAGACATCTACAGACATCTGCAAACCATCTACAGACCATCTGCAAACCATCTACAGACCATCTACAGACCATCTACAGACTATCTACAGACCATCTACAGACCATCTATAGACCATCTACAGACATCTACAGACCATCTATAGTCCTGTTAGAGAAAAACCTTTAAAAAACAACACGAACACACCAGCAACTAGGATGTGTGTGTGTGTGTGTGTGTGTGTGTGTGTGTGTGTGTGTGTGTGTGTGTGTGTACTAAGCTTTAGGAGTGAATTTTGCTAAGTGATCATGCAAATGCAACCACTTCACCTCTCACCGTTTTACCCATGCAGACATACGGAAACAGAACTTTCTTTGGACCCATTCCATCTTCACTTTGTTCAAACTTCTTTGGAAGCAGGGTTGAACCAGAAAATGAAAATGTCTTTGGGTGAGGACTTGTCTAACAGGTTTCAGGTTAGACGGACAGCATTCCCGCAGAGGCTCTGAGGAATAAAGAGCCGGAAAGTCCAGGTCCACAGAGAAAACAGGACGTAGCTGCTGAGAGGAGCAAAGATGGAGCAATCATGAAAGTGTTTAATAAGCTTTCCACATTTCTCCTCTACAGTCAGAAGATCTTCCACCTGCAGACAGACTGAATCAGTCTAGAGGAATTTCCGGGGCGATGATGTCCAGACGGACCTGCATCCTGAGTCATCATTTAGCAGCAGCTGATAGAACCATAGAACCGCATGTCCATCCAGACCAGGTTTTAGAGTCGGTTGGACAGGTGGTCCAGACTTTTTCTTTCCAGTGAATCGAGCTGAATTTTCCACGGTGCCTTCAGGAACTACAAGACATTTTAATGGTCACCATGCTCTCTGGATGGAGGCATCTTCATCCAGGAAGAGATCATTCCTATCTGGGCAGGAATGCTCCATCCCTGGATGAAGGGGGCCAGGAACAGCTGACCTGCAGGGAATGGACCAGAACCAAGACAGCAGGACTTTCCCACAGCGTGTTGGACAAACTCCCTGCCAGGGTGGAGGTTCTGGTTCAGCATCCAGAACAACAACAAGATGTGAGGTAAGAAGAACGCGGACATGAAACCATGAAGGAAAACCCACACCACCCCCAGCACCCAGCACTGCTGCACCCACACCGCAAACACCACCCAGAAACAGCTGCACCCATACTGCTAACACCACCCAGAAACAGCTGCACCCACACTGCTAACACCACCCAGAAAGAGCTGCACCCACACTGCTAACACCACCCAGCACTGCTGCACCCACAACGCTAACACCACCCAGAAACAGCTGCACCCACACTGCTAACACCACCCAGAAACAGCTGCACCCACATTGCTAACACCACCCAGACACAGCTGCACCCACACTGCTAGCACCACCCAGACACTGCTGCACCCACATTGCTAACACCACCCAGACACAGCTGCACTCACACTGCTAACACCACCCAGCACTGCTGCACCCACGCTGCTAACACCACCCAAACACTGCTGCACCCACACCTCTAACACCACCCAGCACAGCTGCACCCACACTGCTAACACCACCCAGACACTGCTGCACCCACACCGCTAACACCACCCAGCACTGCTGCACCCACACTGCTAACACCACCCAGAAACAGCTGCACCCACACTGCTAACACCACCCAGCACTGCTGCACCCACACTGCTAACACTACCCAGAAACAGCTGCACCCACACTGCCAACACCACCCAGAAGCAGCTGCACCCACACTGCTAACACCACCCAGACACTGCTGCACCCACACCGCTAACACCACCCAGACATTGCTGCACCCACACCACCACCAGCACTGCTGCACCCACATTGCTAACACCACCCAGAAACAGCTGCACCCAGCACTGCTATACCCACACTGCTAACACCACCCAGAAACAGCTGCACCCACACTGCTAACACCACCCAGCACAGCTGCACCCACACTGCCAACACCACCCAGAAACAGCTGCAACCACACTGCTAACACCACCCAGACACTGCTGCACCCACACCGCTAACACCACCCAGACATTGCTGCACCCACACCACCACCAGCACTGCTGCACCCACACTGCTAACACCACCCAGAAACAGCTGCACCCACACTGCTAACACCACCCAGCACTGCTGCACCCACACTGCTAACACCACCCAGAAACAGCTGCACCCACACTGCCAACACCACCCAGAAACAGCTGCACCCACACTGCTAACACCACCCAGACACTGCTGCACCCACACCGCTAACACCACCCAGACATTGCTGCACCCACACCACCACCAGCACTGCTGCACCCACACCTTTGACGATTTATTTGCTCTTAAAAGCATTCATTTAATCTGTTATTGTGTTGAAGATGTTAAACTTTGGATGTCCTGAAATTCCCTAAAATTAAATGAAAGCAAACAGAAATGGTCATTTTTGGCAACGCTGTTAGTCCGGGTATTGACGCTGTTCTGGGCCTTTTACTTTTATTCGTGTAACCCTCAGCATGAACCTTGATGGTTCCTTTAAACTGTGTAGGCAGGTGAGTGCAGTAGTCCAATCAGGCTTTTCCACCTGAGGTAGCTAGCTAAGGTGAAGTCACGCCTTCCAGCTAATGTCTTTGAACATGTGATCTGTTGCAGACTGGACTGCTGCAGCTCTCTGTATCTCTGCTTGGATCAGTCTTCTGTCCATTGTCTCCAGCTGGTCCATCGACTCCAGCTGGTCCATCGTCTCCAGCTGGTCCATCGACTCCAGCTGGTCCACCGTCTCCAGCTGGTCCATCGTCTCCAGCTGGTCCATCGACTCCAGCTGGTCCATCATCTCCAGCTGGTCCATCGTCTCCAGCTGGTCCATTCTCTCCAGCTGGTCCATCATCTCCAGCTGGTCCATTCTCTCCAGCTGGTCCATCATCTCCAGCTGGTCCATCGTCTCCAGCTGGTCCATCGTCTCCAGCTGGTCCATCGACTCCAGCTGGTCCATCGACTCCAGCTGGTCCATCATCTCCAGCTGGTCCATCGTCTCCAGCTGGTCCATTCTCTCCAGCTGGTCCATCATCTCCAGCTGGTCCATCGTCTCCAGCTGGTCCATTCTCTCCAGCTGGTCCATCATCTCCAGCTGGTCCATCGTCTCCAGCTGGTCCATCGACTCCAGCTGGTCCATTGACTCCAGCTGGTCCATCGTCTCCAGCTGGTCCATCGTCTCCAGCTGGTCCATCGACTCCAGCTGGTCCATCGTCTCCAGCTGGTCCATTCTCTCCAGCTGGTCCATCGTCTCCAGCTGGTCCATCGTCTCCAGCTGGTCCATCGACTCCAGCTGGTCCATCGTCTCCAGCTGGTCCATCGACTCCAGCTGCTCCATCGTCACCAGCTGGTCCAGAGTGCAGCAGCTGGTCTGCTGGCTGGTACCAAACAGAGAAGGCACGTAGCACTGGTTTTAGCTTCTCTACACCGGCTTCCTGTTTCTTACAGTATCCAATTCAAAATCCTGGTTTTTGTTTTTAAAGCATTAAACGGTCGAGCTCCTTCTTACCCGTCTGGTCTGCAGTTTATTCATGATGCAGCCACATCCATGAGATCCAGCTCCAGGTGATGTTATCCATTCCAAGGACCAGGTTTAGGTTTGGAGGAGAGGTCCAGACTCTGGAACAACCTCCCTCTCAGTCTTAGATCTGCTCACTGCAACGTTTTAAATCTCTCTTGTAGAATAACTTTTATTGCTAGTTAACCTAAAGATTTTTCTTTCATTGTCTTAGTTGTCTTTAATTAGTTTTTATTGTTTTGTCAAAAGGCTTTATTTATTGCTCTGTCATTCTTCACGTCATCTTATTTTAGACGTGTTGGAGCTTGTAAAGCAGCTTGATGGAAGGCGATATTTAAAGAAACCTGACCTGACGCCGCAGCCACAGACCAGACGGTCACCCAGACCCAAAGTTCACTCTGATCTCCCAAGAGGAAGCTACCACGTTTCCAGTCACATGCTGCCAGTTCATAAGCATCTATGATTCAAACACCCACGTCTCACACACACACCATTCACACACTCCAGTCACACACTCCGGTCACACACACAGGAGTGTGTGTTGAAACGTGGCCTCTCAGATGGTCTCCAGCAGACGTTTGTTGGACTCGTGCTCTCCTGGTGATAGTAAACTTCCTTCCTGCTTCTCCAGTCCCTGCAGTGCTGTGTGCAGCTTCCGGTTCATCTGCAGATGAGAGGTACGGTAACGGAGGAGCCAGGCCCGGATCCCAGCTGCTAGCTGCTGCTTTCTTCAGCGGCTGTAGTGCCAGACTGGGAATGTACCAGAAGCTTAACACTATTTTCAGTAAAATGACCGTATACCCTAATCTGCATCCAGACTTCGGCCACGACTACTACCTTCAGTACCACATCATGACTACTACCTTCAGTACGACATCATGACTACTACCTTCAGTACCAAATCAAGACTACTACCTTCAGTACCACATCATGACTACTATCTTCAGTACCACATCATGACTACTATCTTCAGTACCACATCATGACTACTACCTTCAGTACCACATCAAGACTACTACCTTCAGTACCACATCATGACTACTACATTTGTGGTAGATTTGGTTGGATACTGCTATTTTTTTTTAAGACTCTTACAATCTTGTCAGTGTTACGTCAGCGTGGCCTACAAATAGCAGAAGGCTTATCTACAGTTATTCAGGAGCTAAAGCTAACTAGCTGCAAGATTCCTCCCTTCTCTACAGATGACTATCACAAACTTCTACAGAGGATCAACATGCTGGAAACAAAGATTCAGCAGCTCGAGGTGAATGTGGAAGTGAATGGATTGTGTGGAAATGAAACAACCTTGCCTTTAATAAAAAACAGTGGACAAGATTGTGTTAACACACAGCTAATTAGCACAAACGTAGCTGGAAAGAAAAGGGAGGACAATGTGCAAGGTATTAACTTTTCACTGATAGTCCACCCTGGAATGCTCTTGGTGCAAAGCCAAAGAGTAAATCATCTCACAGGGAAATGGGAGGACGAATAACAGGCAGAGCCCAGTTTGCTGAGATTAGCGATGCAACCGGCTGGCCTGCTCTGCCATCCAGACTAAGCACTTCCTCAACCCCTCTCATTAGCAAGACACAGTCATGGCCAGTTATCAGAAGGAACACTAACAAATCCGCTCCACAACAACTGGACATGCAATTACACAACAGGTTTGCTCCACTGCTGCAGGATTCTGGATCTACATCCAATGACCAAAAGGAAATCTCCCTACACACCGAGGTTAGATAAAAAAAAATCAGAAAGTAAAAGGCGACAAGAAAAGCAAACGGCTGGGCCTCAGACTCTGATTGTTGGTGACTTCAGTGTGAAAGACTTGAGAAATGTGTGTGGAAAACGTACAAAAGTACTGTGCTTTCCCAAGGATATGGTTTTAGATGTGAGAGGCAAAATTAAGCAAATTGTGGCTGCGCACCAAAACCTCATCCTGCATGTGGGGACGAACGATGCTGTGAAACAACAATCTGAGGTGCTGAAGCAGGATTTTACTGAACTGCTGGATATGATCAGCTGTCTGATGCTTGGATATCCATCAGTGGCCTCATCCCATCAGAGGAGGAGTGGAAAGATCCAGCAGGCTGTTTAGTCTGAATACATGGCTGTCGGCTGTATGAACCACATCCAGTTCATTTATAGACAACTTCAACTTCTTCTGGAACCGCAGGAACTTTTTTAAGATGGATGGATTCTGCCTGAGCAGGTCAGAAGTGAAGCTGTTCGCCTCCAACCTGTTTTATTTTCTGAACAGAGTCTGTTCCCTCGGACAAGGACAACAGACAAGAGAGACCAAAACAATGTGATAAGACACAGCCTAGACAAAACCTCGAGAAAAATCCCCTCAGTCCCTCCTGAAGAACCCCCAAAGCTTCCAGCAAGGATCCACCCCCTTCATCTCATCATACTCCAGCCAGGTCACCCTCCCTCTCTCCATCCTCCCCACCCCTCCTGGACTTCATCTCCCACATGAAGGAACTGGTCGCTATGGCAACCAAACTGACCCAATGCCCCAGTCCCATCTTTCCATCCCAAAACATCCCACTTCATCCTTCCCCACCAGTCCCCCAGCGAGCTCTGACCCAGTCTTCCCAGCGTCCACCTCCCCTCCCTCCAGGATGGAACCAAACTCCTCATCTGTCTCCAGCCTGATAACAACCAGCATCTGATGGATCTGTGCTGGTCCAGGCTGCAGCTATGTGGGTACTCATAGTTCTCCAGGAGAAGCCGGGCCTGAAATGCAAGTAGTTTCCTTTTTCCCTGTTTTAATAGGCAACAAAAAGACTGATAAATGTTCAGTAAAGCCAGATTCACCCAATACGTTCTATACATTTATCACATCTTGTGTTCATTCCTCAAAAGCCTCAGCCTGCCCAGAACAACACCTGCACAGGTAATGTTTTTAGCACACTGAAGCTAGCTTTGCTAAATGTCACATCTTTGTGCCACGTCTCCGCTAATAGGGGTCGGTTTTTCCAGCCGCTCCCGAACGCATCGCCAGTTTTCAGTTTGATTGCTGATGCTCTCCACCTGTGCCAAGCGCTATTTAAACTGGTCTGTGACATCCCTTCAGGGTCAGTTCGTCTCGGTTTATCCCTGCACGTATCCAGGCTCTGTTTCCTGTCTGTTTTGCCAGTATTACCTGTCTGCCTGCCTGCCTGTCGTCGACCCTTTATTTCTGAACCTGGACTTCTGCCTCCTCCCGCTCCCTGACTGGTAACTCTGCCTTTGATTAATTATTAGATTCCCTGGATACTGACCTCTGGATTGCTCTCTGGACTTTGCCTTTAGACCACGGACTTGGCTTTTCCGCTCCGTCAGTATTCACGGAAGCACCTACCGCAGCTTTCCATCACCCGGACTCTCTAATAACTGTCAGTACCTGTATTATCCTGCACTTTGGTTATCTGTTCAATAAAACTCCATCACCTATCCCTGGGTTCCTGATAATTTATGAGTCCAACCTCTGGGTACGTGACACTTTGGCTGAAAAAACATTTCAATCAATTATATTTTTGCAAAGCACAAAGTTAATGTCTAGTTTTTACCAGAAAGCTGGTCAGACAGAGAAAATGATGCTTGTTCTTGTAGAAGCGACTCCTCCAGACTTCAGCTCTGTGGGTGGAGCTAGATCACATCAGAAAGGTGGAGGAGGGGCTGTTTGCTTTAATGACTCCCTCCAATGCAGCAAGTATCTTAGAAAAACTTTGTCTCTCCAGATGCCCTCCCCTCTCGTGTGCTGGTCCTTGACATTTACAGGCCACCTAAACACTGAGCAGCGTTTCTGATGACGTTGTGAACTGCAGTCAGTAATCTGTCCACTCTGACGGTGTAGTTATTGTTGGTGGTTCCAACATTCATGCTGAGAACCAGGAGGACAGAGGGACCAGAGAACGGCATTCTTGATAACTTTGGTCTAACTCAGCATGTGGACCAGAGGACCCTGTCTGGATCTGGTAGTCTCTAAAGCAGGCATGTCAAACTGGTCCAGCAAAGGGCCGTGTGGCTGCAGGTTTTTGTTCCAGCCAGCCAAGAGCACACAGTTTGACCAATCAGCTGTCTGAAGACTGAGATCAGTTGATTGAATCAGTCAAATCTGGTGTGCTGCTGCTTGGTTGGAACAAAAACCTGCAGCCACACGGCCCTTTGCTGGACCAGTTTGACATGCCTGCTCTAAAGGTCTGAATGTTTCCAGGTTGTGGTGATGGATGTTGGTCTGTCTGATCATTCCTGGGTTTTCTTTGAGATGCTGTTATTGTCAACAAAAAGCCCAAACAGAGGTTATCAAGAAACGGTACATTGGTGAAAATCCCTCTGAAATGTTTCTACCAGCTTTTTCTACATCATGTTTTTAGCAGGAACATTACAGTCCTGGTACTGCTGGATCTCAGTGCTGCATTAGACTTGGTCGACCAGAACATCTCACTAGACCGGCTGGAAAACTGGGTTGGACTTTCTGGTACTGCAGTTAACTGGTTTGAGTCCTGTTTAAAAGACAGGGACTACTTTGTGTCTATAGGTAACTATAAATCTGAGCGAACCAAAATAACCTGTGGAGTTCCCCAAGGCTCCATCCTGGAGCCACTGCTGTTCAACATCTACATGCTGCCACTCATTCACATTATGGAAACAACTAAACATGTTACCACAGTTATGCTGATGACACACACATCAACATAACCATCTCACCAGGAGACTACAGTCTGATCCAGACTCTGATCACCTGCATGGATCAGATTAAAGATCGGATGGGCCAGAACTTCCTTCAGTTACATGAAGACTAAACTGAAATAATAGTTTTTGGAGCCAAAGAAGAAAGATTAAAAGTCAGTTCTCAACTTTAAACAGCAAAGTTCAAAACTGCTAACCAAGCCAGAAACCTGGGAGTAGTCCTGGACTCAGACCTGGATTATAGCAGTTAAATTAAAACAGCTGTGAAGTCGGCCTGTTATCACTTAAAGAACATCTGGAGGATTAAAGGACTGATGACTCAGCAGGATTTAGAAAAACTGGTCCAAACACAACACACAAACAACACCTGGGGGGCATGTCATGTCGGGTGGGGCCACTTAGGTGGCCCGGCTCCCGGCTCATTGCGGTCACTGCTCCTCAATTTTAATTGCAAACAACACACAGTATATAAACAGTCAGGAGCGGGGAGGGAGAGGGTATTGGGGACCTCTCACACCCCTGCTCCCACTGTGTGTGGCCCGAGGGCGAGCGGGGGGAGGTGGTTGCCTCAAGGGCCGGGTCCCGTGGTGGCTGTGCTGGTGGGCTGCTGGCTCTGTGGGTGCTGAGGGGGTGCTTGGGGCTCGCTGTCCTCTGGTCCACCTGGGGTGTCCTCCACGGGTCATGGTGGGTGGGTTATGTGTGACGTGACTGTGTGATGGTGAGTGTTTGTGGGTACGGCACAGGGGAGGGTGTGAGTGTGGGGTTATATGGGGTGGAGACTGAAGTAGGTGGAGGGAGGGGGGAGGAGGTTGATGGTGCCCTGGTTCCTGGGGTGTGCGGCTGGAACATCGGGGTGTGTGCTGGCCTACGCTGGGTGGTTGTCTGGGGGGGCCTGGTCCACCTAGGCATGGTGCGGGCCCTCTGCCTTTGGGGGGTGGGGCGGCCGCCTCTGGGCTATTGGGGCCCTGGGCCCCAAGACCGTGGGAGGGTTCTTGCTGGGGCTCTCCTCTGCCGCCCTTTGGGTGGGGCTGGAGTCGTCTTCGTGGTGGGGTAGCTTGGGTTGGTGCTCCGGGGCTGCTGCTGAGGGCCCGGGTCTCTGGCCCTGGTCTGCCTCTGGCCTCCGTGGAGGCGCGGTTGCATTTGCATGAGCTCACTCACCACTCTTCATCATGATCACTCATCTTCCTCATCCTCTGCATGCTGACACAGTCACTGAGGTGTCCAGTGGGTTTTTATGCTAAGCGATACTTCTTTTTTGTATTTTTCCTGTGAGTTAGTATCTGGTCGCTGTTATGTCTTTTTGATTTGGTTATTATTTAAAAACTCTTAATGACTGGCAGCCCTGTTTTTTCTGTGTGTGTGTTTCTGCTTTTGTAAAAGTTGTAGGAAATTTTCTGGTGTGTTCATGTACAGGTGTAACAGCTTGTTGTCTGGTGATGGTGTGGATTGAAGGGTCGTTTCCTTCTGTCTGTGATCTTTTTGTCTCCTTTCTTCTTTCCCTTTTGCTCTTTTTGCTATTTTCCATCTTTTTCTGTCCCCTGCGGTCAGGTCCAGCAAGATTACATAGATTCCGTGATTCAAAGTAAATAAATTAATTAATTAATCAGATTATCAAGAGGAGCCTTACCCATAGGCCTCCCCTTGGCAGAGCAAATTTGTTCAGCACGATACAGCAAACAGATTATCATTTTGCTGCTATGATGCTGGACAGGACAAGTAAAAAAAAAAACAAAACAAAACAAAAAGAACTGGTCCACATTTATCTTTAGTAGACTGGACTACTGTAATGCTGTCCTCACAGGTCTCCTTAAAAAGTCCATCAGACACCTGCAGTTAGACCAGAACCCTCTGCTCCAGTCCTCACTAAGACCAGGAAAGTAGATCCTAGAACTCCAGTCCTCACTAAGACCAGGAAAGTAGATCCTAGAACTCCAGTCCGCACTAAGACCAGGAAAGTAGATCCTAGAACTCCAGTCCTCACTAAGACCAGGAAAGTAGATCCTAGAACTCCAGTCCTCACTGAGACCAGGGAAGTAGATCCTAGACCTCCAGTCTTTACTAAGACCAGGAAGGTAGATCCTAGAACACCCATCCTCAGATCTTTACACTGGCCTCCTGCTGTTAGTTTACAAAGACCTGAATGGTTTAGGACCAGAATCCATTCAGAATCCTCTGGTTGGTTATGGACCAGGGTCAGGTCTACTTTCTGTTCCCAGAGTCAGAACTAAACGTGGAGAGGCAGCGTTCAGCTTTTATGCTCCTCACATGTGGAACAAACTCCCAGAAACCTGCAGGTCTGCTGACTCAGCAGTTTTACATCAGAGTTAAAACTTTTCTGTTTGCTGCCTTTTATCAGAACAGCTGTTAATTCCCCACACTGGACTTTATTTCTGTTTTATCTGTTTTATTTTAGTTCATTTAATCTGTTTTGTCCTGTGTTCATTTAATTTCTTTTCTTTCTTTCTTTCTTTCTTTCTTGCTCTTTTCATTGCTTTTCATGCTCCGCTGTGATGCTTTTAATGTTTTATGTAAAGCACTTTGAATATTCTTCTACATGAAATGTGCTATACAAATAAATTTGCCTTGCCTAGCTTTCCACCTAGCTCGGGTCCCTGCCTTTTTTCCATGCTTCCGGATTATTGCACACTGCTTCTGAGGTCTACTCCCCTGACAAGCAGCATTGGGAGATGTTGCTGGCTGATGTGTTGGTCCGTGCAACAGGCAAAGTTCTGGGAATTTGTAGAGGGTAACTTCTGCGATCAGGTTATTTGCATATCCTCTGATCTGCAGCAGTGTATTTCTATGATACACGAGTGTAGTTGGTTGTACACACATATTCCCAGAGTTGCTTTTGTAGATGTCCAAGTTGCTAGATGTCCACGCCAAGAGTAAAACAAGTAGTAAACTACAACAGAAATTAAGAACAACACAAACAAACACCAATTCTTTTCCCCGGTGTGGCCACTGCGTGTTAAAACGCCGCCATCTAGCATTTCAGAACCAGACTGGCTAGGGGGGTGGAGGAGGTCTCAGTGTAGTCCAGTCAGAGCCCAGACCTCATCCTGACTGCAAGAACCAGACCGACTGGGGGAGGAGGTCTCAGCGGGGTCCAGTCAGAGTCCAAACCCTCATCCTGACCAAGGTGCTGTGGTGTGATGGCATCCAGAAAACCGTTCCTGCACCTTCCTGTTGCAGGAGGAAGTTTTAGACTCATCTTGTCTTTACCAGTAAATCAGCAGCTTCAAGGGTTTTTGCAGAACTGTCTGAATCTGGAGGATGGGTAGTTTATCTAGAGGACAGGTGGTTTATCTGGAGGACAGGTTGTTTATCTGGGGTACAGGTAGAGGACGGGTAGTTTATCTAGAGGACAGGTGGTTTATCTAGAGGACAGGTGGTTTATCTGGAAGACAGGTAATTTATCTGGAGAACAGGAGGTTTATCTGGATGTCAGGTGGAGGACAGGAGGTTTATCTGGATGTCAGGTGGAGGACAGGAGGTTTAGTTGGAGGACAGATAGTTTATCTGAGTTATTATTTTTATCTGACTTTTTCTTTTTCTATATAATCTTTCAAAATTTTTATATCACAGCCAGACACAGTGAATACAGGTGAGTGGTCAATGATGTCACACAGGAACAGGCCACTCGGAATTGGTTTCCACTTGAAAACATGGACGCCTACCCTCAGGTATGTGGACTTCAGTTACCATGAACACCTACTGTCAGGTATGTGGACCTCGGTAACATGGACGCCTACCTTCAGGTATGTGGACCTCAGGTAACATGGACGCCTACCTTCAGGTATGTGGATCTGAGGTAACATGGACGCCTACCTTCAGGTATGTGGATCTGAGGTAACATGGACGCCTACTCTCAGGTATGTGGACCTCAGGTAACATGGACGCCTACCTTCAGGTATGTGGATCTGAGGTAACATGGACGCCTACCTTCAGGTATGTGGATCTGAGGTAACATGGATGCCTACCCTCAGGTATGTGGACCTCAGGTAACATGGACGCCTACCTTCAGGTATGTGGACCTCGGTCACATGGACTCCTACCTTCAGGTATGTGGACCTCAGGTAACATGGACGCCTACCTTCAGGTATGTGGATCTGAGGTAACATGGACGCCTACCCTCAGGTATGTGGACCTCAGGTAACATGGACGCCTACCTTCAGGTATGTGGACCTCGGTAACATGGACGCCTACCTTCAGGTATGTGGACCTCAGGTAACATGGACGCCTACCCTCAGGTATGTGGACCTCAGGTAACATGGACGCCTACCTTCAGGTATGTGGACCTCGGTAACATGGACGCCTACCTTCAGGTATGTGGACCTCGGTCACATGGACTCCTACCTTCAGGTATGTGGACCTCAGGTAACATGGACGCCTACCTTCAGGTATGTGGATCTGAGGTAACATGGACGCCTACCCTCAGGTATGTGGACCTCAGGTAACATGAACGCCTACCCTCAGGTATGTGGACCTCAGGTAACATGGACGCCTACCTTCAGGTATGTGGACCTCGGTAACATGGACGCCTACCTTCAGGTATGTGGACCTCAGGTAACATGGACGCCTACCCTCAGGTATGTGGACCTCAGGTAACATGGACGCCTACCTTCAGGTATGTGGACCTCAGGTAACATGGACGCCTACCTTCAGGTATGTGGATCTGAGGTAACATGGACGCCTACCCTCAGGTATGTGGACCTCAGGTAACATAGACGCCTACCTTCAGGTATGTGGATCTGAGGTAACATGGACGCCTACCTTCAGGTATGTGGATCTGAGGTAACATGGATGCCTACCCTCAGGTATGTGGACCTCAGGTAACATGGACGCCTACCTTCAGGTATGTGGACCTCGGTAACATGGACGCCTACCTTCAGGTATGTGGACCTCAGGTAACATGGACGCCTACCTTCAGGTATGTGGATCTGAGGTAACATGGACGCCTACCCTCAGGTATGTGGACCTCAGGTAACATGGACGCCTACCTTCAGGTATGTGGATCTGAGGTAACATGGACGCCTACCTTCAGGTATGTGGATCTGAGGTGACATGGACGCCTACCTTCAGGTATGTGGACCTCAGGTAACATGGACGCCTACCCTCAGGTATGTGGACCTCAGGTAACATGGACGCCTACCTTCAGGTATGTGGACCTCGGTAACATGGACGCCTACCTTCAGGTATGTGGACCTCAGGTAACATGGACGCCTACCCTCATGTATGTGGACCTCAGGTAACATGGACGCCTACCTTCAGGTATGTGAACCTCGGTAACATGGACGCCTACCTTTGTTGTAGATAAATTCTTTATCAAAAGGGCTTGCTGATATTAAGAGTCTGCAGACAGAGGTCTTTAATGATCTTCCTTTATTCGGCCGAACAGGGGGACACCCTTCAGGATCAAAGACCATTCCTCCAAGCTTATATAGTCTTCCTGTCACTATTTTCAGACACACAGCATCCAGGCACGCAGCCTTGTAGGGGGGCTGGTTGACATCATTTTGATATCATGTTATAATGTCAAGCTATTAATATTTTGCTTACCAAAGGCTAAGTACACCTGTTGTTTTTCATTTCAACTCTGATATATTAATACTTCCACATTTCCCCCTTTTAAATATTTCAGAGTAATCGGCCCTAAGACGATACTCTGAAACTTACAATAGGGAAACCTTTTTACGCACACTTGGCCACACACGCAGGTCTCAAGCATAACATAGGAGCCGATCTGAACCTCCCGTACGAGGGCGAAAAAAACCCTGAAGGGAGAAAAAATTCCCCCGTGCCCCCCCTCTGGGCGAGCACCGGTAACTTTTGATCTTACTTGACACTCAGGCACGGGTAGGCCAGTGGACCCCTGCATGAGACCTTCTAAGTACTATGACAGAAAGTAACCATACACACACAACAAAGAAACTCCATTACAATCTGTTTTCACAAGGATAACCTATTACAGAAGATTTCTGACTACAAAAACCACACGTGAATAACACAAGATAGAGTCTTTTTCCAGTCCGGAGGCAAACAGGAGTGTTGGGTCACCAGCCTTTCGTCACAGGCTGCCGACCCTTTGTCCAACCGACTGTAGTTCTATTGAGACGTCACAGGTCCAACTCAGTACGGACCAATTGGGCAGCCATGATGACAGAGGTCTGTTTCTTGAGACTCGTACTCCACGCTTTCCTCAGGGCGGGAACGATGCACATGCCAAACAAGAAAAGAAGGATCAGAACCAAAGCTGACCCAACTCCCACCTTTATCAATACATTTTTCCAGTCAGCCATTAACTGGTCCAACCAATCAAGAGACCAGTCGCTCTTCCCAGCATGCTCTCGCACCTCCCTTCCCACCCGTATTATCTCGTCCATGGCAGATGTAAAGGAACCATCTGGCGCTCTGTTAGCTGGAATAAAGGTACAACAGTCTTCCCCGAACATTTGACATATTCCACCCTTATCTGCCAGAAGCCAATCCAGTGCTTGCCTGTTCTGTAGTGCGAGTCTGCTAGTTTCATGTAGCTGTTCTCCTAGTGCACTCAGTCCCTTGATGGTGTGGTTGAACAACCGCTGTTGATTATAATATATATAATTTATCCAGTTAACATTTTTATTCACAGTTATCCATGGTAGTATAGATTCTATGCCGGCCACTACTTCATTTCTGGCCGAAAATTCCACAGGAATCCCTTTAGCAATTCCAATTGCATCCCGATATACCCCATGAGAACCCGAGACCTGACGCCTACTCCTACGCAGCGCGCCCTTGTCTTGTTTTAAGTTAAGAATATTATTTACACCATTGTATACTACCATAGCTGGCACCTTTAAGCGAACAGTAGCACACAACCCCACCCAAGAGGGGGGTAGGGTGCTACGTAGCAGATTATTTCCACATAACCAGAAGCTATCAGCGACCGCATGTGATTGGTCTCCGAACCAAAATAGGGTTGGAACCGTGATAGACATATTCTGACAGTCCTGATGTGGGGGCTCCGGGTTTTCAAACCATACTGCTTTAGTTATGAAGAGAGGAGACATACCAGACTCTGGGAACCATGATAATACCCATGTGACATTACATCTTACCGTCGTGTTCCCCACCATTATCCCATTTTGCTGGAGAAATCCTCCGCTGGCAAAACACTCGTATGCGGCGTTATAGTCCACCTCGTAAACCGTGGGAGGGGCCATGGCGGTATTTGCCACCTGGTAAGGTTCACACAATTCCTGGATTTTGTAACCCCTATATTTATTCAAATAACCATGCATCCTCTGGGCCCCATAAAGTAATCTACACTTCATACCACACATCGGGAGCCCGAAGAAAGCATTCGTCGTTGTAGACTTGAACGCTTCCTCTTCACACACTCGGCGTTGTTCCTGGGCACACTCCCAAGAGCTGTACTTATCTGGGACAACAACCGGAGGGGCTCCAGGCGCCTTTGAGCACCATATGCATTCCTCCGATGTCATTTCCTTTACTGACAGCCAAGCCCAGCGATACCAAGTATTGGCCATCGCTTCCTTCCATAAGTAATCTTCACCAGGTCTAAACCCTCGTACTTCCGGTTGCCCCTTTACATTCTTGACCTCCCCCCCCTTTAATGTTTTATCATGATAACTATTTACCAAAGTATCTAACCCTTGAGGGGGAAGAGTGAATGACTCAACCACCCCACTGTCTGGTTGGCCATTGATAACCACGGTGGGCTGCGGTTCCGGTATAGAATCAACTTTATTTACAACAGGGGTGTTACCTGTGGCCTGGTACGAACTTACAATCTTTCCAATCTCCAACAGACCTTCCAGTGTGTTCCATGCAGCAGCCCATACCTGGTCAACCATTAAGGATGTTATACGTGCTAAGTGTTCATACCCCAGTCCTCCTGGCACTGACTGATGGTTACCTATTCCTGCCTGTGGGCGTGGAGTAGTGATTGTTACAAGATCAACCTTGTCCGGCTCCTGGACCAGAGCCGCAGCTGGAGGGGGAGTGGACTCCTCCTTTACAAAGTGAACTCCCCATTTCTTGGCAGTTGCAGCTGTGGTAACATAAACACTTAAGTCTGAGCCCAGAGGGTCTAGCCTGGACCCCAAAGCCTCTCCTCCCTGAGCACCGTGTTCATCATCCATCCCAGGATTCACTGGAATGTTATGCCCCTCTACATCTTGTTCCTTAATTGATCTTACTTTCCGCCTATGTTGTGCCAAAAGGGCAACATCTGTCTGAAATATTGAGTCACGGGTAGTGTGTAGATGTGTGCGGGTGCATGCCGGCAAGAGACCTGACTGATAATGACATTTGGCATGTGAGTCGTACTCCCCTTGGTCACTGAGGTCGCTCCCTCGTTGCGCAGTTGCCCCTCTGTTTCCTTGAGAAGGCCCTGGTGATGGGACGACGTGGTGGCTGCTGCTTCGGGTCCGGATTGGTTGAATTGGCCCTGCCGAGATCCCTGTCCCGCCCAGAAGAAGAAACCAAAGGAATGTCAAACTCAACATCATCGGGCGGCAACTCTGAATCTGCCCTGACAGGACTATCTTCGTCAGCTGCATGCGAAGCGATACTTCCCCTTTTGGGGGACTGGTCATTTGAGAACGCTGTACAATCCGACCAGTCCCCAGGGCCCGTTTTGCAGTTGTTGGTCGTAGGTGCCAACGAACAATGGTTCAGATGATGCCAAGCGACGCTCCCTTTGACCTGGACCGCAGTCGGTGTGGCACGGACCACCGTGTAAGGACCCCGGCGTCGAGGAGTGTTCCACTTTCGTCGAAACTCCTTAATGTACACCTTATCCCCGGGCACTAGTGATGCGCGGGTCGGGTTTTTTTCCGACCCGCGGGTCCCGCTCTTTTAAAAAAATTGGACCGCACCAAACCGCCCCGCACCTCCGCTTCTATTTTTTTAACCCGACCCGACCCGCCCCGCCCCGCCCCATTAAAACACATGTTATGATATTGACGAATGCTTTTATTTAGTCTGAGAAAGGTGCATATGGTCTCCTAAATTGGCACTGGAAACTGGCAACACAAAATGTAATTTTCATTTGAACGTTAAGCCTATAAACATAAATAGGCAAATAAATAAAGTGTTTTAAAGCGTTTAAGTGTTATAAAGCACATGGCCAATGCTGCTGTTGTTGTCTGCACTGATTACCTCGTTGAACCTGTCCCAAACCTGTGATTTAGCCATTTGACCGTCTTTCTTCTTTTTAAGGACGTAAACTCCCGAACGAATGCTATTCAACACTATTTCTTCCATCTTATGTTGCTTGTCTGCTTGGCGCTTTCTGCACGTAGCCTGCGTAGCCTACTACGCACCTACGTGGACATTACGTTACAAAACGTGACCTGTGTTTAAATAACTGATAAATATTTTGTCTTACATATTATAGTAACAAAATGTAGACACTGATTAAGGTCTTTATTTTCAGTTTGACAAAAAATAAAATTAATAGATAGAACTAGATATTTCAGAATAGTAAACCACACCAACCCGCCCCGCAGTGAAGCGAAAATTCTTTGACCCGCCCCAACCCGACCCGCGGGTAACCCGCGGGACCCGCGGGTTAGGAGGCGGCCCGCGCATCACTACCGGGCACCACTGGACCAGATGTCACAGAGACTGGTTTTGGCTCGTTCGCTTTTTCCTTTACCCGCAGGATCCTCGGGACCCCCCTAAAACTGAGAGGGTCTTGGTCGTGTGCCACCCAGGGCTCCACCTCCACCTCTTCTAGGGACGCCTCCGTTTCTTCCAGGACCACCTGCTGGGAGGGGCATAAAACGTGGGCAAGCCCTTGCAAAATGTCCAAACATGCCACAATACCAGCAGCGGTTGGATCCCTGCCACGCCCCAGACGAGGGAGTACCAAGCCTTGAGTATGAAGGGCGGAACGGCTGGGGACCCCTAGCGGCCTGTGTTGACTCAGGAACTCCAGCAGTCTGTCCCGCACCTGGATCTGTGAACACAACAGCTTGAACCTTTTCTTTCAGCTTGCCTTGCAAATCATTTAGTTGCATCTGTGCCAGCTTCCTTTGAATCTGGAGGTCCTGTTCAGAAGTCTTGGTTAGGTCTTTCCTGTATCGGGTTACTGCATGAATCACATGATCACGGAACTGTTGTGCTGGCATAGACGTTAAACCAACGACATCCTCCAGACGTCTGCTGACATCCTTTGGCATTGAATCGATGACTGCATTCCTGAAAAGAGTGAGCAAAACAGGATCATTTTCCACATCTCTCTGAGTCTCTAGACGCCACCTTTTCAACTGTGTATCGATGTATGCTGCTGGGTTCTGGTCGTCCTTCAGAGGTTCCCCTTTCAAAGCATCAACATCAATTTTATTAGGGTACTGTTTGCGTATTCCTTGCCAAATCACCCCCTTATAGGCTGCTAATTCTGTTCCATCTGCCCTTTCACTCAAAATCCAGTCCAGTTCATTGTCTCTGAAAAACTGCTGCATTTTAGACAACCCCAAAACCTGAGCGAGGACAGCTTTGATGTCACCCAGTGAAAGAAGTGTTCCAGCCGTGTTTGATTCCAAAGCCTTAATCCACTTGCCTCCTCCTGCGGATATTTGAGGGAGCTCTGAGACCAAACCTGTCAGGTCCCGAGCTGAGAAAGGATGATAATCAGCCCTTGTTCCTCTTATCAGAATTGGGAACTCCCCCCCCCTCAATCTGTCAGGAGGTCTGATGTTAGGCCTGTATCTTAAATCATATTTATCTCTAGGGACCCCTGCGGACGTGCCGGGTTTCTGCAAGCATGCAGGCATGGAAACTCCGCCTCCTGAAGCCGCCCCTTCCTCCACCTCCTCATTTAAATCATCTATTTCCTGTTCCATCTCAACTATCTGGCTCCGTCCCAACTCACGTTGCAAATCTTGCTGACGTGGTCCTAAGTTCATCCAAAAGCTATCATCTGTCTTACCTTTTCGAGCCAATTCGGTTCGATCCTGGTAACAGTTAATGATTCCAGACTGACGTCGCTGTGTACTACAGTATTTTGGAATGGCCAAATGGGGAGGAGTTTCCTGTTTTTCTCGAGGAGAATGTATAGAGGTTGAATGCCTTCCTACCTGGGCGTGTGCTTTCCCAGTGCTCTGTAAGGACGCACCCCCCTGTTTGGAGTTGGGTGGGTCTGGTTGGGGCAATGCATCAGTGGGAGATCCCTTCTCAGCGAGCCCTGAAGCAGCAGATGACCTATTTTGGATATCACTTACATTTCCGGGTATGCCAGCATCAGTTGGTACCCCAGGAAGGCTTTGCTGGTCATCAAGATTAAAGTTTCCATCTATCTTTATTGTTCCTGTTAAGTTTGGGAAAAGTTCAGCGTTAGTACAGTTTTCAGTTTCCCCCGGATTATCCGTAAAAGACACAATCGTTTTGACATTTCTTTTAATTGGCTTGCTGATTCTAAATAAGTTTAAAATTTCCAACTCGAGCTCTCGCTTCTTTTGTCGTTTCTTAGAATTATTTCCAGCTTTATAATCCTCAATGCGATGTTGCATTATTTCACAAAGTTTTTGATCAAACGACCCTGTAACAGGCCACTGGTCTTTAAGCCTTTTTGTTCTTTTATGCCATTTCTGGGACATGTGTTGAACCTCTTTCATCCTGTGCGGGTAGCGTATACAAACGATAGCCTGGGGCATACTCATCATTCCCCTATTAAGTCAATCTTGCTTTAATACAATATGATAATCATGCAACTCAAATGAAATCCACTTGGGTGTGCTGCAACCCCGTGTCCTGTTTCTTGGTGTCAATCCAATGGGAGGAGTCGTGTTCTGTTGGAAGGAAACCAAAAGAGTTCAGCGGTTTTATTTTAACAGCTATAATAATAGTACAGATTACATCCTTGTAGCTGCACAAGAGAAGAGCACTATTTTATTTTTGTCAGTGCTTGTGTCTATGCGCGTTAGCAAGTAGCTTAGTGTCAGATTTCACCAGACCACTATTTTGTGAGTTGGGGAACGAGTCAATTTATGCACTGCAATTCAGATTATACTCTTTACAACATGCAACATGCAATATCACTGCAAACAGAGACCTCTGTCTCATGCATAAGTTTTTCAGTATTCCCAGCAGCTGCTTCGATCTCCAATTACACTGGTCCTTTTTACTCTTAGCTCACTCACACATACACACACTCGTCTCAAGTTTCGCTCAGACGCGCCTTACTCACACACTTGGCGGTTTACACACAAAGGAGTCATCAGCTGTTATATTACCCTTAGTAAGAAGGGAAGTAACAGTCAACAACCAGTTTAAAACTTTTCCCTTATTTTTTCACACAGAAGTCACAAGTTTACTTTCAGCGAGAGGGGTAAGGCAATCAAAGGATAGTTACACACTCAGTCAGTCACACATTTCTGTCCGGTGCATCACACACTATCCGCTTCATACACACACTTCAACAGCTGAGCAAATCACCATTAGTCAGAGGGGAATTAAACAGTCAAAACCAGTTTAAAAGTCACAAGTTCGCTCTCAGTGAGCAGTCGAAAGAAGGGATATGTCAACAGTCAGTTTATAAAACATTTTTTCTTTATTATTTAATGTTGCAACAAGGTTTTTTCACAGCTGTACTGCGCTAAGCCCCTTTTACGCAGATTTCCCGGGTTAACAGAGCTTAAACCTTTCACTACTGGCTCTGTTTAATTTAGGATCAGATTTTTGATCGATCTTTGCACCTTTCTTTCCTATGATCCTAGTCATAAGCTACTCAAGCTCCTTATCTGACTCCCTACAATACCAGCCTATAGCTCGCAATATTGTGAGCCCTGTATTTAACTCTTTACTAAATTTGAAACTCGAAACGGATCGATCGGTGCCTTCACATCACTTTTACTTTTACTTCACTTTCACTACTATTTTTGTTGCCAATTACTTCTTTCGCCGCTATACTGACTCTCCTCTCAAAATTCCAAGGGGCCTGCGTCCAGTCTACCCCCCGGGTTCTGATAGAGCCCTGAAATATTACACACCCACTGAACTGACTCCCCTTCAGACCAGCCTAAAAGCTCGCAATCTTGTGAGTCCTGTGTAATTCTTTCCTTAAAACTGACCTTTCTCCCAGCTACTTCTGGTAAGGCCCTGGTAAACTACCCAATATCGCCTTATACTGACCTTCCTCCCAGCTACTTCTGGTAAGGCCCTCATAAACTACTTTATTTGTGCGCACAAATTTATCTGTCAGCAGAGTCACAGCAGCTGTATAACTAAGTTCAACTTGTAGCCAGGACGGCCCTCCGCTTCGGCTCACTTCACCCAGAAGGATTTAAAATGGGGCTTACCTCCTTAAGCGGTGAGTCAAAGCGGTCCACACGTCCGGCCCCAGCGGTTAACTGGCTGGCTCGCCAAATGTTGTAGATAAATTCTTTATCAAAAGGGCTTGCTGATATTAAGAGTCTGCAGACAGAGGTCTTTAATGATCTTCCTTTATTCGGCCGAACAGGGGGACACCCTTCAGGATCAAAGACCACGTTCATCCATTCCTCCAAGCTTATATAGTCTCCCTGTCACTATTTTCAGACACACAGCATCCAGGCACGCAGCCTTGTAGGGGGGCTGGTTGACATCATTTTGATATCATGTTATAATGTCAAGCTATTAATATTTTGCTTACCAAAGGCTAAGTACACCTGTTGTTTTTCATTTCAACTCTGATATATTAATACTTCCACACCTTCAGGTATGTGGATCTGAGGTAACATGGACGCCTACCTTCAGGTATGTGGACCTCGGTAACATGGACGCCTACCTTCAGGTATGTGGATCTGAGGTAACATGGACGCCTACCTTCAGGTATGTGGATCTGAGGTAACATGGACGCCTACCTTCAGGTATGTGGACCTCAGGTAACATGGACGCCTACCCTCAGGTATGTGGACCTCGGTAACATGGACGCCTACCTTCAGGTATGTGGATCTGAGGTAACATGGACGCCTACCTTCAGGTATGTGGACCTCAGGTAACATGGACGCCTACCCTCAGGTATGTGGACCTCAGGTAACATGGACGCCTACCCTCAGGTATGTGGACCTCAGGTAACATGGACGCCTACCTTCAGGTATGTGGACCTCGGTAACATGGACGCCTACCTTCAGGTATGTGGACCTCAGGTAACATGGACGCCTACCCTCAGGTATGTGGACCTCAGGTAACATGGACGCCTACCTTCAGGTATGTGGACCTCGGTAACATGGACGCCTACCTTCAGGTATGTGGATCTGAGGTAACATGGACGCCTACCTTCAGGTATGTGGACCTCGGTAACATGGACGCCTACCTTCAGGTATGTGGATCTGAGGTAACATGGACGCCTACCTTCAGGTATGTGGACCTCGGTAACATGGACGCCTACCTTCAGGTATGTGGATCTGAGGTAACATGGACGCCTACCTTCAGGTATGTGGATCTGAGGTAACATGGTGCCCTATCTGGCAGTAACATGCCAATTGTTAATGAAAGCAGCAAACTTGCAACCACTGTCCTTGGAGTCTCCACAGTGTCCTGTGTCATACACAGCTGAGCAGGACATGGTCTGGGAGGGCTGACTGAGACACGGTCGGGAAGGGCCAACCGAAAGCCGACCGAGACACGGTCCAGGAGCGCTGACCAAGACATGGTTGGGGAGGGCCTTCAGCTTCTTCCTGCCTTCAATGAAGCAACTGTTGCCATCTGAGAAGAAAGTTTTTGCTTCAAAAATAATTCCACTGGTCCGACTGGTTCATAACAAGATGAAGGACAGAGGTGAAAGATTAACCAGTCCAGCTGCCTCTCAGTTAGACATCAATCTTCAGAGGAACTTGAGAGAACAATGTGGGCGGAGCCTGGAAGGATCCTTGTGGTGTCAACTCTTCTGGATCCACGGTTCAAAGTTCTGAATTTGCTGTGAACACTTTGACATTTGAGTGTTTGGCTGTCATTCCAGCAACTTCTTAGCCAAGTGGTTCTGTCCCATCAACATCAGCTACCACAGCACAACAGGCCAGTGGACATAAAAAAGAGCCTCCGGGACATTTCTGACAGCAGGGTTGAAGACAGAGTTACTGCTGACGTTTGAAGTTCAGCACTATCTCTCAGCTCCACATCTTCCAAAAGGAGATGATCCTCTAGATTACTGGACTTAACGTACTACCATATTCCCTCGTCTATTTCAGTTGGCCAAGACATTTCACCCAGCCACATCAGTCCCTTATGAGAGAATATTCTCCAAAGCAGGAGAGATGTTAAACAAAACCCTCTCGACTCAAGTACAGGTAAGCAGAATGTCTTAATAAAAATACTTAAATGTACAGAAGCCCCCCCATACACATTCCGACTAGTTAAAATAATACATCCTTACATACAGATCTGACTATAAACCAACACAAGACACATGAAAACATTTCACATTATTGAGCTCGATATTTTGAAATCATATTTTTTTGGCCCCAGATGTCACCATGGTTACAGGTTCCGACCATTCCAAAAGATCAATTCTTTCTCCGGAAAGAACGCAGAGTAAGGCCAGGCTTACACCAAACGATTTTCACGGTCGCAGACTAAAAACAGAAGTCTTCAGGAAATTTTAGGAGTTTTGCTGGAGTCACAGCGCTCCCGTCATCTCGGTCATTAGGTGTGAGCTGGTAATCTGGCTGTTTAACGTCAATCTTTCTCCAGTCTTGGATCTGCGACAATTTCTAACATGTTAGATATTATTGCAAGTCGCAGTGACGAAACACGATCAACAACCAATAGATGAGCTCTGACAAAAACAGAAACCTGATAGATAGTAAACAGTAAATGGATGAGAAAGAGCCGATGACGAAACGTAGGTGGACTGTACAAAAAGAGGAGCGGATGGTGGAACTGTGGGCAGATCAGCCCTGCCTATTTTATATAAACTGTCCAATATATCACAACAGAGTGGAGAAGGAAAAAAAATAGACTGAGATCGCAGAAGCCCTTCAAATGCCCGGTAAGTGCGCTAGTTATGCTAACAAGCTAATAGCATTACCTTTATGGTGAATGGCTTTCCATGCTAGTTACCTCTTGTGTGCTAGTGACGTTATTAAGATAAGGGAGTGAGCAAACTCTGTACACGGAAAAATGTGCTAATGCAATCCAATTTATTTTTTAGTTGCTGAGGTAAAAACAAGAAAATCTTTCTCTGAGGACACAGTTTAGCCGTCTCCTACGACCTCAACAAAGTGGAAGGGAGGAAAAACCCCTCACTTTGAAACAGAAGTGGATCCTGAGAACAATGGACTTTCTCAAACCATTTGTGACCCCCCGCAACACTGAGACCAGCCTTGTTGTGAGTATGGACTATGCTCTATTGCATGTATCTTTTTTGTATTTTGTATATTATGTTCCCTTGAACGTTCCCTGTCAAACATTGAAGTGAATGTAGTGTATGAAAGGCCTTCTATTGGTAAGATTAGACCTCTTGTTTCAGTCCAAAAAGTCATATATGGATATTGCTTCATAACCCCCTTACTGGATATGGATGCTCTACACTTACCAGCACTGTATATTAAATCCAAAATCTTGGATTAAGTCTGTACATCAATAATGAAGTTAATTTATGTATAGAGAAGGTTTGTGTATATGATCATTAAACTTTAGCTAATGTTAGAGTTACCAATTGCTTTTAGAATTACCACTTTTAAATAACAAATACATGTGTACAATCTTTTATCCAACAGATAGAAGACAGTGAGACACACAAAATTCCCCGTTCACCGAACAGATCTGGAACTTCCTCCAATAGTAGCAGATTTTATGGACCTCTGTACCCCCAAATTACTTTAAAAAATATACAGATTAATGTTAAAAATAGATGACTAAAATTCCCTACCTACTTCAAAATGGGAGATAGATTTATCCATCAATCCAAGTCAACCATTTTGGTTACAAATATGTCTTAATGCCTTTAATATGACAGACAGCCCAAATTTACAACTCATACAATACAAAGTCCTCCATAGAACGCATTATACAGGACAAAGGATGTTCAAGATGGGTCTTAATCACTCCGATATCTGCACACAGTGCACAGGTAACACAGCAGATGATTACTTACACGCTTTATGGCTTTGTGCACCTGTCCAGAAGTTCTGGAATAAGGTCTGTGAGGATTTATCAACATGGGTTAGATGTAACATTCCTGCATGTCCAAAATTTTGTTTACTGGGTGACCTAAGTGACATTAATATAGACACTAACAATGCACATATGGTCCTCACGGCCTTATGTATCGCAAAGAAAACTATTCTAGTGAACTGGAAGTCTAAAAACAATCTAAATATTAACCAGTACAGAAATCTCCTGTTGGATCACATCAGTCTAGAGTCTGTATCGGCATCCATTAAACACCAATCAGTTAACTCTCAGTCTTCTTGGACCCCGCTGATTAGTCACATCACGTAGTGGGAAGGGGTGCTGGGGTCTAGTCGTTTTGTGGGGGTCAGGGGTGGGGCTGGCTGGGGGGCCTTGGGGGTCCATCGGCCCTGGCCGTTTCTCTGGGTCGGTGGTCGGAGGGGCCATTGAGTAGGGGACGGTGTGGCTGACTGGCTCCGGGGCCTTGGGGGCCTGGGGGCCTGGGGGCTGGTGCTCACTGGGGGCGGGCCGGGGGGCAACTGGGGGTCCGGGGTGGTTGGGGGGCTGGCCTGGGGCTGGGTGGCCGGGTTGCTGGGGTGGGGGCCGGGCGGGGGGCGGGTGCCCCGGGGTCTGGGGGCTGCCTCCCTCCGGCTCGGTGGGCCCTTCCTGGGCCTCGGGGGGGCTTGGTCGCCCTGGGCATGCCATCGGGGTCGGGCTGATCCGATGCCGGGCAGGTACCCTTGGGATTACAATGTGTCCGTTGGGTCTAAGGGAGGGGTAGGGGGTAAGGGGAAGGGGGGCGGCGGGAGTCCTGGTGGGCAGTGGGGATGGAGTCTGCTCTCCTTCTCGCTTTCTCCCCTCCCGCCGGGGGCTCCTTCGGGGAGGATGGGGGCGCTGTGCCTTGGACCAGACCAGGATGCGTGTGTGCGGCCTGGGGCTCTCTGGTCCCCTGGTGTGGTGGCGTGGGCTGCCGGGGGTGGGTGGGTGTCCGGGGCGCTCATGCGCTGGGCTCTTGGCGGGGCCGGGCCTCTGCCCCTCTTCCCTCGGGTGGTCTTGGGGGGGTGGGGGCGCCTACAGCGGCCAGCTGGGGAGTTTGCTACCTGGGACGGGGATCTGTCTCCCAGTTGTGCCCCTCCTCGGGCCCGGCTGGGACGGGGATCTCCCTCCCAGTTGTGCCCCTCCTCGAGCCCCTCTCCTCCCCCGCCACCCCACATCACACACACTACACATAGGGCACTGTGGGGCGGGTGGAGGCGGTGGGTTTGGCTGGGGGGTCCCCATTGCGGGATCCCCCGGTGGACCCCTGTGACTGCCCGCCCCACTAGATTTTAATCACAACCTAGACATCAATATATATTTAGGGCCTCGGGGGGATGGGCACATGGGCTGTGGGTGGGTGGAAAGGAGCCACCAAGGTGGCCCTTCCTTCATCCCCTCCCTTTGTGACCTCTCTCCCCCCGATTTTATTTACACGTTAGACACTACCACATTTAACAGTACTGCACTACACACATAAGACACACTCACACACACTGAGGGAGTCCTGAGGGGGTCCTGCTGCCTGGCAGGGTTGGGGTAAAGAGGGTTTTTGTTTTTTTTTTTGTTTTTTTTTGGGGGGGGGACCTGCGGACATGTTCTTGTCCCTGGGGTGCCCAGCCTTGGTGTTGGGTTGGCGTGGCCCACGGTGGTTTTGCCTGGGGAGGTCGGGCCCCGTCGGGTTCCTGGGTGGGGCTTTGCTGGGGGGAAAGGGTGGCCCTTGGGCCTGTGGGGCGCCTGCCCTCCGTGCGGCCCGCGCCGCAGCGCCCGGTGCCAGCTGGGCCTGCTCGCCATCGCCCTGGGCTGCCGGTGCCCCTGCCCCGTCGCGCCGGGGGTTCCGGTCTGGGGACCCCTCTGCTCTGGTCCAGGTGGGCCGCTGCTCTGTCTGCTTTGGCTGTCCCGGGCTTGGTACTCTGTGGATCTGCTTGGCCTTTGGGCCCTCGGGCTCCCCCCGTCCCCCGCTGATGCTTCGGGGTGCGGCGCGATCGCGGCCCCCTTGCGGGTACACATTTCCTCCCTGTTGCATGGCCACACATGCATATTAACACGTGCATGCTCACAAACGTGCTCGTCTCTCCATCCGCTTCTCACTAGATGTAGCTGATGTTTGTGTGTTGGTACGTTCATCTGCAGGTACGTTTGATGACTATTGTAATTTTTTATATTATCATCATTCTATCTTTCTTTCGGTATCATGTAGTACTGTGGTAGTTTATGTTGTTGTTTTTTTTTTTTTGTGATATGTTCTGGGCAGCATAGACAACTGTTATTTCCACATTTAATCCTGTCTTTTTCTCCCTTTTTTTTTTCTCTCTCTCTCTCTTCCTCTATCTCCCTGTCAGGTTCGGCACTGACATATAAGACTAAAGAAAATAAGATTACAATAAAAATAATAAAAATATCAAGGGCAGCCATGTATATAACATGTCTCCCTTGGTAGAGCAAATCTGTCAAGCAAAATATGGCACACAGACCACCGTTCTGTATGTTAGGATGCTGGACAGGATAGGGTAAATAAAAAAAAAAAAAAAAAAAAAAAAAGAAGACAGTGAGACAGACACACAGGGGACAGTGGCTGATGAGGCGGTGTCCTCCCTTGTTGAGGCTTCTACCCTGGACAAGGACATTGTAGAGTCTGTGCTCAGGCCTTGTACACTAGGTTCATCAAGGTCCTCAAGCCCATCCCCATCAGAGCCCAGCATCCACCAGCCATTGAACAAAAAGGCAAGACGTGTCAGTGAGAATGACATTGAGCTACAGAAGCTTGAGTTACTAAAAGAAATGTCAGATGTGGTTTCAGCACAGAAAGAGATGGCAAAATAGAAGACGAGTCAGGCTTTGGACGGCAGGTAGCAGTTGAGGTCAGTCACATCAAAGATGTAACTCTAAAAACACGAGGAAAAAAAAGTCATGACTATACTGTATGAATTTCAGGAAGCAGATCCTGACAGGCAGGGCTCAATGCAGGCCACACTCTCATGATCGCCTTAACTTTTGGCCACAGCAAACACCATCGCAATACATGACACAAGGTGTGCAACATAGTCAAGTCCAGCCTCAAAATTGGCCTCAGACATTTCCACCACCACCACCACCACCAGCACACATACAGTGTACCTCAGGGGCAACCAAGTTCCATCCATCTCCCTGGAGACGGGGAAGATAATTAAATACATGTGTTTTTCATATATAGATTGTTTACATGTTACAGTTGAGGTACTGTTTTTGGATTTCATTTGTTCTATAATGTAAATTACATGATGCATATGTTTAAATAGTGATGATAGTCAGACACTTGCATAATTGAAACACAATGTTCAACTGGAATATATTTTTTGCCCTTTGAACTCAGCTCATGCGGCTGATTCAGCTGGTATTTTCAGTTTTTTTGTTCTTGCTGGAAATGACATTGTACTGTGAATGTCGCTTTTGTTTTTCTGGGAAGTTATATTTTGAAAGATTGTAAACCTTGTTTGCACAGTTCTGCGCCAATGTGGAAGTGCCTTGTTATGCTAAGGATAAACAACAAATAAACAGATTTCCCATCAGTATTTGCTTTTTATTTATTAACTTATCTGTCCCACAAAAGAGTCACAACACTGAGTACAACAGAGGTTTTCTCTTATTTTAAATGAAAAAGGTAAACTTGAGCACTAACATTTCCAGTATTTCCATACTACTGAGGGTTGTGTCATTATGAGAACACAGTTACAAAACATATCTTTTCATTGACATATGTCATATTGAAGCACACATTAAATGTGGTCCTCCTGCCATGGAACGTGGCCTTCTGGTGAGTTGAAGTACTCCTTCATCACGTTCCTCAGGTCTTTAGCCTTTTGTTTTGGATTATGTAATGTGTTGCTTGTTAGATCACGGAACACCCCCTGGCCTTCTTGCCTCCAGGATCCAGGGATGAAGTCATGGTCATCTGTCTCTCGGTCTGTCAAGGTTGGTGGCAGATAGGGCTCTGATCCGCATGCACTCAAGAAATTGTGAATCACACATGAGGCAAGTGTAATTTTGATGACCTTGTCAGGATCTAGACAAATGGTTGTTCTGACCCGGAGCTTGTTGGCAAGAATGCCAAATGCGTTTTCCACAACCCCCCTAGCTCTAGACAACCTGTAGTTATAGATTCTCTGGTCATGGTCCAGCTGTCGGTGTGAAAATGGCTTCTGCAGGTCAGTGCGTAGGGGGAATGCATCATCTCCAACAAGCATGTATGGCATGGTGTTGGTGTTAGGTAGGGGTTCTGGTGGGGGTACATTGAGAAGGCCTGCTTCCATTGCTCTGCGGAGATCCGAGTGGGCAAACAAACCACCATCTGACAGTCTGCCCTGGGCCCCTACACTCATATACACAAATTTATAATGTGCATCCACAACTGCCATTAGTACCACTGAAAATCGGCCTTTGTAATTGTGCTGAATGTGCGGAATGTGCTGCCTGAATGACCAGGAGGCTGTATATAGATGTGTTTGCCATCCAGTGCACCCAAGCAATTTGGGTACTGCCATTTCTCAAAGAAGTCAGCAGCAATAGCTCTCCAGGTAGCCTCTGATGTTGGTGTCTACAAAGCAATGGCAAATAAACATATCCAGTACGCTGCAATTAGTGATAATGCTTATTTTACATATGGGCACAGCCCAGAGAAAAATTAAAGATGTTCTAGTAAGTTTGTGTTTCACCTTGAGGTAATCCTCCTTCATGACCTTATACAGAGCCTCACACGTCGAGAGGACGATCTGTGAGACTGTTGTGCTTCCCATGCGGTATTGGAACCCAAGGGATTTAAAGGTTTCACCTTGAATGGAAACAGTCTAAATTAAATAACATGTCACTTTGCATTGTTTCCTGATGTTGCTCATTTAGCCATATACCAGAAAGACTGTCATTACATGTACATTGTACATTTCTTTCATTTCACTGTTACGCCAATCTGAGGTTGGCTGGAGAGCAAAAATCAGTGATTTCTCTGGAATCTATGAGATTTTGGGGGGCTGAGGTAAAAACACGAAAGTGTTTCCTTTCTGCAACAGCAGTTGTACTAACCTGTGGCCAAAAATCTCAGTGTCACAGACAGTCGCTCCCTTGCACTGATCGCCATCCGAAAATGGGTGTTTTGCTTAGTTATTAGTGGTTGTACTTTTTCTAATACAAAGTCGAAGTCCTGGGATGTCATGCAGAGCAATTCCTTAAATCCAGTTCTGTCATTTGCCTGGTTAATAGAGGGTTTATCCATTTTGTACACCTTTGCCAGGACAATGGAATTCAGATATTATATGAATGTTATAATCAGCATGAAAGGTCTACAGAGACATTGTCATGAAGGATGAGTGGACTATATGATTTGTTTAATCTCTTACATTGTAGACAGGAAATTATGCAGACTACACTGTACACATTAACAACTGGCATATACTGCCCATCACCTCATTTGATAGTACATGAGTTGATATGCAATTTCATAATAAGACTGTTTTCTAGCACTGTCACACCAATGAATAATAATTTATTTCAACTGGTTGTTTCAAATGGCAAGATTTAGTTAGCAGTCATAACTCACCTCCAGTTCCTTTTGAAAGACCTTGCTGTCCCCGTCCATGTAACCAGGGCCGTGCCCACATTCTGCGGCATCTTTTCCTTTCCTTTTTGTTGGATTTTTCAGCACAAACTAATGTACACACTAGAGCAGCTGTAGCCAAAATCTGCTTCTCCTCCATTGTGCATTTCTACTACAATGGGGAAAGAGTTGCATGCTGGGAAAAGGTGCTAAGATAATCTAGTTGCAGTCTTGTAATTTGTGACCCTATAGATTCACAGTCTTTGTCAAATCTCAGTCTGAGACTTAAGACTCTAAACATTGGTCTTTAGATGTGAGCTGGTAGTCTTTCAGAGTCTTGTGCAAATCTTTTAAAAGTCTTCTGGTGTAAACCCAGCCTAACTCGCTGAGATCAGCAGCTTGAACCACACCCAGGAGAAAGCCTGGGTCTGAGGACAGAGCGGCCTGATCACAGAGGCTGCCGTTAGTGCCCAGGTCTCCCGGCCCAGGTGTTGGCAGCAGCCAATCAGTAGATGACACACGCCCTGGGACAGCCAACCAAACTAGGACCTGTACTCTCTCAAAGATCCTATATAAGGGAAAGATGACTCACCCAGACACAAAACAGCAGACACCAGAAAACAGGGCTATTGGTGTAACAAGGATCTGTAACGTCCACAGCAGTGAGAACAAAGGATGTGTCTCAAAAAACCATGCTGGGCTCTGCAGTGTCACAGTGGCTCATAATTATGAGATACTGTCAACATCGCAGTCCAGGCCCCAGACTACTGACCTCCATAGTCTCCAGAAGTTCTGGACAAATCATCCATCTTTAAAATCTGTTCTCCTCTAAGAACCTGCAGCAGGAGGAAGCTTTCTGCTCTCTGATTGGACAGCTTGATTTCTCAACAGCCAATCTGACAGAGGAGGATCAGACCATCTAGTTTTTCTAAATCCTGCTGAGTCATCAGTCCTTTAATCCTCCAGATGTTCTTTAAGTGATAACAGGCCGACTTCACAGCTGTCTTAATATAACTGCTAAAATCCAGGTCTGAGTCCAGGTCTGAGTCCAGGACTACTCCCAGGTCTGGGTCCAGGACTGTTCCCAGGTTTCTGGCTTGGTTGGTAGTTTTGAACTTTGCTGCTAAAGATGCAGAGACTTATCTGTCCTCATTTCCTGCTGATTCCTCCCACATCTCTTTCTGTCTGACTCTGTCCAACGAAAGGACAGCAAATGGTCTGAATGCTGTAAGAAACCGAGCAAACAGGATCTGGCTTCACATCAGGACCAAGCAGAAATTATACTGCTGGTTTGTTTCCCTCTAACTGTGATGGAAACATAGCTGCCGTGTCGTGAGGTTCACTGAGTGCGTCGGTAACTTTGGTTTATGTTCCAGTGGCACGTCCATCTCTTCCTTCAGATATCTGCAATGAAATGAAAATTTCAGCTCTGCAGAAATGATGAATTTATCTTTTATAACAGCAAACTGGCATTTATCATATGGAAAAGAGACAAAAACTCCAACAAAGCCTCCAAGTTAGAGAGCTGGATAAAAGCAAAGTCCACCAGAGTTCTAGTCGCTCCAAACATGACGGGTGCTGGTTCACCGAAAGATCTACTTTCCGCTAGAGAATCATCCAGAAGTTCAGCAAACAGTTCTCAGAGTGGAGGTTTGGTCCTACAGCATCTATAGAGTGCTGGGAACAGATTCAGGGAAATCTCAGACTGGAAAGAACGAGATTAGAAACCACGAAACACAGAAACACCTTGATCAATACAGGTCCCTACAGACCAGTACAGGTCCCTACAGACCAATACAGGTCCCTACAGACCAATACAGGTCCCTACAGATCGATACAGGTCCCTACAGATCGATATAGGTTCCTACAGACCAGTACAGGTCCCTACAGACCAATACAGGTCCCTACAGACCAGTACAGGTCCCTACAGACCGATACAGGTCCCTACAGACCAGTACAGGTCCCTACAGACCGATACAGGTCCCTACAGATCGATATAGGTCCCTACAGACCAATACAGGTCCCTACAGGTCGATACAGGTCCCTACAGATCGATATAGGTTCCTACAGACCAATACAGGTCCCTACAGACCAATACAGGTCCATAAAGATGGACTGCTCCTGGCCTGTCATGGGGGGTCTTGAGCAGAACAGGGGTACTGATCCCGTACCATCAGAACCCTGATCCCTGGTTTCGTATCAGGCCTCCACATCTGCATAAGCAGATCTTTTCTTCCTGTTTTAATTCAGCCTGAAGCGATGCAGAAGAAGGAAACCTTCAGTCTGGACCCGGCAGAGATGCTCAGTTTTCAGAGGCTGCGCTGTGCAGGAGAAGGAGCTGGAATCAGGATGAAGAGGTGGAGGAAGACGTCACCATGATGTCACCCTCCATTAACCTTCTGATCCTCCTTAATGTGCTGTGACTGCTCTGATCGTATCTGGAGCACATAATAAATGTTGGAAAGCGGAAGATTTGGTTTTAATAAAATACTTCATCTGATGATCGTCCCATCAGGGCAGCGGCTGGGAGCTGGCGCCGAGCTCTCATCTCCTGTTTGTGATGGAAACAAAGCAGCCCTCCGCCACCAAGCTCATCCTTCCCCCGTGATTACCGCGCTGGTAATCGCCTTCATAAAGCTGCCTCAGCGCAGGGAAACAAAGATCCTGCCCAACCGTTGCATGACTCAGAGGCTGACTGAAAACAATCCTCCCACTCGTCCTCTGCACTGATCTGCTCCCTCTGAGTCCTGCTTCTCTGGCTGGGAGATGGTCCCTTTCCATCCACATCTACACTTCAACGTCTCTGCTGGGCCTCGTATTGTATAAGCACATGAGTCACGTCCCTGATGCAGCCGGGTGGAGTGGTCCTCCAGGAGAGGACGGCGACCAGGAGGCTCTTCTCTCATTCTTATGCAGAGATGTGAAAATAGTGCTGCAGTGTGTGGCTGTACGGACATTGTGTGTGCTCCTCGCTCCGTCTGCAGGTTCTCAGATGCTTCCAGACTTTGGTGGAGTGTAAATAAACAGGGGCGAGATCAGGACCAGAGCCAGTCCAGTTCTGAGGAGCAGCTTCATTCTTCATTCCAGTCTGAACTGTGGACAGTACAGAAGCTCACTGTCGTCTTCAGAGGCCATTCTCCAGGATCACTGAAGGACTTTCCAGGAACAGTTCTCCAGGATCACTGAAGGACTTTCCAGGAGCAGTTCTCCAGGATCACTGAAGGAATTTTCCAGGAACAGTTCTCCAGGATCACTGAAGGACTTTCCAGGAACAGATCTCCAGGATCACTGAAGGACTTTCCAGGAACAGATCTCCAGGATCACTGAAGGAATTTTCCAGGAGAGGTTCTCCAGGATCACTGAAGGACTTTCCAGGAGCAGTTCTCCAGGATCACTGAAGGACTTTCCAGGAACAGTTCTCCAGGATCACTGAATGACTTTCCAGGAACAGATCTCCAGGATCACTGAATGACTTTCCAGGAACAGATCTCCAGGATCACTGAAGGAATTTTTCAGGAGCAGTTCTCCAGGATCACTGAAGGACTTTCCAGGAACAGATCTCCAGGATCACTGAATGACTTTCCAGGAACAGATCTCCAGGATCACTGAAGGACTTTCCAGGAACAGATCTCCAGGATCACTGAAGGAATTTTCCAGGAGAGGTTCTCCAGGATCACTGAAGGACTTTCCAGGAGCAGTTCTCCAGGATCACTGAAGGACTTTCCAGGAACAGTTCTCCAGGATCACTGAATGACTTTCCAGGAACAGATCTCCAGGATCACTGAATGACTTTCCAGGAACAGATCTCCAGGATCACTGAATGACTTTCCAGGAACAGTTCACCCACCAGTGAAAAGTTGTTAGCTGCCTTTTGGGTGGCGCTAAATGCTCAAGCATGGGCAGCAGCCCTATGGTTAAGGATCAGGATCTACCAGAACGTACGTTATTCATCCCAGACGGGAAATTTTAGTGTTAACAGCAGCAGAAATGTAGGAGAAAAAAAAAGAGTTAAAATAAACTGTAAGATGCAAAAATACAAGACGTGAAAGAAAACAGATTTATACTTACATAAGTGTAAAAACTATATATTGCTTACGTATATATACATACTGTATATACATATATATATATATATATATATATATAGAATAGAAATACTTTATTAATCCCTTTGGAGAGTCCTCAGGGAAATTTGGGTACCAGCAGCAATACAACACCAACAGTAAAGCAGGACAAGCACAAGACACAATATATACAAGTACAAAGCAAAATAGAAGCAACAAGGTGCAAGAAAAGCACAAATAGAATACAATAAATAACAATAAGATAAGATAAATAAAACAATATAAACAAGCATTGCACACAGCAGAGGTGGTACAGATTCCCAGTTCACTATTGCACGTATAAGTTATAGCAACTGTTTGTATGGGTTATTGTGCATGTGTTGTCAGGCGGACTGCACACACATATATATATATATATATATATATATATATATATATATATATATATATATATATATATATAAATGTAGATATAAATACTATTTACAATATACAATAAACAAATCTGACAGAGGAGTTGGTATCCAGAGCAGGAAGCCTCTCAGCTGGCGGAGCCGGACGAGCCTCCTGGAGAAGGAGCTCCGCGTGGTGGACAGGGTGGTCTGGTTCTCCATGACAGATAACAGTCAACATTAACACAATCAACACAACTAAACGTGGGAAATCTGTCTGCAACACGTAAGCTAACTGATGAATTGTTTAGCTAACAGCTAACATATCAGAGCAAGGTTCTGCTGTTAGAGGCCGGAAGAAATCTTCCTCATCATCCTCATCCTAGTCTAACAGGGACGTTAAGTGGTCTTTACTTCATGCAGAGACCATCACAGGGATCTTAATGTCATTAAACTGATGTGACAAAGACACACACACCGGCTCTCAAACATGTCCGCATAGTATGGCACTTCATGTCCTTTTAGCAGCTAATTTAGATGTGATTGATCTCTGAAGGTGTGTGTGTGTGCGTGTGTGTGTGTGTGTGTGTGTGTGTGTGTGTGTGTGTGTGTGTGTGTGTGTGTGTGCGTGTGTGCGTGCGTGTGTGCGTGTGTGTGTGTGTGTGTGTAGGGGGGATTTATCCCACAATAATCTCTCTCCAGGGGGAAGATAGATATGGATCTAACTTTCTCATGACATCAATCTCAGTTGGAGGAGTTGAAGATCAGAGTGAGACAAGCCTTCCATCCAGGAAGAGGTGACGACTTCTACACCACATTCCCTCAAAGAAAAACCCAGAAAACACCATGAGGTAGGAAGTTTTTCTTAAAAATTGACCTAATAACTATCTTGCAGGAAAATTAAGTTTCCTTTGATCATATATTCAGTTCTGAAAAAGCTGTTAATGGTATAAAAGTCACTAACAGATGCATTTATTTACCCTGTTCCGGATTCCCTCCATCCTGGTTTGGCTTCCCTCCATCCTGGTCTGGTTTCCCTCCATACTGGTCCGGTTTGCTTCCATCATGTTCCGGCTTACCTCCATCCTGGTCCAATTTTCCTCCATTCTGGGAGGTTTCCTTCCATCTTGGTCCAGTTTCCCTCCATCCTAGTCTGGTTTCCCTTCATCCTGGTAGGTTTCCTCCCATCTTGATCTGGCTTACCTCCATCCTGGTCTGGTTTCCTTCCATCCTGGCCTGGTTTTCCTCAGTCCTTGTCTGGTTTCCCTCCAGCTTGGTCCAGTTTCCCTCCATCCTGGTCCAGTTTCCTTCTATCCTAGTCTGGTTTCCCTCCATCCTCACCATCAGACAGCATTGTTTCTCCTGGATCCAGGAGTCCTGGTACACCTGAAGCAGATCCTGGAACTGGTGTCTGTTCTGGATCCTGCAGTTTTTCTTGCTTTTAATCCTGAGAGAAACAGAGAGGTGACACTCCGAATGGAACATCACGTGTCCTCATTAATGAGGCTGTGTGGGCATCCATAAACTTCTGAATTTATTTTCATATCAAACAGATGATTAAGTTCATTTCCTCCTCCTCCTCCATCATTATGTCTTCTCCATCAGCTGAGCTTAATGAAAGCTGGAAGGAGAAACTTCATCTCCGTTTTTTGAGCTGTAAAGCCAAACAAACTGAAGCTGAAACCGGTCCGGAACGTTTAGTTTTCAGAGGATTCACGGACTACAGACCCACGGCTCCGGCTCAGCGCCCTCCTGCATTAATGATTCTGTTAGTTAGCAAAGGACTGACTCAGGTCGGTGTTCCTGTAAACCTGCAGGAGGTAATGGGAAATATTCAAAGCTGGAGTCACCCTGACTCCCTCTGAGAGTTCCTGGTCTCTTAAAACATTTAGAGGTACTAATCATTGATCACCTGACCCGCAGTGGACCCCAATCTGGGTGAAACTCCTCTTGGGATCCACAGACCTGCAGACTGAAGACATTCAAGAAGTAAATTCCCAGTCCAGAACCTGCTGCAGGAGGATGGCCAGAGAGAGGCCGAATTCCTGGAGACAAGAGACCAAACAAAAGTCCTGCTCTAAACCAAGACATTCACCAAACCAAGACCCTGAACCAAGCCAAAGCCCTGCACACCAAACCAAGACCCTGAACCAAGCCAAGGCCCTGCACACCAAACCAAGACCCTGAACCAAGCCAAAGCCCTGCACACCAAACCAAGACCCTGAACCAAGCCAAGGCCCTGCACACCAAACCAAGACCCTGAACCAAGCCAAAGCCCTGCACACCAAACCAAGACCCTGAACCAAGCCAAGGCCCTGCACACCAAACCAAGACCCTGAACCAAGCCAAAGCCCTGCACACCAAACCAAGACCCTGAACTAAGCCAAGGCCCTGCACACCAAACCAAGACCCTGAACTAAGCCAAGGCCTGAAACCGCTGGCTGGATGCCACCCTACTCTTCATCCTCATCCATCCAGGGCTGCAGGTCTTCTGGTTCTGGTGTCTGTATGCCGGCTGAACCTTCAGCTACGAGAGGGAACTAAAGTTAGTTTGCTGTGAGGTTCTCTAACAACCAGCTCCTCTCTGTTCCCTCCATGGCTCTGCAGCACATTTACAGCTGGTACAAAGCTCCGTCTGGAGGCTGACTGCCAACATCGCTGATCTTTAACGCTTTATGTAACGGTTATGTAAATCTAATCTGTGCTCTGGGTGCATCTGCAGCGTGAATGTTTCCTCAACAGCAGCTGATTTTATGCTGGATGGTTTCCAGGCTGTGCTGTGAGGGACGGGATGATGCAGTGTTTCTTTCTTTAAGCTCACATTTCACAGAGGGAGAAAATTCCTGCATGAGTTGCTGCTTCTGACCTGAGATTTCTCTTTTCTTTGTTCCAGAAGCATCCAAAGAGAGTCTGGTAAATTAGGAGTGTGGGAGCGAAGTGGTGGATGTGTGTGGGTACATGTAATATGTGGAGGCTGCAGATCACCGAACTCCATCATCTCTGGATGAGGAGGCGGCAGCTGCTCATGGCTCCGTGTAAGCAGGAATGATCCGACGGGAATCCGACGGGAATGCTCACGGAGACACCACGGTGCCTGGAGTCAAACACACTCAGCGTGCATTCGTTCATTCGTTAGTTCATTTCTTTCATTCATTCATTTGTTTATTAATTCATTTGTTCGTTGGTTCGTTCATGTATTCACTCTGCATGTTAGCTTAACCGGTCTCTCTAAATCCTCCCTAGGAGTGAATTGTCTCTCTGTGTTGGTCCTGTGATGGACTGGCTACCTGTCCGGGCGAACCTGTCCGGGCGAACCTGTCCGGGTGTATCTGTCCGGGTGTACCTGTCCGGGTGTACCTGTCCGGGCGAACCTGTCCGGGCGAACCTGTCCGGATGTACCTGTCCGGGCGAACCTCCTGTCCGGGTGTACCTGTCCGGGTGAACCTTTCCGAGTGTACCTGTACCTGCCTCTCCCCTGTGAATTGCTGGAATAGGCTTCATCTTCCCCGCAACCCTGAACTGGACTAAGTGGTATACAAACCCGGGGATGTAGCTCAGTGGTAGAACATGTTCTGGGTTCAGTCCCTGGCATCTGCAGCCCCGAGGGTGGACAGTGATCTCTGAGGTCCCAAGCCCGGATAAACACAGAGTCAGGAAGGGCATCCAGCGTAAAATGTGCCAAAGGAACACGCAAACACATCCCATGACCTCCATACCGGGTCAGGTGGAAGCAGATGATTTGCTGTGGTGACCCCTGAAAGAAAAGCTGAAAGGAAAGAAGAAGGTCTAGAAAATCAATGAATGAATCATTTTTTAATTTAATCTATGATTTCTATATTTATTTATTATTTATTTGAGTGTGTAATATTTTATTGAATTTCATTTTATTCTTTCCAGTCATTTTTATTTAACTGGTAAATAAAAGCAGGGAAATTGAATCATGTAGAATAACAACAATGACAGGAAGTTAAACCAGGAGCAGAAGAGACCTGCTCCTGGACCAGATCCATGAGACATGGAGTCTGTTCAGACCTTCTGTTAACATGTGGGGGCGTGGCTCGTGGGGCGGCAGTGGCTAAGGCAGTAGAGCAGGTCGTCCAATGATCGGAAGGTCGGCGGTTCGATTCCCGCTCCCGCAGTTATCTGTCGTTGTGTCCTTGGGCAAGACACTTAACCCTCCTTGCCTCCAGTGTTGGCATCGCTGGTGTATGAATGTGTGGATGAATGTTCGGTGATGGTCGGAGAGGCCGTAGGCGCAGAATGGCAGCCACGTTTCCGTCAGCTTGCCCCAGGGCAGCTGTGGCTACACACGTAGCTTACCATCACCAGGTATGAGTGAGGAGTGGATGAATAATGGATTCACACAATGTAAAGCGCTTTGGGTGCCTTGAAAAGCGCTATATAAATCTAATCCATTATTATTATTATTATTATGTGACCAGGGTGATCCAATCACACGCAGACAGGTCAAAGTACAGCTGTGGAAACTCAAGATGGATGACCAACTGTCCTTCACCCTGTCCTGGTTTCACCCTGTCCTGGTCTACACTGGAGGACCACCTACTGTCCCATCATGAGACCACCAGTCTGCTCATCATGTACAAACTTGACTCCTGCTGTTATGTTTTATCTTTACATGATCTTCTATCATCAGAGCTCCACATCTGTCCTGCTGGTCCCTGGAGTCTCTTCAATGGACCCACCAGCTTGTTTACACCACAGCAGCAGAGAGATACACTCGTCCTCAGACTGGACTCTCTGTGGTTGGTTAGTTAGGTTATTTTTAAGTTAACATATCAGATATATTTCCATGTAAACTGGACTTAAAAGAGAGAATAAAACATCTGAAACACCTGGGAGTTTACTAAAGGAACAACTGTTGGGTTTAAAGGTTTTTAACGGAAGTGGATTATTAAACCCTCAGAGGTTCCAGGAAGGTATAGCTCAGTGGCTCATACCTGTAATATTTCACCTGGACAGGTGATCAGCTTCATGCTTGTATGTCCTATTTGATAATTTAAATGAAAAATGTGAGTTGTTGGGGAACTAAAAGGACCTTCCGTGGATGCTGTCCACAATTTAAGACCAGATGGTAATTTCATCGGCTTAGTAAATTGAGATCTTTCTCTCATGGTGGGTTCACAGTCCAGAACAGGTTCCATACCTGTGCCTAAATTCCAAGAAACAGACTTTATGATGAATTATGCTGTTAGCATAAAAATGCAGTTTATTGATTATTAGTAAGAAAAAAAAACATGTTTATGTTGCATCAGTTTGACATCAGCTGACAGAAATGCAGAATAAAAGACTATGGTAGGATGCCACGCCCAGATACTGTTAGCATAGTGTTAGCATGCTAACTCCTGCACTGCTCTGAAGGGGAAGCTATCAGGAGAGACGGAGAGCAGCACACTGAGAGGCAGAATTAATGGCAACCACGCAGCGTCGCCCAGGCGACATGGGGAGCTGTTCACCAAGACGGCGCTCCGCAGAGTGCGACGTTGCGGAGCTCTCCGAGTCCAGTTACTCTTTTTTCTTCTCCTTTCTATCACCTTTTTATACCGAGTTAAGGCACACACCGCAAAGTACCTCTATGATCGGGCGACCCTACTACAACTGAGAGAGCGCAGTCATTTCGGACTTTTCGACCCGAACGTTCCGGAGTCCTTCCCTGGAATAACATGCTATGCGGACTCGACGCTAGGCCGCCCCCCAGACAGGAAGCTCTTCTGAGAACAACAGGCCGAAGCGGAGGCGTGGCAGACGGGGAGGAGCAGACCGCAGGCTTCGGCGCTTTATTAGCAATGGTAGGCTAACCCTGCCGATCATACTGTTTGCGAATGTCCAGTCGCTGGAAAATAAGATGGATGAACTTCACGTCCGGATTTCTATGCAGAAGGACATACAGGATTGCTCCATACTGTGTTTCTGTGAAACGTGGCTGGGAGAAAGGACACCTGACGAGGTAGTAACATTAGATGGCTACACAGCCTTTAGAATGGACCGATGCACAGCAGACAGCGGCAAGACCCGGGGAGGAGGAACGGCCGCCCTCGTCAAACAATCATGGTGTACCGACTGTAAGATCATCTCCAAATCATGTTCTGAAAGGGTGGAATACCTGACCCTGAGGTTAAGACCATTTTATTTGCCCAGAGAACTGCAGTGCATTATTGTGAGTGTTGTGTACATTCCCCCCTCTGCCAAGGAGGAGGCTGCTCTGAGGGAGCTACATGACATGATCAATGAGCATGAAAATACATATCCTGGCGCTGCTCTCATTATTTTAGGAGATTTCAACCACTGTAATCTCCGGAAAACAATGCCAAAACTGCACCAATTTGTGAACTTCCCCACCAGGGGAAACAAAATACTGGATCACTGTTACAGCAACATTAAGGACGCCTATTCAGCCGAGCCATGACCCCATTTTGGAAGATCTGACCACCTGGCGATCCGGCTCAAACCAGTCTATAACAAAAGGCTCAAGTCAACACCAGTCACAGTCAGGACCATTAACACCTGGACTGACAGTGCACAAGCTAGCCTGCAGGGCTGCTTAGAGGCTACAGACTGGAGCACCTTTAAAGAGGCCACAAACGACCTCCATGAATACACAGAGGCTGTTAGCGACTACATTAGGTGGTGCACGTCCATCTGTGCACCCCCCAGGACTGTGCGTATGTTCCCCAACCAAAAACCCTGGTTCAATTGGGACATAAAACAGAAAATAAGGACGAGGCGGGAGGCCTTCAAGTCAGGAGATCACGGGGAGTACAAGATAGCCCGGTACGAGCTGCAGAGGTCCATCAGGGCAGCAAAAAGGGCTTACTCCCAAAAACTTGGAGGCTACCACCTCAACCATAACACACGAAGAATGTGGCAGGGAATCCAGGCTGTCACAAACTACAGAAGGACCACACCCAAAACAGACCCCAGGGACACTACTCTCCCAGACAGCCTAAACACCTTTTAAGCCAGGTTCGACAGGCTGAACACAGACTCACCCTCAAAAGCCGTCTGTAACCCCACGGACACTGTCTTCCAGGTCACACACACCCAGGTACTGAAGGCCCTGAAGAATGTAAATCCCCACAAGGCGGTGGGACCAGATGGAGTGCCTCCAAGAGTACTGAAGGCCTGTGGTGAACAGCTAGCCGGTGTGTATGCTGACATCTTCAACATGTCCTTATCCCAGGCTGTTGTCCCCCGTATCTTCAAAACGTCCACTATCATACCAGTCCCCAAAAGACCTGACACACCAAACTTAAACGACTTCAGGCCAGTGGCACTAACACTAGTTGACATGAAGTGCTTAGAAAAGCTCGTCCTTACCCACATCAACAACATAGTCCCGGACACTATCGACCCCTTCCAGTTTGCTTATCGCCCCAACCGATCAGTGGATGACGCGGTGGCAATAGCCCTTCACTACATCCTGCAGCACCTGGAGAGCAGCAGGACGTATGCCAGGATGCTCTTCCTGGACTACAGTTCTGCATTTAATACCATCCGCCCAGGCAGGCAGACTGAGAAGCTGGCAGACCTTGGAGTCCCTACTCCCACCTGCAATTGGATTCTGGACTTTCTGACTGAAAGATCACAGGTGGTGAAGATGGAAGGGCGGGTGTCTGCTAAGCTCACAGTCAGCACGGGATCTCCACAGGGCTGCTGCCTCAGCCCCAAACTCTTCACCCTGTATACACATGACTGTGTCTCCACCCAGGACAGTACCATCATCATCAAATATGCTGATGACATCACTGTCCTGGGCCTCATCAAGGCGGGAGACGAGTCAGGATACAGGGCCCTGGTCAACAACATCGCTGTCTATGGAGAGGAGAATGACCTCATCCTCAACACAGACAAGACGAAAGAAATATGTCTGGACTTCAGGAAGAACCCTCCCCCTCTACAGCCTCTTTTCATCAGAGGGACTAAGGTGGAGAGGGCAGACAGCTACAGATTCCTAGGACTGCAGGTAACATCTGACCTATTCTATTCTATTCTATTCTATTCTACAGTCATTTAGCAGACGCTTTTATCCAAAGCGACTTACATTTGAGAGCAAGAACAACACAAGCATGAATTCAAACAAGATGGGACGTCATAATTAAGTGTCAGACCACTTTTGAGTCCAGTTGGACCTAGGTGCTGTCATGTAGTGCTAGTGCAGTGAATTAATTTTTTTTTTTTTTTTTTTTTTTTTTGACCTGAGCTGGACTCATAACACCACAGCCACAGTGAAAAAAGCCCAGAAAAGACTTTATTTCATTAGACTGCTCAGGAAAGCTGGTCTGAACCATCGCCCTCTCACGCTGGCCTACAGAGGACTGATAGAAAGTATCCTCACCGCAGGCATCCCTGTCTGGTATGGAAATACCACACTGGCAGAGAGGAAGGCTCTGCAAAGAGTCATAAAGACTGCGGAGAGGATAATAGGCACAAAACTTCCTTCCATGGACTGTATGTACGAGCAGCGCTGTCAGAAAAGAGCAGAGGGAATCATCAGAGACTCACTCCATCCCGCTCACCCTCTGCTCAGACACAAACACTGCACGTACAACCTCAGACACAGCAGAGCAGACAGTATCAAAACTCACAGGACTCGCTTTTTAACAGCTTCTTCCCAGCCACAGTCAGACTGATGTCAAAACAAAACTACTGAACTTATGCAAAATGCAAAATGTGGAAGACATCATCTCACTTTAATTACATGTGCATGTGCAATATCTGACCTACACTATCATCACCTGTGAAACAGGATGATGTCTTTTATATCCCCTCATGTATAATGTGCAGTTCTTCTGATCAGTGTTCAGTTGCTTGAGAATTTCATGTGCAATATTCTACCTCTCAGACTGGTGACCTGTCCAGGGTGTACCCTGCCTCTCACCTGTTAAAATGTTGGGATAGGCTCCAGCTCACCCGCGACCCGAAATGGATTGAGCGGTCAAGATAATGGATGGATGGATATTCTACCTCTCATGTGCAATATTCTACCTCTCATGTGCAATATTCTCCCTCTCCCCCTACCCACTCCTCTATCTCACAATACCTTCTGCTCTTGTACAGCGCTGTATAGTGTATACTAGTATGGCTACATACTATATTTTTATATATATATTTTTTGTATTTATACATTTTTTGCTATAGTTTATTTTCTAATGTGTACAGTGTTCTTTTATTCTTATTCTTGATTCATCTTTTCTCTCCTACTACTTAAAATTGTGACTCTGAAAGAGCCCTGCACAAGAATTCCAATGTACCTTGACTTTTTGGTTTTATGTACAAATGGCAAATAAAGAACTTTGAACTTTGAACTTTGAAAATGGTTCACACTAAAGATCACACCCCCCTTCCTGCTGAGCCAATCATTCATCTGATGGTGTCAGAAACTGCAGGAGGACCAACGCTGCTGCTGAGATGGCAAGAAAGACGAAGATGAAGAGCTCAACATGATTCATTGTTGTGGTTGAGCCCCTTCTATGGCAGCTTCCGCCATCAGTGTGTGAATGTGAGTGTGAACGGATGATTGTGATGAATGTAAAGCGCTTTGGGTAAAGGCGCTATATCAATATGAACCATCTTTTTTACCATTCATGTTCCTCTGCTGAGATGCAACACCTGTCCGACCCAAACCAGAGAACCTGTCCAACCGAAACCAGAGAGCCTGTCCGACCGAAACCAGAGAGCCTGTCCGACCCAAACCAGAGAACCTGTCCCACCGAAACCAGAGAGCCTGTCCGACTGAAACCAGAGAACCTGTCCGACCGAAACCAGAGAGCCTGTCCGACCGAAACCAAAACATTAGTCCGACCGAAACCAGAGAACCTGTCCGACCGAAACCAGAGAACCTGTCCGACCGAAACCAGAGAGCCTGTCCGACCGAAACCAGAGAGCCTGTCCGACCGAAACCAAAGAACCTGTCCGACCGAAACCAAAACATTAGTCCGACCGAAACCAGGGAACCTGTCGGTCCAAACCCAGAACATCAGTCTGACCCAAACCAGAGAACCTGTCCGACCGAAACCAGAACATTAGTCCGACCGAAACCAGAGAACCTGTCAGTCCAAACCCAGAACATCAGTCTGACCCAAACCAGAGAACCTGTCCGACCGAAACCAGAACATTAGTCCGACCGAAACCAGAGAACCTGTCAGTCCAAACCCAGAACATCAGTCTGACCCAAACCAGAGAACCTGTCCGACCGAAACCAGAGAACCTGTCGGTCCAAACCCTGAACATCAGTCTGACCCAAACCAGAAAACCTGTCCGACCGAAACCAGAACCTGTCCGACTGAAACCAGAACATTAGTCCAACCGAAACCAGAGAACCTGTCCGATCCAAACCAGAACATTAGTCCGACTGAAACCAGAACATTAGTCTGACCCAAACCAGAGAACCTGTCAGAATAAAGCCGAGGTGGTCCGTCCATCCATCCATCCATCTATATTTAAAACGTTTCAAATTTTTATGTTTAATTTTTCTTATTAATTAATTTACAGTTAAAAAAATGCAAGCAGAAACATGCAAAACTTTGGGCACCTCAAAAGATCTTTCTCCGAAACAATAACAGCTAAGGCCTGGGGACATGTTTACACAATGTCCACAGTCCACACAATGTCCACAGCCATGGTTTAGAAAGACAAGTTTTATACAAACTCTGATTCTTTAAAAACCAGAAGGATCTCCTATCCAGACACCAGCTGATCCAGTTCATCTCTGACGTTCTGCTGATGACTTCACCTCTCCACAGCTCAACTCCATCCTCCAAACAACATCACACATAAGGACCAATCAAGCAAATGTTTAATCCTTCTGTTCTCTCTCTGATGTGGCGTTCCTGCACCACCTCCATCTTTCATCCTCTTATTTAGTTCCAGTTTTTCACAGCTGACTCCCCCGTCTTTCACCTCTCCTCCCTTCCCCGCCTCTTCATCCGACTAGTCCTCCTCTTCTCCATCTAATGAAGCCATCAGAAGCTCCACATATCTTCCTGTGGAGAGATTTACATGTAGAATAAAGGTTTTAGTGGTTCTCATGATTAAAATAATATTACCTGTTTAAAGAACACCTATGGAACACGTTAACCTGGTTTCTGTGCTGCATCTGCTGATTAGACCATGATTTCCAGTCCCTGTCTCCTCCAGGATGGCTCGGGTGCTGAACAACACTTTCATTTCCACTGTGATGGTGGCCAAACTCTAACAGAGGCCTGAAACGAATGTCCATCATGTACTTCAGTCTGTCTGGAAGAAACGTGTCTGTGTTCACTGATTACATGACATTCCTGGGTTTGTTCTGCTGCTGAAGCTCAGCCGGTGCTTCCTGGACAAGTTACATTAATCTGGAAATGTCCCAGAGTATTTTTCAGTCCCTGGACAAATGATGGTTTCCGGTTATCTCATTGTAAAGTTTTCCGGGTATCTCATCGTAACGGTTAACGAGTATCTCATTGTGATTTTTTTCAGGTATCTCATCATATCGTTTTCCAGGTATCACATCATGATGTTTTCCGGGTATCTCATCGTAATGGTTAACGGGTATCTCATCATATTTCCAGGTATCTCATCATAATATTTTCCAGTTATCTCATCGTGACTTTTCCAGGTTTCTCATCGTAAAGTTTTCTGGTATGTCATCATGATGTTTTCCGGGTATTTCATCGGATGGTTTCCAGGCTTGGTTTCAAGGTCCCTAAAAAGTGCAGTCTATCCAGCAGTTAGCAGGTAGGAGGCAGGTCTTCAGTCCATCACAGGGCCAACATAGTGAGAAAAATAACCAGTCAGAGGGAGAGTTTAGAGTGATCAGTTAAGCTAATGTCATGTCTGGATGTTGGGAGGAATCCGGAGAACCCGGAGTGAACCCACATGCACCACTGTGCAGTTCCAGTAGTTAACTTATGACACATAACAGCATGCATGATGCACTGATAAGTCTGACCTTATGAAACAGAAATCAACAAGTTAACAGGATGGTAGTAGCCTGGTAACATGTTGATTAATCACCATTCGTGACTAAGCCTAAAATCTGTCTGTTTCTTCTGCATCGTATCACCTGAACGAGCCGATGCTACAAATATTTACTGTTAACTGACCTTCCCTTGGGTAAATGTCTGGTGTCCCAGGGTCAGTAAATGCAGCATGTAATGTACTTCTATATGTTGTTCTAAATCATCTCTACCATGTTCTAGATCACAATGTAGAATTCATATATGATCATCTCACCAACCGTCTCCATGGTGACAGCGTCTGTCCTAAAAGCAGCAGATGAGACGACTGAAGTTAAACAGCCAACACTGATGAAGAAACTCTGATAAAACTGAGGATCTGGATAAAAACAGCTTTTTCCTTTTATCATTGAAGTGTGTTTGTTCAGCAGTAATAAAAATCCTACAGCAGCTTCACTCGAAGTAAACACCTGCTGGTAAAACACATCATTGGCTGCTTGTTTTTACTAGTTTATCTTTTTTACATCAGGTGATCACTTTAGTTGTAATAATCAGTTCAATATTTCATAAAATCTAGACCTAAAAAAGACCAAGTTTTTTCTAAAAGCCAAAGTTTTTCCTCCTGAAGGAGCCAGAAATGAATCTGTATCATGTTTGGATCTTTCCAACCCTAAACTGAGTCGCTTTTAAGCTGCTGGGGAAGTCTGAGGATGATGATGGTCTGACAGATGAAGCTCAGCTGGAGTCTGAATGAAAATGGTCCTTTAATCTGCATCTGGATGGGATGCATGTCTACCTCTGCAGGTTTATGGAGACAAGGACCATAAAGCTGGTGAAGAACCTGTAAACACAGCAGTAAAGCTGCGCTTGGAAAGGTCAGCTGATGGAAAATCACTCAGACTGAACAGAAGTGACGCTGGACAAGTTCAGAACGTTTTTATTTATTTAACCTTTATTTAAAAAAATTTCAAGAGCAGAAGTTTTGAGAGCAGAGAAAGTGTCTAAGTGTTAGAAAAAGAGAGCAAGTCTGAGCAGAGTTTTGAAAGGAAGAACAATATATGTGAAAGCAGGAGGGACTTTCTGAGTGTGAGAGCAGAGTTTAGAGAGAGAGCAGGATGATATTTAAGCGTGAAAACCAGAAATCTTTTTCTCAAAGCAAACAGTTACGCTCTTGGTTAAAAATAGAAAAATACCCCATAGCTGATAAATCTGAAGAGACTGAGCAGGTGTGGAAGACAGAGAAGAAGATAAAACCGGTTTGTGTTTTCTTGGTGTCCAGAGTCCTGTTGTATTATGAGCCAACCATGAACATGGAGTTTCAGCGTTAACTCTGCACCCTTCCCTCCATCTAACGTCATAACGTCTCTGTCTCTGGACCGATGGCTGCACGGTGCAGAGCATCATCACAGACAAGAACCAGGAAAACCCAGAAACCGACAACATCTGTATTCTGACCAACATCTGTATTCTGACCAGCATTTGCATCCTGACCAACATCTGTATTCGGACCAACATCTGCATCCTGACCAACATCTGTATTCTGACCAACATCTGTATTCTGACCAACATCTGTATCCTGACCAACATCTGTATTCTGGCCAACATCTGCATCCTGACCAACATCTGTATTCTGACCAACATCTGTATTCTGACCAACATCTGGATCCTGACCAACATCTGTATTCTGACCAACATCTGCATCCTGACCAACATCTGTATTCTGACCAACATCTGGATCCTGAACAACATCTGCATCCTGACCAACATCTGTATCCTGACCAAGATCTGCATCCTGACCAACATCTGCATCCTGACCAACATCTGCATCCAGACCAACATCTGTATCCTGACCAACATCTGTATTCTGGCCAACATCTGCATCCTGACCAACATCTGTATTCTGACCAACATTTGCATCCTGACCAACATCTGTATTCGGACCAACATCTGCATCCTGACCAACATCTGTATCCTGACCAACATCTGTATTCTGACCAACATCTGTATTCTGACCAACATCTGGATCCTGACCAACATCTGTATTCTGACCAACATCTGGATCCTGACCAACATCTGTATTCTGACCAACATCTGGATCCTGAACAACATCTGTATCCTGACCAAGATCTGCATCCTGACCAACATCTGCATCCTAACCAACATCTGCATCCAGACCAACATCTGTATTCTGACCAGCATCTGAATCCTGACCAGCATCTGAATCCTGACCAGCATCTGTATTCTGACCAACATCTGTATTCTGACCAGCATCTGCATCCTGACCAACATCTGCATTCTGACCAACATCTGCATCCTGACCAACATCTGTATTCTGGCCAACATCTGCATCCAGACCAACATCTGTATCCTGACCAGCATCTGTATTCTGACCAACATCTGCATCCTGACCAACATCTGTATTCTGACCAGCATCTGTATTCTGACCAACATCTGTATTCTGACCAGCATCTGCATCCTGACCAACATCTGCATTCTGACCAACATCTGCATCCTGACCAACATCTGTATTCTGGCCAACATCTGCATCCTAACCAACATCTGCATCCAGACCAACATCTGTATCCTGACCAACATCTGTATTCTGGCCAACATCTGCATCCTGACCAACATCTGTATTCTGACCAACATCTGTATTCTGGCCAACATCTGCATCCTGACCAGCATCTGTATTCTGACCAACATCTGTATTCTGGCCAACATCTGCATCCTGACCAGCATCTGAATCCTGACCAGCATCTGTATTCTGACCAACATCTGCATCCTGACCAACATCTGTATTCTGACCAGCATCTGTATTCTGACCAACATCTGTATTCTGACCAGCATCTGCATCCTGACCAACATCTGCATTCTGACCAACATCTGCATCCTGACCAACATCTGTATTCTGGCCAACATCTGCATCCTAACCAACATCTGCATCCAGACCAACATCTGTATCCTGACCAACATCTGTATTCTGGCCAACATCTGCATCCTGACCAACATCTGTATTCTGACCAACATCTGTATTCTGGCCAACATCTGCATCCTGACCAGCATCTGAATCCTGACCAGCATCTGTATTCTGACCAACATCTGCATCCTGACCAACATCTGTATTCTGACCAACATCTGTATTCTGACCAGCATCTGCATCCTGACCAACATCTGCATCCTGACCAACATCTGCATCCTGACCAACATCTGTATTCTGACCAACATCTGGATCCTGACCAACATCTGCATCCTGACCAACATCTGAATCCTGACCAGCATCTGTATCCTGACCAACATCTGTATCCTGACCAACATCTGTATTCTGACCAGCATCTGCATCCTGACCAACATCTGCATCCTGACCAACATCTGCATCATGACCAACATCTGTATTCTGACCAACATCTGGATCCTGACCAACATCTGCATCCTGACCAACATCTGAATCCTGACCAGCATCTGTATCCTGACCAACATCTGTATCCTGACCAGCATCTGCATCCTGACAAACATCTGCATCCTGACCAACATCTGCATCCTGACCAACATCTGTATTCTGACCAACATCTGGATCCTGACCAACATCTGAATCCTGACCAGCATCTGTATCCTGACCAACATCTGCATCCTGACCAACATCTGTAATCTGACCAACATCTGGATCCTGACCAACATCTGCATCCTGACCAACATCTGTAATCTGACCAACATCTGCATCCTGACCAACATCTGCATCCTGACCAACAGCTGCATCCTGACCAACATCTGGATCCTGACCAGCATCTGCATCCTGACCAGCATCTGAATCCTGACCAGCATCTGTATTCTGACCAACATCTGTATTCTGACCAACATCTGTATCCTGACCAACATCTTTATTCTGGCCAACATCTGCATCCTGACCAACATCTGTATTCTGACCAACATCTGTATTCTGACCAACATCTGCATCCTGACCAACATCTGTATTCTGACCAACATCTGTATTCTGGCCAACATCTGCATCCTGACCAACATCTGTATTCTGACCAGCAACTGCACCCTGACCAACATCTGCATCCTGACCAACATCTGCATCCTGACCAACATCTGTATTCTGACCAACATCTGGATCCTGACCAACATCTGCATCCTGACCAACATCTGAATCCTGACCAGCATCTGTATCCTGACCAACATCTGTATTCTGACCAGCATCTGCATCCTGACAAACATCTGCATCCTGACCAACATCTGTATTCTGACCAACATCTGGATCCTGACCAACATCTGAATCCTGACCAGCATCTGTATCCTGACCAACATCTGCATCCTGACCAACATCTGTAATCTGACCAACATCTGGATCCTGACCAACATCTGCATCCTGACCAACATGTGTAATCTGACCAACATCTGGATCCTGACCAACATCTGCATCCTGACCAACAGCTGCATCCTGACCAGCATCTGCATCCTGACCAGCATCTGAATCCTGACCAGCATCTGTATTCTGACCAACATCTGTATTCTGACCAACATCTGCATCCTGACCAACATCTGCATTCTGACCAACATCTGGATCCTGACCAACATCTGTATTCTGACCAACATCTGCATCCTAACCAACATCTGTATTCTGACCAACATCTGGATCCTGAACAACATCTGTATCCTGACCAAGATCTGCATCCTGACCAACATCTGCATCCTAACCAACATCTGCATCCAGACCAACATCTGTATTCTGACCAGCATCTGAATCCTGACCAGCATCTGAATCCTGACCAGCATCTGTATTCTGACCAACATCTGTATTCTGACCAGCATCTGCATCCTGACCAACATCTGCATTCTGACCAACATCTGCATCCTGACCAACATCTGTATTCTGGCCAACATCTGCATCCTAACCAACATCTGCATCCAGACCAACATCTGTATCCTGACCAACATCTGTATTCTGGCCAACATCTGCATCCTGACCAACATCTGTATTCTGACCAACATCTGTATTCTGGCCAACATCTGCATCCTGACCAGCATCTGAATCCTGACCAGCATCTGTATTCTGACCAACATCTGCATCCTGACCAACATCTGTATTCTGACCAGCATCTGTATTCTGACCAGCATCTGCATCCTGACCAACATCTGCATCCTGACCAACATCTGCATCCTGACCAACATCTGTATTCTGACCAACATCTGGATCCTGACCAACATCTGCATCCTGACCAACATCTGAATCCTGACCAGCATCTGTATCCTGACCAACATCTGTATTCTGACCAGCATCTGCATCCTGACAAACATCTGCATCCTGACCAACATCTGCATCCTGACCAACATCTGTATTCTGACCAACATCTGGATCCTGACCAACATCTGAATCCTGACCAGCATCTGTATCCTGACCAACATCTGCATCCTGACCAACATCTGTAATCTGACCAACATCTGGATCCTGACCAACATCTGCATCCTGACCAACATCTGTAATCTGACCAACATCTGCATACTGACCAACATCTGCATCCTGACCAACAGCTGCATCCTGACCAACATCTGGATCCTGACCAGCATCTGCATCCTGACCAGCATCTGAATCCTGACCAGCATCTGTATTCTGACCAACATCTGTATTCTGACCAACATCTGTATCCTGACCAACATCTTTATTCTGGCCAACATCTGCATCCTGACCAACATCTGTATTCTGACCAACATCTGTATTCTGACCAACATCTGCATCCTGACCAACATCTGTATTCTGACCAACATCTGTATTCTGGCCAACATCTGCATCCTGACCAACATCTGTATTCTGACCAGCAACTGCACCCTGACCAACATCTGCATCCTGACCAACATCTGCATCCTGACCAACATCTGTATTCTGACCAACATCTGGATCCTGACCAACATCTGCATCCTGACCAACATCTGAATCCTGACCAGCATCTGTATCCTGACCAACATCTGTATTCTGACCAGCATCTGCATCCTGACAAACATCTGCATCCTGACCAACATCTGTATTCTGACCAACATCTGGATCCTGACCAACATCTGAATCCTGACCAGCATCTGTATCCTGACCAACATCTGCATCCTGACCAACATCTGGATCCTGACCAACATCTGGATCCTGACCAACATCTGTATTCTGACCAACATCTGTATCCTGACCAACATCTGCATCCTGACCAACATCTGCATCCTGACCAACATCTGTATCCTGACCAGCATCTGCATCCTGACCAACATCTGCATCCTGACCAGCATCTGTAGCCTGACCAACATCTGTATTCTGACCAACATCTGCATCCTGACCAACATCTGTATTCTGACCAACATCTGGATCCTGACCAACATCTGTATTCTGACCAACATCTGCATCCTGACCAACATCTGTATCCTGACCAACATCTGCATCCTGACCAACATCTGTATTCTGACCAACATCTGCATCCTGACCAACATCTGCATCCTGACCAACATCTGTATTCTGACCAACATCTGCATCCTGACCAACATCTGCATCCTGACCAGCATCTGTATCCTGACCAACATCTGTATCCATGACCAACATGTGTAATCTGACCAACATACTGGATCCTGACCAACATCTGCATCCTGACCAACATGCTGTCATCCTGACCAACATCTGGCATCCTGACAACATCTGCATCCTGACCAACAGACTGCATCCTGGACAGCATCTGTTATTCCGACAAGCATCTGTAATTCCTGACCAGCATCTGCCTATCCTGCCAACATCTGTGCATTCTGACCAAACATGCATGTGGCCCTACCAACATCCGCATATGACTCAACCATCTGGGATCCTGACAAATGATTTCTGACCAACATCTGCATCCTAAACCAACATCTGTATCTGACCACATCTGGATCCTGAACAACCATCTGTATCCTGACCAAGATCTGCATCCTGACCAACATCTGGGGAATAATAACCCAACATCTGCATCCAGACCAACATCTGTATTCTGACCCAGCATCTGAATCCGGACCAGCATCTGAATCCTGACCAGCATCTGTATTCTTGACCAACATCTGTATTCTGACCAGCATCTGCATCCTGACCAACATCTGCATTCTGACCAACATCTGCATCCTGACCAACATCTGTATTCTGGCCAACATCTGCATCCTAACCAACATCTGCATCCAGACCAACATCTGTATCCTGACCAACATCTGTATTCTGGCCAACATCTGCATCCTGACCAACATCTGTATTCTGACCAACATCTGTATTCTGGCCAACATCTGCATCCTGACCAGCATCTGAATCCTGACCAGCATCTGTATTCTGACCAACATCTGCATCCTGACCAACATCTGTATTCTGACCAACATCTGTATTCTGACCAGCATCTGCATCCTGACCAACATCTGCATCCTGACCAACATCTGCATCCTGACCAACATCTGTATTCTGACCAACATCTGGATCCTGACCAACATCTGCATCCTGACCAACATCTGAATCCTGACCAGCATCTGTATCCTGACCAACATCTGTATTCTGACCAGCATCTGCATCCTGACAAACATCTGCATCCTGACCAACATCTGCATCCTGACCAACATCTGTATTCTGACCAACATCTGGATCCTGACCAACATCTGTATCCTGACCAACATCTGCATCCTGACCAACATCTGTAATCTGACCAACATCTGGATCCTGACCAACATCTGCATCCTGACCAACATCTGTAATCTGACCAACATCTGGATCCTGACCAACATCTGCATCCTGACCAACAGCTGCATCCTGACCAACATCTGGATCCTGACCAACATCTGCATCCTGACCAACATCTGGATCCTGACCAACATCTGCATCCTGACCAACATGTGTAATCTGACCAACATCTGGATCCTGACCAACATCTGCATCCTGACCAACAGCTGCATCCTGACCAACATCTGGATCCTGACCAGCATCTGCATCCTGACCAGCATCTGAATCCTGACCAGCATCTGTATTCTGACCAACATCTGTATTCTGACCAACATCTGCATCCTGACCAACATCTGTATTCTGACCAACATCTGGATCCTGAACAACATCTGTATTCTGACCAACATCTGCATCCTGACCAACATCTGTATCCTGACCAACATCTGCATCCTGAACAACATCTGTATTCTGACCAACATCTGCATCCTGACCAACATCTGCATCCTGACCAACATCTGCTTTCTGACCAACATCTGCATCCTGACCAGCATCTGCATCCTGACCAACATCTGAATCCTGACCAACATCTGCATCCTGACCAACATCTTAATCCTGACCAGCATCTGCATCCTGACCAACATCTGTATTCTGACCAACATCTGTATTCTGACCAACATCTGTATCCTGACCAACATCTGTATTCTGGCCAACATCTGCATCCTGACCAACATCTGTATTCTGACCAACATCTGTATTCTGACCAACATCTGGATCCTGACCAACATCTGTATTCTGACCAACATCTGCATCCTGACCAACATCTGTATTCTGACCAACATCTGGATCCTGAACAACATCTGTATCCTGACCAAGATCTGCATCCTGACCAACATCTGCATCCTAACCAACATCTGCATCCAGACCAACATCTGTATTCTGACCAGCATCTGAATCCTGACCAGCATCTGAATCCTGACCAGCATCTGTATTCTGACCAACATCTGTATTCTGACCAGCATCTGCATCCTGACCAACATCTGCATTCTGACCAACATCTGCATCCTGACCAACATCTGTATTCTGGCCAACATCTGCATCCTAACCAACATCTGCATCCAGACCAACATCTGTATCCTGACCAACATCTGTATTCTGGCCAACATCTGCATCCTGACCAACATCTGTATTCTGACCAACATCTGTATTCTGGCCAACATCTGCATCCTGACCAGCATCTGAATCCTGACCAGCATCTGTATCCTGACCAACATCTGCATCCTGACCAACATCTGTATTCTGACCAGCATCTGCATCCTGACCAACATCTGCATCCTGACCAACATCTGCATCCTGACCAACATCTGTATTCTGATCAACATCTGGATCCTGAGCAACATCTGCATCCTGACCAACATCTGAATCCTGACCAGCATCTGTAGCCTGACCAACATCTGTATTCTGACCAGCATCTGCATCCTGACAAACATCTGCATCCTGACCAACATCTGCATCCTGACCAACATCTGTATTCTGACCAACATCTGGATCCTGACCAACATCTGAATCCTGACCAGCATCTGTATCCTGACCAACATCTGCATCCTGACCAACATCTGTAATCTGACCAACATCTGGATCCTGACCAACATCTGCATCCTGACCAACATCTGTAATCTGACCAACATCTGGATCCTGACCAACATCTGCATCCTGACCAACAGCTGCATCCTGACCAACATCTGGATCCTGACCAGCATCTGCATCCTGACCAGCATCTGAATCCTGACCAGCATCTGTATTCTGACCAACATCTGTATTCTGACCAACATCTGCATCCTGACCGACATCTGCATCCTGACCGACATCTGCATTCTGACCGACATCTGCATCCTGACCAACATCTGTATTCTGACCAACATCTGCATCCTGACCAACATCTGTATCCTGACCAACATCTGAATCCTGACCAGCATCTGCATCCTGAACAGCATCTGTATCCTGACCAACATCTGCATCCTGACCAACATCTGTATTCTGACCAACATCTGGATCCTGAACAACATCTGTATTCTTACCAACATCTGCATCCTGACCAACATCTGTATCCTGACCAACATCTGCATCCTGAACAACATCTGTATTCTGACCAACATCTGCATCCTGACCAACATCTGCATCCTGACCAGCATCTGCATCCTGACCAACATCTGAATCCTGACCAACATCTGCATCCTGACCAACATCTGTATTCTGACCAACATCTGGATCCTGAACATCTGGATCCTGACCAACATCTGCATCCTGACCAACATCTGGATCCTGACTAACATCTGGATCCTGACCAACATCTGTATTCTGACCAACATCTGGATCCTGAACATCTGGATCCTGACCAACATCTGGATCCTGAACATCTGGATCCTGACTAACATCTGTTTCCTGGCCAACATCTGGATCCTGATCAACATCTGCATCCTGACCAACATCTGGATCCTGACCAACATCTGGATCTTGAACATCTGGATTCTGACCAACATCTGGATCCTGAACATCTGGATCCTGACTAACATCTGTATCCTGAACATCTGGATCCTGACCAACATCTGGATCCTGAACATCTGGATCCTGACTAACATCTGTATCCTGGCCAACATCTGGATCCTGACCAACATCTGCATCCTGACCAACATCTGGATCCTGACCAACATCTGGACCCTGACTTCTCTGCTAGCTACCACTGGTGTAAAAATCCTCCAAAATCAATTATCTGCCGCTTCTGTTGCTTAAAAACTCTCCAGCTTGTTCTGAGCTGCACATTTCAGCCACTGTTCTTGTTCTCAGCTAAATAAACTGAGTACATTCTGAGGTGTACGGCCGACATTGTGAATCATTTATTCATGCAGATGCAGATGAAAAATAAGCCCACAGTGTTGCAAGGATGAAACTGCTGCAGAAGCAACTTACCCAAGAAATCTTCCAGCTCCACCACTTCATGTCATTTTTACAGCTTATTTCTGGATATGAAACTTATCATAAATTAAGGAAATTAAAGAAAACTGTTAAGACTCTAGCTACTCTACGCTATTTCTTACTCGTTTCAAGAGCATATGTCACAAATGCTTCACAATAATAAGAAATAAAAAGATATAATGTAAACAGAAATAATAAACAGATCATTTATTTATCCTCTAAATTTTACTACAGAACTGTGTGCTGCCGTGTTTCAGCTGTTTGGAGGTTAAAGGCCTTTGACTATTTAGTATACAACAACTTAAAAATGTAGCATCTAAAAACACAATCATCATTTGGAGCAAAGAGAGCTGCTAATTATCATCTCTTCTTGCTAATATAATTATTGTTGTTTTGAGTCTGGTTCTGTAGGACTGAAAGTTGGACTGCGCAGATTTTTAGAAGATCTCTAAAACAAGCTATCAGAGCTGTGTGTGTGTGTGTGTGTGTGTGTGTGTGGTTGTCTCTGTGTGTCTGACATTTAACTGTGTCACAATGAAGCCTGGAGCACACGGCCTCTAACAGGTCCACATCCTGATGGCTTTGAACTGAGCTGAATCGGATTATTCAAGACACACACGGCTCTGTCTCCATCTCTTTCTTTCTCCTATTTATTCTGTTTTCATTCAGCACATGAAGACTGGTGGAGGATGGATCCCGTATCAACTGCTGAAAGTTTCACCTACTGATGAACACACCTCTCTGACATGATGCACTTCACAGAATGTGTTTGTATATGGCTCAAACTTGGGAAAAAAATTAATAGAAATTTTAATATATTTTACTTCTTGATCGTGTGTAGAAACTTTCTGATCGTTATATTTTTAGTTATTTTCGAGGGAAGAATTGTTTCCATCACTTCATTAAGAAGGTTTTTTAATGAAAAAAACAAGCTTGTTTCAGAAACATTTTATCTTATTTCACACTTCAGTCGACCAACATGCATAATTATATTCTAAGCATTTTAAAGATGATAGTTTTCTGTAGCTTAGATAACTTTAAGTCATTCACTGCAGTTCTTTCATGATACAGTTTTCCTATTCCAGAAATGAATTCCTGATTCAGTTACTGAATTAACACAACAACGTTCACTTTAAATCATGAATTCACATTTAATAAAAAAAAAAAGAAAAGAAAAAACAGTAATGTGATATTTTAAGGCAAATATAATGAATGTGTGAGCTTGGGGCTGCCAGAGGCGGGGACCCTGGCGGTCTGATCCTCAGCTGCAGAAGCTAGCTCTAGGGACGTGGAATGTCTCCTCTCTGGCGGGGAAGGAGCCTGAGCTGGTGCGCGAGGTTGAGCGATTCTGGCTAGATATAGTTGGACTCACCTCGACGCACGGCTTGGGCTCTGGAACCACTGTCCTTGAGAGGGGCTGGACCCTCTTCCATTCTGAAGTTGCTCCCGGTGAGAGGCGCTGAGCAGATGTGGGCATGCTCATTGCCCCTCGACTTGGCGCCTGTACGTTGGGGTTTACCCCTGTGGACGAAGGGGTACCCTTCCTCCGCCTTCAGGTGGGGGGACGTGTCCTGACAAAAAGAGTAGCCACCCTTTTTGGAGTCCTTGGGGGGGGGGGGTGTTGGAGAGCACTCCTTCCGGGGACTCCCTCGTTCTGCTGGGGGACTTTAATGCTCATGTGGGCAATGACAGAGAGACCTGGAGGGGCGTGATTGGGAGGAACAGCCCCCCTGATCTGAATTTGAGTGGTGTTTTGTTGTTGGACTTCTGTGCTCGTCATGGACTGTCCATAACGAACACCTTGTTCAGACACCTTGTTCATGCCCACATGTGCACTTGGCACCAGGACACTCTAGGCCGCAGTTCGATGATCAACTTTGTAGTCGTAACCTCGGACTTGCGGCCGCATGTTCTGGACACTCGGGTGAAGAGAGGGGCGGAGCTGTCAACTGATCACCACCTGGTGGTGAGTTGGCTCTGATGGGTATCGGCGGGCTAAGAGGAGCGCAGCTTGGGTGGTCGCTAAGGCAAAAACTCGGGCATGGGAGGAGTTTGGAGAGGCCATAGAGAATGACTTCCAGACGGCTTCGAGGAGATCCTGGTCCACCATCCAGTGGAGCAAATACTTCGAAGACCTTCTCAATCCCACCAACACGTCTTCCGATGAGGAAGCAGAGTCTGGGGTAGCTGGTGCTGGCTCTCCAATTTCTGGGGCTGAGGTTGCTGAGGTGGTTAAAAAGCTCCTCGGCGGCAAGGCCCTGGGGGTGGATGAGGTCCGCCCAGAGTTCCTTAAGGCTCTGGATGCTGTAGGGCTGTCTTGGCTGACACACCTCTGCAGCACCGCGTGGACATTGGGGACAGTTCCCCTGGACTGGCAGACTGGGGTGGTGGTCCCCCTCTTCAAAAAGGGGGACCGGAGGGTGTGCTCCAACTACAGGGGGGATCACACTCCTCAGCCTCCCCGGTAAGGTCTATTCAGGGGTGCTGGAAAGGAGGGTCTGTCGCAGGGGCGTCGCCTGGCCTGGGCATTCCCGGCTCTAGCCCCGAACATTTCACATCAAGCCTCGAATGTTTTTTCACCCCAGAAGGAATAAGTTTACATTCTCTCAGCCGCCTTATGACATTAAAGAAAATGGTAGTTTTGTAATTTCCTGGCTTATGTGAATGCAACACAGGTACAATATGACCAATCACAGAGGAATTTTCTGGAAGCCGGAATCCAGCCCGGCATTTCATCCCTAATCTGAATTCTAGGGTTATTTCGAGCGTCATTATTAGCGGTCAAAAATGGACATCAGACGGTTTTTTAATTAGAGAAGAGAGAACCTCTTCAGTTGTGGTCGCTGCCAAAGGGCAGCAAGACTCTGGCCAACACACAAAACAGGTAAACCACAGATAATTTAAACCCTGTACGTCTTAAAATTAAATGAACATTAGGCAGATCATTCATTACAGTACTTGATACTTCGAAGGTTAAGCTAGCTGTACTAAACCGTTAGCCCTGCCCTTTTCTGTTTTACATATTTACATTAAATCCAGTGGTGACTTCTACGTGGTTCACTGGTTTACCTGCTGCTGTGTGTGTGTGTGTGTGTGTGCGCGCGCGCGCGCTCGTGCATGCGTGCGTGCGTTTGTGTTGTAATAGATGGAAACGGCTTTCCCAGTGCTGGATGTTTGGTTTCTAGATGCTGCTTTAGTTTAAATATAGATAAATAAAGAACAGCTTTATTATAAATTTATTTACTGATGTTTTTGTTCACCTCCAGGTCCTGGCTGGTCATAGTTAAGCAGTTTTAAAGAGTGTTTTGCATTTTATGTCGCTCACAGTACATTTATATTTGGAATACAAAACCAGTCTTTCATGGTCTCACCTTTGTGTGGGTGTTTACTTTATGTATTAATGAGGTTGGTGGTTCTTGTATGTGTGTGTTGCTCCAGGACAGGCGTGTTCGAGACTGGGAGGAAAAATCAGAGTATACCACTAGTTTAAACTCGGCTTTACTACTGAAAAAGTAGTAGCTGTAAAGATGGAAAAGAAGCCTGTAGGGAAAGAAGGAAGAGACAGATGAGATGATAGAGAGGTAGTAAATACTACAGCATGATCTTTATTCTGAAAATTATAAGTGACTGAAAACAGTTCACGTTCATCCTTTTGTTGCAGAAAATGTGCACTAAAGAGCAGGTTGTGGAGATAAACAGCAGATGTCTGGAAATGTAAAAGTTTAATACTGATTTTAGAGATCTAGTTTAGATTGTCACATTTAAGATTGAAAATAAATACACATCAAAGCACATATTACAGTATTTGGCTTTAAACAAGGTGACACAATGCTCAAGAAGCTTTAAAAAAAGCGTTTTTTTTACTGTGTTGGTTCACTGAAATTTCCCTATGAGGGTGTGGGCTCAGCCCCTAATGTTCCTAGGTCCAGGAAACGCCCCTGGTCTGTCAGATAGTCGAAACTCAGATTGAGAAGGAGCAGTGTGGTTTTCATCCTGGTCATGGAACAATGGACCAGCTCTATACCCTCTACAGGGTCTTTGAGGGGGCATGGGAGTAGCCCAACCAATCTACATGTGCTTTGTGGACTTGGAGAAGGTGCTCGACCGTGTCCCCCGGGGACTCCTGTGGGGGGGTACTTCGGGAGTATGGAGTGCCGGACCAGCTTGTGCGAGCTGTTCAGTTCCTGTACGACCGGTGTCAGAGCTTGGTCCACATTGCCGGCAGTAAATCAGAGTCGTTTCCAGTGCGGGTTGGACTCTGCCAAGGCTGTCCTCTGTCACCGATTCTGTTCATAACCTTTATAGACAGAATTTCTAGGTGCAGCCGAGGTATTGACGGGATCCGGTTTGGTGGCCTCAAGATTGGGTCTCTGCTCTTTGCGGATGATGTGGTTCTGTTGGCTTCATCGGGCTGTGATATTCAGCTCTTCCTGGAGTGATTTGCAGCCGAGTGTGAAGCGGTTGGAATGAGAATCAGCACCTCCAAATCCGAGACCATGGTCTTCAGACGGAAAAGGGTGCAGTGTTTTCTCCGGGTTGGAAATGAGGTCCTGCCCCAAGTGGTGGAGTTCACGTATCTCGGGGTCTTGTTTACGAGTAAGGGAAGGATGGAGCGGGAGATGGACAGGCGGACTGGTGCGGCGTCTGCAGTGATGTGGACTCTGCATCGGTCTGTCGTGGTGAAGAAGGAGCTGAGCCAAAAGGCAAAGCTCTCGATTTACGTTCCCACCCTCACCTATGGTCACGAGCTGTGGGTAGTGATCCTGGAGGGGCTCAGAGTAGAGTCACGGCTCCTCCACATCGAGAGGAGCCAAATGAGGTGGCTCGGGCATCTGGTCAGGATGCCTCCTGGACGTCTCCTTGGTGAAGTGTTCCTGGCACATCCCACCGGAAAGAAACCCCGTGGAAAACCCAGGACATGCTGGACGGACTACATCTCTTGGTTGGCCTGGGAACTCCTCGGGACCCACCCAATGAGCTGGTGAATGTGGTTGAGGAGAGGGCAGTCTGGGTTTCCCTGCTTATGCAGCTGCCCCCGCGACCCGAGTCCGGATAAGCGGCAGAAAATGAATGAATGAATGAATGAATGAATGAATGAATGGATGAATGGATGGATGGATGGATGGATGGATGGCTGGATGGATGGATGGATGGGTGGGTGGGTGGGTGGATGGATGATTGATAATTGAGGGTTGGTTGGTTGGATGGATGGATGGTTAGCAGAGATCCGGCTGGGAGGTCTGATCCAGGTATTGATTACACATAACTAAACAGGAAGCGGTCATTATGTATTATATGTTTATTGTTTAATATCTTTAATTCACTGAATCATGATTACATCTTCGTCTTTTATTGTTCATCATTCTGATGATTCATCTGATTTATAACCAGCTTCATATAAATATTTTATTTGATCTTTTATTAGATGCATCAGTTTTTTTTTTATCAGGCAGAAAAACTCTCCAGGACCACCTTCTAGTACCGGGTCGTCCTCTTCATGAGGTCCACCTTCTAGTACCAGGTCGTCCTCTTCATGAGGTCCACCTTCTAGTACAGGGTCTTCCTCTTCATCAGGACCACCTTCTAGTACCGGGTCGTCCTCTTCATCAGGACCACCTTCTAGTACCGGGTCGTCCTCTTCATCAGGACCTTCTAGTACCGGGTCGGACCTTTTTAATCCTGGTGTGATAGATGAAGCAGGTGGAGGAAACCTTCCTCAGAGGTTTTCTCCATATTAACATGACAGCATCACACAGTTGCTGCAGGTTTGTCGGCTGCATCCATGATGAGAATCTCCCGTTCCACCACATCCCAAAGCTGCTCTACTGGACTGAGATCTGGTGGCTGTGGAGGCCGTTGGAGTCCAGTGAACTCATCGTCATGTTCTAGAAAGCAGGTGGAGATGATCTGAGCTTTGTGACATGGTGCATTATCCTGCTGGAAGTAGCATCAGAAGATGCTCCACTGTGGTCATAAAGGGATGGACATGGTCAGCAACAATACTCAGGTAGGCTGTGCTGGTTAAACCAGGCCACGTTGGTACTAAGGGGCACAAAGTGGACCAAGAAAATCTCCCCCCACCATTACACCAGCAGCAGCCTGAAGTGTTGATCCAAGGCAGGATGGATCCATGTTTTCATGATGTTTCCAGCAGATTCTGAGCTGAGCATCTGAATGTGGAGCTGAAATGGAGCCTCATCAGACCAGCAACCATGTCACGTTCAAAGTCTCTTGAATCCTCTTTCTTCCTCATTCTGATGCTCAGCTTGAACGTTGTGTCTGGTATCCATGTTGAAACTCCATTAATTCTGACACTCATGATCAGGTTTAGGTGCGGTTAATAATTCATCCAGAAACACCAGCTGTTCGCTGACTGCTGCAACTCCTGCTGTGTCTGCAGGACTCATTAAAAAATAAGCTGAAATCTCCGGAGAGTCAATGTTTACAGACCAGCAGAGAGCTGACAGGCTGAAAAACCAAGTTTCTGTCCAACTGGACTGACTGGGCGACAGACACCACCCTCAGCCTTGGACTGCCGCTCCATTCCCGTCCATCCAGGGCAGTTGTCCTCCATGGGTGAGGACAATAGTTTGGTGGTTGGAGGCTAGAAACCACAACAGCATCAGCTAAGCTAGGAGTTAATATGATGTCAGCATCAGAGTCTGTTAGAACTCATTCTTTATTCATTTTCTACTGACTCGTCTTTTCCTGCAATAGACCCAAAAATAAACCGCTGACGGGGTCTGACCATGTCATTAGGCTGCTATTACTACCAGCCCAGAGTCTTCAATCTTCCTGCACAGGTGGAAATATGTAAATGAGCTCCTGCAGACCGAGAGGAAGCCTGGTCCGACAACAACGATGGGAAGATTTATAAAACTCCTTCAGCCCAGAGAGGAGAAAGATGCTGAAGCAGGAACATGAAGGGAAAAGGAAACATCCGAGTGGACTGAGGAAAATGTGGAAAATACAGTAAAGTCCACAAAAAGAAGAGGAACCAGGCAGGAGTCGATGTGTCACCAAGAAGAGAAGGAAAAGAGAAGTAAAGCAGAGGAAGAGCAGGCTGCAGGACGAAGGGAGGCAGCCACGGCTGCAACGTGCACACACAGCATGCACACACATGTGCATGGATGTGAGAAGCAGTCAAAGAAGGACTTTGGGACAAATTTCTGTCTTGTCAGCTTTGGTTCATAAACTCAAGAAAATCTTTATTTACAACTTGGTGAGTTTTATTTCCTCTTTGTACTGTTTTTATAAAAGAATATAAGAATATTTTAAGTGAGAATATTTTATTTATGCACATCTTTAGATGAACGTGCGCGGATGCGTAGTCGTGCACACGTCCTACCTGACAGCTGTTAGACCAGAGTCAGGAAGTTTAAACTGTTAGTTTGGGCGACGGTGGTAAAAATGGCTCTTTGTTAGAAAACATTCTGGACTCTTGGCCCAGAGCCTCCCTGGCTGTTCTGGGAACGGTGTCCTAGAACGGTCCAAGGATGGGACAACTCCGGTCTGACAGGACAGGGCCACGTCTCCGCCAGCAGTGAAGGTCGGCTCCGGTCTGGCTGCTTACACTGAAACAGTTTCCATGTGTTTCCATGGTGGTGATAGGAGCCCAGGCTGCTGGGGACCAGCTGCAGCTAGCTGGGGTGGATTTTGGACTACCTCGCTAACAGACCACAAATCGTGAGGGTGCAGGGCTTGGAGTCGGATCGGCTTCTCTGCAGCAGGAGTTCTGGCTCCTTCCTGGTCACCCTCTACAGGACACTGGCAGCTCCCCCAGGGTCCGGCTGCTCTGACCACGGTGCAAAGGAGAGCTACCGCAGGTCCTCCCTGTCTGCTGCCGTCAGACTGGACAATAAAGAAAACAACAGCTAGTCTGCAGACAGATAAACAACTGACAGCTGGACTCCTGCACCTCACTGTTCATTTCACTGTTTCCCATTTTCCTACTTGGGATATTTTATGTATTCTCAGAAAAATCCTTTCTGTACTGTGTGCAGGCGTAATTATTTATTTTTTATATGTACTTTTATGCAAAAAATCTTATTTCCTTTATTTTTCTTCTTCTTCTGTGTCTTGTATTTGCGCCTGTTTATTTCCCACTGTGTGTCTTGCTGCTGCTATGCTATAAATTTCCGCCATGGGACTAAAACTGGAATCTGAATAACTGGTGGATAACTGGTGTATAACTGGTGAGTAACTGGTAAATAACTGGTGGATAACTGGGGGATAACTGGTGAATAAATGGTGGATAACTGGTGGATAACTGGTGAATAACTGGTGGATAACTGGTGAATAACTGGTTGATAACTGGTTTATAAATGGTGGCTAACTGGTGAATAACTGGTTGATAACTGGTGTATCACTGGTTTATAAATGGTGTATAACTGGTGTATAAATGGTGTATTACTGGTGGATAAATGGAATAACTGGTGTATAAATGGTTTATAAATGGTGGATAACTGGTGGATAAATGGTGTATAACTGGTGGATAAATGGTGAATAACTGGTTTATCACTGGTTTATAAATGGTGAATAACTGATGGATAACTGGTGTATAAATGGTGTATAACTGGTGGATAAATGGTGAATAACTGGTGGATAAATGGTGTGTAAATAGTGTATAACTGGTGAATAACTGGTGAATAACTGGTGGATAACTGGTGAATAACTGGTGGATAACTGGTTTATAAATGGTGGATAACTGGGGGATAACTGGTGAATAACTGGTGAATAATGGGTGTATAAATGGCGGATAACTGGTGGATAAATGGCGAATAACTGGTGTATAACTGGTGAATAACTGGTTGATAACTGGTGAATAACTGGTGGATAACTGGTGAATAACTGGTGGATAACTGGTTTATAAATGGTGTATTACTGATGGATAAATGGAATAACTGGTGTATAACTGGTTTATAAATGGTGGATAACTGGTGGATAAATGGTGTATAACTGGTGTATAAATGGTGAATAACTGGTGGATAACTGGTGTATAAATGGTGTGTAAATAGTGTATAACTGGTGAATAACTGGTGGATAACTGGTGTATAAATGGTGGATAACTGGTGTATAAATGGTGAATAACTGGTGGATAACTGGTGAATAACTGATGGAAAACTGGTTTATAAATGGTGGATAACTGGTGGGTAACTGGTGAATAACTGGTGGATAACTGGTGAATAACTGGTGGATAACTGGTTTATAAATGGTGGATAACTGGGGGATAACTGGTGAATAACTGGTGAATAATGGGTGTATAAATGGCGGATAACTGGTGGATAAATGGCGAATAACTGGTGTATAACTGGTGAATAACTGGTTGATAACTGGTGAATAACTGGTGGATAACTGGTGAATAACTGGTGGATAACTGGTTTATAAATGGTGGCTAACTGGTGAATAACTGGTTGATAACTGGTGTATCACTGGTTTATAATTGGTGTATAACTGGTGTATAAATGGTGTATTACTGGTGGATAAATGGAATAACTGGTGTATAAATGGTTTATAAATGGTGGATAACTGGTGGATAAATGGTGTATAACTGGTGGATAAATGGTGAATAACTGGTTTATCACTGGTTTATAAATGGTGAATAACTGATGGATAACTGGTGTATAAATGGTGTATAACTGGTGGATAAATGGTGAATAACTGGTGGATAACTGGTGTATAAATGGTGTGTAAATAGTGTATAACTGGTTTATAAATGGTGGATAACTGGTGGATAAATGGTGTATAACTGGTGGATAACTGGTGTATAAATGGTGTGTAAATAGTGTATAACTGGTGAATAACTGGTGGATAACTGGTGTATAAATGGTGTGTAAATAGTGTATAACTGGTGAATAACTGGTGTATAACTGGTGTATAAATGGTGAATAACTGGTGTATAACTGGTTTATAAATGGTGGATAACTGGTGGATAACTGTTGAATAACTGGTGTATAACTGGTTTATGAATGGTGGATAACTGGTGGATAAATGGTGTATAACTGGTGGATAAATGGTGAATAACTGGTGTATAACTGGTTTATAAATGGTGGATAACTGGTGGATAACTGTTGAATAACTGGTGTATAACTGGTGAATAACTGGTGGATAACTGGTGAAAAACTGGTGGATAACTGGTGGATAACTGGTTTATAAATGGTGGATAACTGGTGTATAACTGGTGAATAACTGGTGTATAAATGGTGAATAACTGGTGGATAACTGGTTTATAGATGGTGGATAACTGGTGTATAAATGGTGTGTAAATAGTGTATAACTGGTGAATAACTGGTGTATAACTGGTGTATAACTGGTGTATAAATGGTGAATAACTGGTGGATAACTGGTTTATAAATGGTGGATAACTGGTGGATAACTGGTGAATAACTGGTGAATAACTGGTGTATAAATAGCAGATAACTGGTGGATAAATGGCAAATAACTGGTGTATAAATGGTGAATAACTGGTGGATAACTGGTGTATAAATGGTGGATAACTGGTGTATAAATGGTGAATAACTGGTGGATAACTGGTTTATAGATGGTGGATAAATGGTGTATAAATGGTGAATAACTGGTGGATAACTGGTTTATAAATGGTGGATAACTGGTGGGTAACTGGTGAATAACTGGTGGATAACTGGTGAATAACTGGTGGATAACTGGTTTATAACTGGTGAATAACTGGTGTATAAATAGCGGATAACTGGTGGATAAATGGCAAATAACTGGTGTATAAATGGTGAAACACTGGTGGATAACTGGTTTACAAATGGTGGATAACTGGGGGATAACTGGTGAATAACTGGTGAATAACTGGTTGATAACTGGTGAATAACTGGTGGATAACTGGTGAATAACTGGTGGATAACTGGTTTATAAATGGTGGATAACTGGTGAATAACTGGTTGATAACTGGTGTATCACTGGTTTATAAATGGTGTATAACTGGTGTATAAATGGTGTATTACTGGTGGATAAATGGAATAACTGGTGTATAAATGGTTTATAAATGGTGGATAACTGGTGGATAAATGGTGTATAACTGGTGGATAAATGGTGAATAACTGGTTTATCACTGGTTTATAAATGGTGAATAACTGATGGATAACTTTTGTATAAATGGTGTATAACTGGTGGATAAATGGTGAATAACTGGTGGATAACTGGTGTAGAAATGGTGTGTAAATAGTGTATAACTGGTTTATAAATGGTGGATAACTGGTGGATAAATGGTGTATAACTGGTGGATAACTGGTGTATAAATGGTGTGTAAATAGTGTGTAACTGGTGTATAAATGGTGGATAACTGGTGGATAAATGGTGTATAACTGGTGGATAAATGGTGAATAACTGGTTTATCACTGGTTTATAAATGGTGAATAACTGGTGGATAACTGGTAAATAACTGGTGTATAACTGGTGAATAACTTGTGTATAACTGGTGTATAAATGGTGAATAACTGGTGTATGACTGGTTTATAAATGGTGGATAACTGGTGGATAACTGTTGAATAACTGGTGTATAACTGGTGAATAACTGGTGGATAACTGGTGAATAACTGGTGGATAACTGGTGGATAACTGGTGGATAACTGGTTTATAAATGGTGGATAACTGGTGTATAACTGGTGAATAACTGGTGTATAAATGGTGAATAACTGGTGGATAACTGGTTTATAAATGGTGGATAACTGGTGTATAAATGGCGAATAACTGGTGTATAACTGGTGAATAACTGGTTGATAACTGGTGAATAACTGGTGGATAACTGGTGAATAACTGGTGGATAACTGGTTTATAAATGGTGGATAACTGGTGAATAACTGGTTGATAACTGGTGTATCACTGGTTTATAAATGGTGTATAACTGGTGTATAAATGGTGTACTACTGGTGGATAAATGGAATAACTGGTGTATAAATGGTTTATAAATGGTGGATAACTGGTGGATAAATGGTGTATAACTGGTGGATAAATGGTGAATAACTGGTTTATCACTGGTTTATAAATGGTGAATAACTGATGGATAACTTTTGTATAAATGGTGTATAACTGGTGGATAAATGGTGAATAACTGGTGGATAACTGGTGTAGAAATGGTGTGTAAATAGTGTATAACTGGTTTATAAATGGTGGATAACAGGTGGATAAATGGTGTATAACTGGTGGATAACTGGTGTATAGATGGTGTGTAAATAGTGTGTAACTGGTGTATAAATGGTGGATAACTGGTGGATAAATGGTGTATAACTGGTGGATAAATGGTGAATAACTGGTTTATCACTGGTTTATAAATGGTGAATAACTGGTGGATAACTGGTAAATAACTGGTGTATAACTGGTGAATAACTTGTGTATAACTGGTGTATAAATGGTGAATAACTGGTGTATGACTGGTTTATAAATGGTGGATAACTGGTGGATAACTGTTGAATAACTGGTGTATAACTGGTGAATAACTGGTGGATAACTGGTGAATAACTGGTGGATAACTGGTGGATAACTGGTGGATAACTGGTTTATAAATGGTGGATAACTGGTGTATAACTGGTGAATAACTGGTGTATAAATGGTGAATAACTGGTGGATAACTGGTTTATAAATGGTGGATAACTGGTGTATAAATGGTGTGTAAATAGTGTATAACTGGTGAATAACTGGTGTATAACTGGTGTATAAATGGTGAATAACTGGTGGATAACTGGTTTATAAATGGTGGATAACTGGTGGGTAACTGGTGAATAACTGGTGGATAACTGGTGAATGACTGGTGGATAACTGGTTTATAAATGGCGGATACCTGGTGGATAACTGGTGAATAACTGGTGAATAACTGGTGTATAAATGGCGGATAACTGGTGGATAAATGGCGAATAACTGGTGTATAAATGGTGAATAACTGGTGGATAACTGGTGTATAACTGGTGTATAACTGGTGTATAAATGGTGAATAACTGGTTAATAATTGGTGGATAACTGGTGGGTAACTGGTGAATAACTGGTGTGTAAATAGTGTATAACTGGTGAATAACTGGTGAATAACTGGTGTATAAATGGTGAATAACTGGTTGATAACTGGTGAATAACTGGTGGATAACTGGTGAATAACTGGTGGATAACTGGTTTATAAATGGTGGCTAACTGGTGAATAACTGGTTGATAACTGGTGTATCACTGGTTTATAAATGGTGTATAACTGGTGTATAAATGGTGTATTACTGGTGGATAAATGGAATAACTGGTGTATAAATGGTTTATAAATGGTGGATAACTGGTGGATAAATGGTGTATAACTGGTGGATAAATGGTGAATAACTGGTTTATCACTGGTTTATAAATGGTGAATAACTGATGGATAACTGGTGTATAAATGGTGTATAACTGGTGGATAAATGGTGAATAACTGGTGGATAAATGGTGTGTAAATAGTGTATAACTGGTGAATAACTGGTGGATAACTGGTGTATAAATGGTGTGTAAATAGTGTATAACTGGTGAATAACTGGTGTATAACTGGTGTATAACTGGTGAATAACTGGTGAATAACTGGTGTATAAATGGTGAATAACTGGTGTATAACTGGTTTATAAATGGTGGATAACTGGTGGATAACTGTTGAATAACTGGTGTATAACTGGTGAATAACTGGTGGATAACTGGTGAATAACTGGTTGATAACTGGTGTATCACTGGTTTATAAATGGTGTATAACTGGTGTATAAATGGTGTATTACTGGTGGATAAATGGAATAACTGGTGTATAACTGGTTTATAAATGGTGGATAACTGGTGGATAACTGTTGAATAACTGGTGTATAACTGGTGAATAACTGGTGGATAACTGGTGAATAACTGGTGGATAACTGGTTTATAAATGGTGGCTAACTGGTGAATAACTCGTTGATAACTGGTGTATCACTGGTTTATAAATGGTGTATAACTGGTGTATAAATGGTGTATTACTGGTGGATAAATGGTTTATAAATGGTGGATAACTGGTGGATAAATGGTGTATAACTGATGGATAACTGGTGTATAAATGGTGTATAACTGGTGGATACATGGTGTGTAAATAGTGTATAACTGGTGAATAACTGGTGGATAACTGGTGTATAAATGGTGTGTAAATAGTGTATAACTGGTGAATAACTGGTGTATAACTGGTGTATAACTGGTGAATAAATGGTGTATTACTGGTGGATAAATGGTTTATAAATGGTGGATAACTGGTGGATAAATGGTGTATAACTGATGGATAACTGGTGTATAAATGGTGTATAACTGGTGGATAAATGGTGTGTAAATAGTGTATAACTGGTGAATAACTGGTGGATAACTGGTGTATAAATGGTGTGTAAATAGTGTATAACTGGTGAATAACTGGTGTATAACTGGTGTATAACTGGTGAATAACTGGTGTATAAATGGTGAATAACTGGTGTATAACTGGTTTATAAATGGTGGATAACTGGTGGATAACTGGTGAATAACTGGTGTATAACTGGTGAATAACTGGTGGATAACTGGTGAATAACTGGTGGATAACTGGTTTATAAATGGTGGCTAACTGGTGAATAACTGGTTGATAACTGGTGTATCACTGGTTTATAAATGGTGTATAACTGGTGTATAAATGGTGTATTACTGGTGGATAAATGGAATAACTGGTGTATAAATGGTTTATAAATGGTGGATAACTGGTGGATAAATGGTGTATAACTGGTGGATAAATGGTGAATAACTGGTTTATCACTGGTTTATAAATGGTGAATAACTGATGGATAACTGGTGTATAAATGGTGTATAACTGGTGGATAAATGGTGAATAACTGGTGGATAAATGGTGTGTAAATAGTGTATAACTGGTGAATAACTGGTGGATAACTGGTGTATAAATGGTTTGTAAATAGTGTATAACTTTGTTTGCTTGGCGCCTCCGTCCTGGTCGGACGCCTGTTGCAGCAGCTCCAGTTCTGCGGGTGCTTTTACTGTTATTTAGTATTTATTTAGTATTTATTTTATTTTTCCTTTGGTTTTTCGCTGTGTTTATTATTTATTGCAACGGAACAGCAATGGTTTTTGTATGCTCCAAGTTCTTCTTTTCACTTTTATTGCTGCTCTCGTTACTCCTCGTAACCGAGAGCAACGCTCACAGTGGCAGGCCCATTGTTTACTCTCGCGACCAGCTGTTAGCGCTGAGTAAACCTGTACTGTCGCCGGGGGTCAGGCACGATATCCCGAAGGAGCTACGGAGGAGACGCCGGGGATGCAGAGCCGGAGTGAGGGTGAAGGCAAGGAAGTGGAGATACTGTCGTAGATAAATTCTTTATCAAAAGGGCTGCTGATATTAAGAGTCTGCAGACAGAGGTCTTTAATGATCCTTTATTCGGCCGACCAGGGGGACACCCCTTCAGGACAAAAGACCCCGTACAATCATTCTCCCAAGCTTATATAGCCTGCCTGTCACTATTTTCAGACACACAGTACCCAGGTATGCAGCCTTGTAGGGCTGACTGGTTGACATCATTTTGATATCATGTTATAATGTCATACTATTAATATTCTGCTGACCAGAGCTACACCTGTTGTTATTCAACTCAGCTCTGATACATTCATACTTCCACATTTCCCCCTTTCAAATATTTCAGAGTAATCGGCCCTAAGACGATACTCTGAAACTTACAATAGGGAAACCTTTTTTAAGCACACTTGTCCACACACGCAGGTCTCAAGCATAACATAGGAGCCAATCTGAACCTCCCGTACGAGGGCGAAAAAAAACCCCGAAGGGAGAAAAAAATTCCCCCGTGCCCCCCCTGTTGGGCGAGCACCGGTAACTTTTTGATCTCACTTGACACTCAGGCACGGGTAGGCCAGCGAACCCCTGCAAGAGACCTTCTAAGTACTATGACAGAAAGTAACCATACACACACAACAAGAAAACACATTACACTCCGTTTTCACAAGGATAAGCTATTACAGAAGATTTTCAACTACAAAATTCACACTTGAACAACACAAGATAGAGTCCTTTTCCAGTCCGGAGGCAGACAGGAGCATTGGGTCACCAGCCTTCCGTTACAGGCTGCTGCCCCTTTTGTCCAACCGACTGTAGTTCTCTTGAGACGTCACAGGTCCGTACACTGGACCAGATGTCACAGAGACTGGTTTTGGCTCGTTCGCTTTTTCCTGAAAATAAATCGCTTTATGGATAGCAGACAACTGTTTCATATAACTGTGCAGCTCCTTCTCCAACTGCTCCAGTGGGGGTCCTTTGAAAGGACCCCGAAACTGCGGACCCGGCATAGGGCGACCTGTTAACATTTCATGAGGAGACAAATGTGTGACCCGATGAGCTTGCATGCGGTAACTCATTAGGGCCAGCGGTAATGCGTCATGCCACCGCAACCCAGTACATGCACAAATCTTATTAATTTTCGCTTTAAGTGTGCCATTCACTCGTTCCACCCCTCCTTGGCTGGAGGGAGTGTAGATACTTCCATGACGGACCTTGATTCCGAGCTGGCGCAGAACGCCCTCATAGACCTTGTTAATAAACGCTGGTCCCGAGTCTGATGAAAGGATGGATGGTAAGCCAAACCTAGGGATTACCTCACGGACCAGGAACTTCACAACCGTTCCCGCCCCCATGTCCTTTGACGGAGTGGCTTCCACCCAACGACTGAAATGATCAAAAACCACCAAAAGGTAGCGCTTACCGTGTACCGGGACCAACATGTCCACAAAATCTAAAATCAGATGACGAAACGGGCCTTCCGGGACAGGAATTCGCGCTGTGGGGGTGACAATACCTTTTCGAATGTTATTTTGCGAGCATATCTCGCACCGATTAAGCGCATCCGTCACCAGTGCCTGCAGGTACGGCGCCCAATAACCCTGTTGTTGTATTCGATGTATCACCTCATCTCGCCCACAGTGGTCTGGTTTGTGACACTCTGGAATTAAAAGAGACAAAAGTGAGATTGGAGCGACGATCAGGCCGGTATGTGACCGCCATAACCCTCGCCCATCTTTTGTAGCACCCCTTTTTTCCCACATGTTTTGTTCACTCGCGGTGGCACGCGCTTGCATTAATGTGATATCATCAGGTGTGACAGATGGTTCCAACTCCACAGCTGGGGCCAAGACGGCGACCTTGCAACCTGAAGCGTGCTTTGCAGCTTCGTCTGCCGCATTGTTTCCCATTGTGGTGATGGAGTTGTCTTTTCGATGAGCAGGACACTTGATAATGGACAATCGATGTGGAAGCATCATGGCCGAGATCAACTTCATAATCTGTTTCCCATGCCGAACAGGTTTACCATCTGATTTTTGAAAGCCGCGCAGTTTCCAAACTGCTCCAAACAGGTGACAGACTCCGTGAGCATATGCTGAATCTGTGTAAATATTAGCAGAGGAGTCTTTAGCAAGTTCACAAGCTACAGTAAGTCCATACAATTCAGCTAATTGTGCAGAGCAAGGTTGTAAACATTTTTCAGCTTTTACTGTTACGAACGTCCCTTCCTTTTGTTGCACCACGGCGTAGCCTGCGTGAGTTCCCATGTGGTCTCGAAAGCATGACCCATCCACATAGTACGTGACCTGTGCGTCGTCCAACGGCCCAGATTCCAAGTCCGGTCTCAGTTTTGTGTACCTCGTGGTCTCAGTGACGCACTCGTGTGTATCACCTTCAAATTCAAAAGGTAACATATTAGCAGGATTTGTGGTCTCACATCTCTTAATTGTTACATCTGGATAGGTGAGCAATGGTAGATACTGAAGGCAACGTGCTGTTGTCAGAACAAGTTTGCTGTGATTGATCAACTCTGTGATTTTATGATGGGTGTAAATAACCACAGGATATGACTTAGTTATTGCAGACGCCTTTTCATACGCCATGTGAACAGCTGCGAGGCCCTGGTAGCAGGGGGGCCACCCTCGTGCTACGTCGTCCAACCTTGCACTGTAGTAAGCGATGGGTTGTTTCCTTCCACCAGCACATGAGTCTTGTGCCAATACAGCCGTTGCGTACATGTTGCATCTGTTTGAAACGTAGAGATAGAAAAGTTTGTCATATTCTGGCATTTTTAGCGCTGGGGCATTTTGCAGTTCCTGCTTGAGCACATCAAAAGCCAACAGTGCCTCTGTGGTCCACTCCAAAGACTTCTTTAAAGTCTTGACTTCAGAGGACTTCAGGAGTTCCCTGAGCGGCGCCGTCTTTACTGCGTAGTCCTCCAACCACTCCGCGCTGAATCCTGTGATACCTAAAAAGGTCATTAGTTGCGCGCATGTCTGTGGACGCGGTGCTCGACTTATGCCTTTGAGGTGGTCAGGAGACAGAGTTATTGTTCCATGGGAGATTACTCTGCCAAGGAATTCCACCTGAGGCTGGCAGAATTGCAGTTTTGTCCGAGAAGCTTTGTGTCCACATTCTGCCAGTCTCTGCAGTACTTTGATCGAGTCGCGCTGACAATCTTCAATGGTGTCTGAACAAATCAATATATCGTCTACATACCGGATTAGGACGCCGCTCAAATCCAGCTCCTGTAGATCCTGACTCACCACACGATCAAACCACGCGGGGCTGCTTGTCAGTCCCTGGGGCATTCTGGCGTAGCTGTATTGTCGACCTCTAAAGGTAAACGAAAACAGATATCGTGACTCTTCTGCCAGAGGGATACTGAAAAATGCTGAACAAAGATCCACTACTGTAAAAAACTTAGCTTTAGTAGGGATGGCATTCAACAGTGTGTGAGGATTTGCGAAGTCTGCAGCGACATCTTCAAGAATGGCATTGATTGCCCTTAGATCATGGACCAGTCGGTACTTTGATTTATCTGCTTTTAGAACTGCAAGAATTGGGGTGTTACAAGGACTAGAAATCTCAATCAGCACTCCTACTTTTAAAAACCCATCAATTAGGATTCCAATCCCTTCTTCATCTGCGGGATTAAGTTTGTACTGTGGCCGCCAAGGTAAAACTGCACCTGGTTTTAATTTGACAGTAACTGGGCTGGCTGAAACTGCCAGTCCCACATCCGTCTCATGTCTGGACCACAGTTGGTCCGGAACCTGTGTTAAAATATCAGTTTCCAGATCACTGTTAAATCCAAGGGGGTTGGTTTTGCATGTCATCATTATGTTTTTCCCTGGTAGCACCACCATCTGAAGTGTTGCTTGTAATGACAGGTCACACCTAATTCTTAACATTGATCCATCCTCTGAAAGAGAGATTAATGGGTTCTCTGTACTGTTCCATGTTAAATGCTCTGCAGTTCTTACCATCGGACCGAGGTCCCTTGAATGGTATCCTGGGTTTACCAACAGTGTAATGTGTGGTAAGGATTGAGTAACACAGTACCATTTATCAATAAAGGTGTTCCGGTTTACCTTTAATGCTGCGCCTTGGCCTCCAATCAGGATATATGGAGCCTGTATTTTAACCATCACTCCATCCGTCTCCTTTTCCCACTTATCCTGAAAGGTTGAGCTGGCTGATGGATCAAAGAACATTGTACAGTGAGGAGGTAATTTTGGTGGAGAACCTTCCGGGGCCCAGGCCTTTATGCATGCCTTCCATTTTTCCAACTCCGAACCCAGAGGCCCCTCTATGCTCCCCAGCCAATAAACATTTGCTGGTTCTGCTTGGTCATTCATTTGTAAGTTTAATCCACAACTTTCCACAATACAAGCCTGCTGTTCCTGCCATCATAATGGGGAATGTGCGCTCTCTGGCGAACAAGATGGACGAGCTGGCGGCGCTGATTAAAACACAGAGGGAGTACCGTGGGTGCAGTTTACTGAGTTTTACGGAGTCGTGGCTGCACTCACATATTCCGGACCACAGCGTTGCTATACCCGGCTTTGTGACCGTGCGGGCGGACAGAGACGTGACAGACAGCGGTAAGAAGAAGGGAGGAGGGATTGTGCTTTATGTGAATGAACGTTGGTGCAATCCCGGACACGTCCGTGTCAAGGAGCGTCTCTGCAACCCAAACGTGGAACTGCTGGCTGTTGGGCTACGGCCGTATTACTTGCCCAGAGAGTTTACATCAGCCATTGTGGTAACTGTTTACATTCCCCCATCAGCTGATGCGGAGGCCGCCGCTGACGTCATCAGCTCCGTCGTCTCCCGGTTGCAGACGCAGCAACCAAATGCCTTCATGGTAATCACAGGGGACTTTAATCATGCTAGCATGGACAGAACACTGACTGACTTCACTCAGTATGTGGACTGCTCCACTCGGGACAATAAAACTCTGGACCTACTGTATGCAAACGCCCAGGGAGCATACAGTGCAACCGCCCTTCCCCCACTCGGCAGGTCAGATCACAACCTGGTTCTGCTTTCACCAAAGTATGTGCCTATTGTCCGGCGGCAGCCTGTGCCCACAAGGAGAGTGAGGAGGTGGACACAGGAGGCTGAGGAGGCCCTGCAGGACTGCTTTGACTGCACAGACTGGGATGCACTCTGCCTGCCTCATGGGGAGGACATCAACAATATGACGGACAGCATCACGGAATACATCAAATTCTGTGAGGACACTGTCATGTCCTCCAGGACTGTTAGATGCTTCCCAAACAACAAGCCGTGGATCACTAGCGACCTGAAGACCCTACTCAACAAGAAGAAGAGAGCCTTCAGGTCTGGAGACAGGGAGGAGTTGAGGAGGGTGCAGCACCAACTGAGGGACAAGTTGAGGGAGTGTAAGGACTCCTACAAGAGGAAGCTGGAGGCCAAACTCCAGAAGAACAACATGAGGGAGGTGTGGTCTGGAATGAAGGAGATCACAGGATGTGGGGGGAGAGGCAGACTGGCTGATGGTAATAGGGAGAGAGCTAACGAGCTTAACACCTTTTTCAACAGGTTTAGCTCTCAGACTCCCCCTGTCTCCTCTGCCCCTACCCCAGCCACCCCACACCTCCCCCCTCCTCTTCCAACTGCTCCACTGCTCTCCCCTCCCCCCCCTACAGGGAGCCCACTGGATCAGACTGGACTTCAACCGATAACACCTCCCCCCGCCCCAACCCCTTCCCCTGGCTTGACTGTAACAGCCTGGCAGGTGAGGAGACAGCTGGAGAGACTGAACAGACACAAGGCTGCTGGCCCGGACGGTATCCGCCCCAGGATACTGAGGACCTGTGCCAGCCAGCTGTCTGTAGTTCTCCAGCACCTCTTCAATCTGAGCCTCAGCCTGGAGAAGGTGCCACAACTTTGGAAGACCTCCTGCCTGGTTCCTGTTCCTAAGAAGTCATCTCCATCTGGCCTCAGTGATTACCGTCCAGTTGCCCTTACATCACATGTGATGAAGGTGCTGGAGAGGCTGGTGTTGGCCCACCTGAGGCCGCTGGTGAAACCTTCTCTCGACCCTCTGCAGTTTGCCTACCGGCCACGTGTGGGGGTGGATGATGCTGTCATCTATCTGCTGCAGCGAGCTCACTCGCACCTGGATGGTAGTGGAGGCATTGTGAGAGTCACATTCTTTGATTTCTCCAGTGCCTTCAACACCATCCAGCCTTCTTTACTGAGTGGGAAGCTGCGGCTGATGGGTGTCGGCGGGTCCTCTGTCTCCTGGATCGCTGATTACCTGACAGACAGGCCGCAGTTCGTCCGGCTGGGCGGTGTCCTGTCTGATGTGGTGATGGGTGATGTAGGAGCCCCGCAGGGCACTGTGCTCTCTCCATTCCTGTTCACCTTATACACCACAGACTTTCAGTACAACTCAGAGTCATGTCACCTTCAGAAATATTCTGACGACTCTGCAGTTGTTGGGTGTATAAGTGGTGGACGGGAGGAGGAGTACAGGGGGCTGGTGGACGGATTTGTGGAGTGGGCGGGTAAGAATCACCTGCTGCTTAATGTGGACAAGACCAAAGAGATGGTGTTAGACTTCAGGAAGAAAGGATCAGCTCCACAGCCCCTCTGCATCCTGGGTAGTGATGTGGACATGGTTGAGGAATATAAATACCTGGGAGTGACTATTGATAACAGACTGAGCTGGAAGACCAACAGCACAGCTGTGTACAAGAAGGCCTGCAGCAGACTCTACTTCCTGAGGAAGCTGCGGTCGTTCAACGTGTGCAGCAAGATGCTGGAAATCTTTTACCAGTCTGTTGTGGCCGGTGCCCTGTTCTCATCTGTGGTCTGCTGGGGGGGCAGCATTGCAGCCAGTGACACCAACAGACTGAACAAACTGATCAGGAAGGCTGGCTCTGTCATTGGCTGCAGACAGGACACTTTAGAAGCAGTGGTGGAGAGGAGGACACTGAACAAACTGTTATCTATCTTGGATAACCCGGACCACCCTCTCCACCCTGTGCTGGACAGACAGCGGAGCTCCTTTTCCAAAAGGCTCAGACAGCTTCGCTGCCTCAAGGACCGCTTTAGGAAATCTTTCCTGCCACACGCAATAAGACTGTTTAACTCATCATCATGGTCTCAGAGATAACAATATGAGTGACTGTTGTAACTGGTGAATTTTTGCACTGACTGGATCAACCTTGCACAGTTATACTCCTCATCTTCACTACTAATCATTGCACTGGACTATATTATCCGCTGGCTATTCTCACTCTTACTGTGTATAGCTAAATATCTCCTTGTATAAGTCTTGTAAATATTGAAATTTTTATACTGTTTTTCATTTTTTGCTACCTTAAGAAGCACAACTGCTAAATGACTGTATTGCTGCAACACCTAAATTTCCCAGCTTGGGATAAATAAAGTACTTCTATCTATCTATCTATCTATCTATCTATCTATCTAACTGGTGAATAACTGGTGTATAACTGGTGTATAACTGGTGAATAACTGGTGTATAAATGGTGAATAACTGGTGTATAACTGGTGTATAAATGGTGTGTAAATAGTGTATAACTGGTGAATAACTGGTGGATAAATGGTGTGTAAATAGTGTATAACTGGTGAATAACTGGTGTATAACTGGTGTATAAATGGTGAATAACTGGTGTATAACTGGTTTATAAATGGTGGATAACTGGTGGATAACTGTTGAATAACTGGTGTATAACTGGTTTATAAATGGTGGATAACTGGTGGATAAATGGTGTATAACTGGTGGATAAATGGTGAATAACTGGTGTATAACTGGTTTATAAATGGTGGATAACTGGTGGATAACTGTTGAATAACTGGTGTATAACTGGTGAATAACTGGTGGATAACTGGTGAAAAACTGGTGGATAACTGGTGGATAACTGGTTTATAAATGGTGGATAACTGGTGTATAACTGGTGAATAACTGGTGTATAAATGGTGAATAACTGGTGGATAACTGGTTTATAGATGGTGGATAACTGGGGTATAAATGGTGTGTAAATAGTGTATAACTGGTGAATAACTGGTGTATAACTGGTGTATAACTGGTGTATAAATGGTGAATAACTGGTGGATAACTGGTTTATAAATGGTGGATAACTGGTGGATAACTGGTGAATAACTGGTGAATAACTGGTGTATAAATGGCAAATAACTGGTGTATAAATGGTGAATAACTGGTGGATAACTGGTGTATAAATGGTGGATAACTGGTGTATAAATGGTGAATAACTGGTGGATAACTGGTTTATAGATGGTGGATAACTGGTGTATAAATGGTGAATAACTGGTGGATAACTGGTTTATAAATGGTGGATAACTGGTGGGTAACTGGTGAATAACTGGTGGATAACTGGTGAATAACTGGTGGATAACTGGTTTATAAATGGTGGATAACTGGTGGATAACTGGTGAATAACTGGTGAATAACTGGTGTATAAATAGCGGATAACTGGTGGATAAATGGCAAATAACTGGTGTATAAATGGTGAATAACTGGTGGATAACTGGTTTATAAATAGTGGATAACTGGGGGATAACTGGTGAATAACTGGTGAATAACTGGTGAATAACGGGTGTATAAATGGCGGATAACTGGTGGATAAATGGCGAATAACTGGTGTATAACTGGTGAATAACTGGTTGATAACTGGTGAATAACTGGTGGATAACTGGTGAATAACTGGTGGATAACTGGTTTATAAATGGTGGATAACTGGTGAATAACTGGTTGATAACTGGTGTATCACTGGTTTATAAATGGTGTATAACTGGTGTATAAATGGTGTATTACTGGTGGATAAATGGAATAACTGGTGTATAAATGGTTTATAAATGGTGGATAACTGGTGGATAAATGGTGTATAACTGGTGGATAAATGGTGAATAACTGGTTTATCACTGGTTTATAAATGGTGAATAACTGATGGATAACTTTTGTATAAATGGTGTATAACTGGTGGATAAATGGTGAATAACTGGTGGATAACTGGTGTATAAATGGTGTGTAAATAGTGTATAACTGGTTTATAAATGGTGGATAACTGGTGGATAAATGGTGTATAACTGGTGGATAACTGGTGTATAAATGGTGTGTAAATAGTGTATAACTGGTTTATAAATGGTGGATAACTGGTGGATAAATGGTGTATAACTGGTGGATAAATGGTGAATAACTGGTTTATCACTGGTTTATAAATGGTGAATAACTGGTGGTTAACTGGTAAATAACTGGTGTATAACTGGTGTATAAATGGTGTATAACTGGTGGATAAATGGTGAATAACTGGTGGATAACTGGTGTATAAATGGTGTGTAAATAGTGTATAACTGGTGAATAACTGGTGGATATCTGGTGTATAAATGGTGTGTAAATAGTGTATAACTGGTGAATAACTGGTGTATAACTGGTGTATAACTGGTGAATAACTTGTGTATAACTGGTGTATAAATGGTGAATAACTGGTGTATAACTGGTGAATAACTGGTGTATAACTGGTGTATAACTGGTGAATAACTGGTGTATAAATGGTGAATAACTGGTGTATAACTGGTTTATAAATGGTGGATAACTGGTGGATAACTGTTGAATAACTGGTGTATAACTGGTGAATAACTGGTGGATAACTGGTGAATAACTGGTGGATAACTGGTGGATAACTGGTGGATAACTGGTTTATAAATGGTGGATAACTGGTGTATAACTGGTGAATAACTGGTGTATAAATGGTGAATAACTGGTGGATAACTGGTTTATAAATGGTGGATAACTGGTGGGTAACTGGTGAATAACTGGTGGATAACTGGTGAATGACTGGTGGATAACTGGTTTATAAATGGCGGATAACTGGTGGATAACTGGTGAATAACTGGTGAATAACTGGTGTATAAATGGCGGATAACTGGTGGATAAATGGCGAATAACTGGTGTATAAATGGTGAATAACTGGTGGATAACTGGTGTATAAATGGTGAATAACTGGTTAATAATTGGTGGATAACTGGTGGGTAACTGGTGAATAACTGGTGGATAACTGGTTTATAAATGGTGGATAACTGGTGGACAACTGGTGGATAACTGGTGAATAACTGGTGGATAACTGGTGGATAACTGGTTTATAAATGGTGGATAACTGGTGTATAACTGGTGAATAACTGGTGTAGAAATGGTGAATAACTGGTGGATAACTGGTTTATAAATGGTGGATAACTGGTGTATAAATGGTGTGTAAATAGTGTATAACTGGTGAATAACTGGTGTATAACTGGTGTATAAATGGTGAATAACTGGTGGATAACTGGTTTATAAATGGTGGATAACTGGTGGGTAACTGGTGAATAACTGGTGGATAACTGGTTTATACATGGCGGATAACTGGTGGATAAATGGCGAATAACTGGTGTATAAATAGTGAATAACTGGTGGATAACTGGTGTATAACTGGTGTATAAATGGTGAATAACTGGTTAATAATTGGTGGATATATGGTGGGTAACTGGTGAATAACTGGTGGATAACTGGTGAATAACTGGTGAATAACTGGTGTATAAATAGCGGATAACTGGTGGATAAATGGCAAATAACTGGTGTATAAATGGTGAATAACTGGTGGATAACTGGTGTATAAATGGTGGATAACTGGTGTATAAATGGTGAATAACTGGTGGATAACTGGTGAATAACTGATGGAAAACTGGTTTATAAATGATGGATAACTGGTGGGTAACTGGTGAATAACTGGTGGATAACTGGTGAATAACTGGTGGATAACTGGTTTATAAATGGTGGATAACTGGGGGATAACTGGTGAATAACTGGTGAATAACTGGTGTATAAATGGCGGATAACTGGTGGATAAATGGCGAATAACTGGTGTATAACTGGTGAATAACTGGTTGATAACTGGTGAATAACTGGTGTATAAATGGTGAATAACTGGTGGATAACTCGTGGATAACTGGTGAATAACTGGTGGATAACTGGTTTATAAATGGTGGATAACTGGTGGAAACAACTGCAAACAATGCTGATTAAAAATGACATATTTTGAGCCTCGTAACGCTACATAAACACTTCTTGATGGGTATTTTTCTATCAAGAAATGAGACACAACAAACTCAGTGTGAGGTTTTCAACATCGCGATGGGGAGAGACAGTGGTTCAGCACTCGGAGAGTATCTGGTGTGAACTCCAAAGCTCTAGCCCCAGCGCAGCCTTTTTATTGAGCAGATTATGCAAATCACATGAATTGGTAGCGCAAGTCAGTCCGAATGGAAAAACACAGCATTCATCATTTCATTATCATGAAGAGCAGTTGTAGCCACATTATGTTGTCTGCAGAAAGGCAAGACTGCGAGTCATTAAACAAGTTTAAAAGAGGAGCTTTAAGATGTCAACACTTCTGCTTGCTTTGACACTTCTCATTACCTGTAAATCATCTTTGTTTTCAGAGCAGGCGGTGTGGCTCAGTGGGTAGAGCGGACGTCTTATAGCCTGAGAGTTGCTGGTTTGATCCTCGGCCTGTAAAGTTCATGTCGAGGTGTCCCTGAGCAAGACACCAAACCCCAAATTGATCCTGATGGGTCGTGGTTAGCGCCTTGCATGGCAGCTTCCGCCATCAGTGTGTAAATGTGATGTAAAGGTAAAGGTGCTGTGTACGGCTTAAAAACAGCTTCTGGTCAAGTTCATTGCCTCTAACACTGAAGTCATTACAAGATGGAAAACTGGTGTTTTCTGGTGTTCTGGGGGGGCTGTCGCAGCAGCAGTCATCCTGCAGGAGCGCAGTCAGTCCAGCTCCCTCTGCTCCCCACCCTCCCCACTGAGCCACGCCTCCTGCTGTGAAAACAAAGATGCTCACAATCTCTTTCCTTTTTTCCGCCTTTAACGTGAACATTAAAATAGAGCACAACAGCAGACAGCTCCGAGAGTCCGACGGAAACCACCAACACCTGTCTCTAACTAAAAAATTAAATCTGAGTCTGGACCGGCTGAGATTCTGGAAATCTGACTTTCCAGAAAAGGTTGCTGGTCCTGGAAATTCATTCAGTCTGCACTGATTGGTTGTCTCCAGTGGCCTGATTAAGCCCCGCCCACCAACTCAAAGCATTTCATTACATCAACAAATGAATTTGTGCCCCCTAGTGCAGGATGAGTCAGCCGTTATTTTATCAGGAAATAAATAAATCGCATTATTGTTTTGTGATACATTTCACTGCAAACTGGATTCGTGTGGATACCAGCAGTTCAGTCCAGATCCTCTTTTCTGCAAAGAATTCTTGACAGTTGGTGTCTAAAAAAAACCATTGTTTTCCATTTTCAGCTTGAAATGTCACTTTCATGTCAGAACAGGATTATTACTGATAACAAGCTTAAAAATATACACATTTTAATTAGAGAAACAGTTTTATTTAACACATAGTTGAAAAACTCTTCACATTTTACATGTGTTCAGGAAGCTCCAAATAATTCACGCTCACAAAAACAAAACAACAATTAAAACAGACATCTCACATTTTTTTCCCAGGCCTTCCATGAGCTCATTTACATGACATCTATCTGATTATCAGATCATTTAATTGATCATGTAGATGGAATAATCTGATTATGAGAAATCAGATTAAAACACCTGTATCTCCAATCCCCTGATGTCTTCCTGCATGTAGACCCGTAAATCAGATTTATTTTGATTTTTACATTTGACTATATGCAAAAACCTGTGTTGCTTCCATCTTTTCAGTGTCTTTCGTTAAAAAGACAAAGTGAGTGGAACATAAACGTAAAGCAGGAGGGCGTGCAGCAGCAGGAAGCCGGAGGGAAACCAAGTAAAACATATACATCTGTCTAGCAGCTTATTAGCTCTCAAATTATCAGCTAACACTAAGACTGTGGACTTCAACGTTAGCAGCTAACGCTAAGACCACAGAGTCCCAGATTAGCACCTGATGCTAAGACCACAGGGTCCCAGATTAGCAGCTAACACTAAGACCATAGACTCCCACATTAGCAGCTAACACTAAGTCTATGGACTACCACATTAGCAGCTAACGCTAAGACCACAGAGTCCCAGATTAGCAGCTAACACTAAAACCACAGACTCCCACATTAGCAGGTAAGACCATGGGGTCCCATAATAGCAGCTAACACTAAGTCTATGGACTACCACATTAGCAGCTAACGCTAAGACCACAGAGTCCCAGATTAGCAGCTAACACTAAAACCATAGACTCCCACATTAGCAGCTAACACTAAGTCTATGGACTACCACATTAGCAGCTAACGCTAAGACCACAGAGTCCCAGATTAGCAGGTAAGACCACAGGGTCCCACATTAGCAGCTAACACTAAGTCTATGGACTACCACATAACCAGGCCACGTTGGTACATCCAGGAGCTGGCGCATACTGGCTGCCGCTCTGTCGATCTGACACTTGCAACTTTGCTTTTGCTTTGCTTCCTGATTTCTTAAACGCTAGTCAGGACACTTGTTTTTCGCTCTGGTATCTGCAGCACCACTCTACTCTTGAATTCTTAGACTCCTGTGTGACTCACCAGCCTGCCAAAGTTACCAACTGTTCGGATTAGTAGGAGCTAACCGCTGCTACACCAACGTCTTTTGGAGGCAACCTACAGCTGACATGCGGTTCATTCTCGCTTCTGGTGGGATTTACCTCTGGTCTGTCCTCGCCTGGGTTCTCCATTCATCCATCGTTCTACCAGTGACCGGGATCCTCCAGTACTCAGAGGCAGAGCTCTTCCGACTCCGTTTTCAGCAGGCTGGACCGTCGCCATCTGTGCTTCACCTCCACTCGGACCGCGCTGTTTTTCCCCGGCGGAGATGCATCCACCGAGGTTCTCGCCGGAATTACCACTCGGACAACTCCAACCAGATAAAGTCCATTTGGTCCACATCCAGACGCCATCATCGGAATACCGGCCGGACCGCTGATCACAGTGTGTTAGCCAGCCTAGCTAGGTCGGCTGACCGTACTGCCATCTCCAGCACCGCCGTCAGTTTCGGCCTGCTGAATATCCGCTCACTTCCTGACAAGGGCCATCTCGTCCAGGATCTCCTCATTGACCGTGAGTTGGATTTTTTATGTTTGACTGGAACTTGGCAACAGCCAAATGACTTCGTCTCCCTGAATGAAGCTAACCCACCTGGGTTTGTTTACAACTGCAAACCACGTGACTCTGGCCGGGGAGGAGGTCTTGCACTGTTCTCCCGCGAGAAGTGGAGAATCTCGCCGGTCTCTGTCCCGGCCTCCCCGTCGTTTGAGTCTATGGTCTCAGTGCTGCCTGGCCCTGTTCCCACAATTGTGGCAACAGTTTACCGTCCACCTAAGCCCAATAAGGAGTTCATAAATGAATTTTCTATGTTTTTGGCTGAGCTCTCCTTACGCTCACCCAATATAATAATTCTCGGTGATTTCAATATACATATGGATAATGTCAATAATACTCTCACCAGGGATTTTACATTTTGTCTTAACAGTCTTGGCTTCCAACAGTTTATTACCGTTCCAACACATTCAAAAGGACATACTCTTGATTTAATTTGTTGCTCAGGTCTAATTCCCACAGGTTGCAAAGTTGATGTACTTTCCTTTTCTGATCACATGTTAATTTCTTTTGATGTTAATCTGGTTCTCTCAAAAAACAAGCCCTCTCGTGACATGTCTTTTCGCAATATTAAGGACATTAACCTGGACACTCTCTCAACCGGTATTAACTCTCTACCCCATCCTGACAGTCTCTTCAGCCCTGACGAACTGGTTTCATATTATAACAATAACCTCCAGAATCTCCTCAACAACCTAGCCCCCCTGAAAACCAGATCTGTTACCTTCACTCGCTCTTCACCCTGGTTTACCCCCGCCCTCAGACAACTCAAAGCCAAAGGAAGCCAGCTGGAACACCTCTTCAGGAAATCTGGTTTAACTGTTCATCAACAAATGTATCAGAACCATATGACCCACTACAAGGACTGCTGCAAACACACCAAATCCACCTACTATGCAAATTTAATCAGTTCCAATGAAGGCAACACCAAGGCCCTATTCTCTGTTCTGAAAACTATCACCCAACCACCCGACTCCCTTCCTCCACACATAGCCTGCTCTGCATTCTGTAACAGCTTGATTTCATTCTTCACCTCCAAAATTCAGAATATTCATCAACAGCTCGTTCCAAAGATCTCCTACAATCCATCACCAATATTTCCCTTTCTGCCTCCTTCCCTCTCCCTTTCTGCTTTTACTCTTCCCCCCGTCTCTGCCATTTCCGAACTAATAAGAAAATCCAAATCATCCACATGTCGATTAGACCCCTCCCAACCGTCCTTGTCAAAGCATCTGCGTCCTCACTGGCACCTCTAATTACCCACATCATTCACTCCTCCCTCACCACTGGACTGGTTCCCTCACTGTTAAAAACAACTGCCATCACCCCTACACTTAAGAAGCCTGGTTTGGATCCCAACAATCTCAATAACCTCCATCCCATTTCCAATCTCCCATTTATTTCAAAAATCCTGGAAAAAGTAGTTGCCTCTCAGCTCCAAGCCCATTTATCCCACAACAATCTGTATGAGCATTTTCAATCTGGTTTCCGTCCACTCCATAGCACCGAATCCGCATTACTTAAAATCACTAATGACCTCCTCCTGGCAGCTGATTCTGGTCTCTTATCTATTCTCATCCTCCTTGATCTGAGTGCGGCCTTTGACACCATTTCCCACTCCATCCTTCTGGATAGACTCTCCTCCATCGGCATCACTCACACCCCCCTGAGCTGGTTCAAATCATACCTCTCCGGCCGCACTCAGTTCATCCAGTTGAAAACATTTACCTCCCAGTCATTTCCAGTCACCACTGGTGTGCCTCAGGGCTCTGTCCTTGGGCCCCTGCTGTTCCTCATCTACCTCCTCCCCCTCGGTTATATTTTTAGAAAACACCGCATACATTTTCATTGCTATGCGGATGACACCCAGCTCTACCTCTCCACCAAGCCGAACTCTGCCCTCCCACCATCTTCCCTCACAGATTGTCTTCAAGAGATTAAATCCTGGTTCACCTCAAATTTTCTTAAACTAAACAGCAGCAAAACAGAAATTTTACTAGTAGGCACCAAATCCACTCTCTCCAGATCTGACAGTTTCTCCATTCCCATTGATGATTCTTCTATTTCCCCCTCCCCTCAGGTAAAGAGTCTGGGTGTCATCCTTGACAGCACTCTGTCTTTCACATCACATATCAATAACATAACCCGGTCAGCATATTTTCACCTTCGCAATATCAACCGCCTCCGCCCCTCCCTCACCCCTCACACCGCCGCCATACTCGTTCACAGTCTTGTCACCTCCCGTCTCGACTACTGTAACTCCCTTCTGTTCGGTCTTCCCCAAAAAACTCTTCATAGACTTCAACTGGTTCAGAATGCAGCAGCCCGGGTCATCACAAGAACCGCCTCCACCCATCACATCAGCCCTGTTCTGCAGCAGCTCCACCGGCTCCCCGTCACCTACTGCATCCACTACAAAATCCTGCTGTTCACTTACAAGGCCATCCATCACCTCGCTCCCCCCTACCTTTCTGATCTCCTCCATGTCTCCATACCAGTCCGTTCCCTCAGATCCTCCTCCTCCATCCACCTCATCGTCCCCCCAGCCCGCCTTGTTACCATGTGGAGCAGAGCTTTCAGCTGCTCTGCTCCTCATCTTTGGAACTCCCTCCCCCCAGACCTCCGTAACTCTGATTCTATACAACTGTTCAAATCCAAACTCAAAACACATCTGTTCAAACTGGCATCCTCACTGTAATATTTCACACTGCTTTTATTATTGTTTTATGAATCCTTTTTAATTTATTAATGTATTTATTGATTTGTTTTATTCTTGTGTTTTATCCTGGAAGGTGACCTTGAGTGTCTAGAAAGGCGCCAACAAATAAAATGTATTATTATTATTATTATTATTATTATTATTAGCAGCTAACGCTAAGACCACAGAGTCCCAGATTAGCAGGTAAGACCATGGGGTCCCATATTAGCAGCTAACACTAAGACTCCAGACTCCAACGTTAGCAGCTAACACTAAGACCAGTGACTCCCGCATAAGCAGCCAATACTAGAGGCCCATTTATGCTCAACGCAGAAGACAGATACACAGACAGATGGACAGTTTGGCGTAATTTGGTCCACAGAGCTTAGCCATTTATCGTTAGATGCAGAAAATGGAGCAATACCACCAGAAATTGTGGGGGCAGTGATGAGCAGAATAGCTGACATGCAACCAGCAAAAGAAACAAACCAGACAAGAAGCAGAGAAAGAGGAAGAAAAAAAAGCAGAAGAAGAATGAAGACATAAACAACTGTCAAAATTGTGAGAGCTGTTGAAGAAAGACTGTATATGCGAGTGTTGAGGGCATTTTGGGCAGTTGGAAATAACTTTATAGTGATGCATTCAAATGGCGTCTGAATCTGACATCGATCGCGGGAGCAAACTCTGAACTCAGCAGTGCTGACGGCATGGGACGTGTGGGACGGAATGGGTGGGATGGTGTGGGTGGGATGGCGTGGGACGGAGTGGGTGGGATGGTGTGGGACGTGTGCAACAGAGTGGGATAGCGTGGGTGGGACGGCGTGGGATGCATGGGACGGCGTGGGACAGCGTGGGACGTGTGGGACGGAATGGGTGGGATGGTGTGGGTGGGATGGCGTGGGACGGAGTGGGTGGGATGGTGTGGGACGTGTGCAACAGAGTGGGATAGCGTGGGTGGGACGGCGTGGGATGCATGGGACGGCGTGGGACGGCGTGGGACGTGTGGGACGGAATGGGTGGGATGGTGTGGGTGGGATGGCGTGGGACGGAGTGGGTGGGATGGTGTGGGACGTGTGCAACAGAGTGGGATAGCATGGGTGGGACGGCGTGGGATGCATGGGACGGCGTGGGACGTGTGGGACGGAATGGGTGGGATGGTGTGGGTGGGATGGCGTGGGACGGAGTGGGTGGGATGGTGTGGGACGTGTGCAACAGAGTGGGATAGCGTGGGTGGGACGGCGTGGGATGCATGGGACGGCGTGGGACGGCGTGGGACGTGTGGGACGGCATGGGTGGGACGTGTGGGACGGCGTGCTTTTCATCGACTGGCCTCCTGCCTGAACGCGCTCCTCTGGGTTTCGAAGCCTCCGATGGTTTTGTGTCTCATTGTGATGCTTTTCAGTTACTTCAGGTAGTTTTGGAGTCTATAGCTGTTGGCCTGAGGGATGGTGGGTCTGTTCCTCATGGTTTCTGATCTCTGTGTGGTTATGTTGGCTATCTCAGGGCTGGGCGATGTCTCGAGTTTTTTAATTATGTCCATAGAATTTTACAGGAAATAAAGGATTAAACAACATGGTATATCTGGATTTAGAGGTCATGTTGGGTTGAAAAGAAGAACTTGAGCTTCTCTTTTCCTTCACTATGTCACACCTGAACTGCAGGTGAGCTGCTCCATCTCTAACCACCTGTCCTGTCCAAAAAACAGTTCAGAAAAGCCTCCAGAGACTCAATCATATCACTGGGAAGGAGTCCTACATAAAATACACGAAACACGGTGGACGTGGAAAATCCCACCGTGGAAAACACGAGGTTACGTATCAACACAGGATCACCCTCACAGACAAAAATGATCTCAGGCACATGTGGAAACAGCTGTCATGGAACATTTTCATGTGGATCGCATGTCAATGTTCCCTAACCCACACATGCAAATCCACATGGTGCTCATATGTTGATGTGATTGAAATGTGGATGGTGTGTGATAAAACATTCACACGTGAAACCACTTGTGAATGTTTTGCCACATATGATCCACATAACATCCACATGGGAATTTACATGTATGTGAATCTACATGGTGAGCCCATAAAAAAAGTTTCAAAACCCCATTTTCACTTGAATCAGATAATGTAAATTGGATAATGTGAGTCAGACAATTTGAATCAGATAATGTGCATGGATGTTAGAGATCCTTCCCACCCAGCTGCTGGAGGGGTCTTTGTCTTTTAGTTATTCCTCTACAGGAAGAACCAACATGTGGATCTTTTGATGCACATGACTCAGCCCGACCCGACCCAACTGTAGACTCCGTTTGCTCTGAATAAAACAGCATAAACCTTCGGTCTACATGATGGTGGAGCAGAGGAAAGATGAAACGATGTGAGGGGGAATTACCTGCTCAGCTCCAACATGCTTCATGCAGCTTCGGCTCATTTTCATCTTCCTGCTCCAGTTTTTCCTGTTGGTTTCCACCTTAACAAGCTATTTCCACGGAGACAGAGGAGGGAGGAGAACAAAGATGAGGATGCTCACATTTTTTCCTGATCTTGTGTTCCCTCAGTGCCCATTTTATCTCTGATAAAGGACACTTAGTGATATTTGTTCTCTGCCAGTAAGACCCTGGGGGCACCTCTCCTCTGCTGCCATGCATTCACACCAACACAGTGCTGGTAGTTACTGAACACAGACCCTGCATCCTCTCCACTTCCGACTCAAGATGCAATCAAATCATTCCTCTTCAGACTCACAGAATACACAATTACACGGTATTCCTAAATAACATTAGAGATAAGTGATTCAGCCCCCGTCAGGGCTCGCTCTGATGCAGCCAGAAGAGACGATGCTCACATTTCCTCTGTAATGTACAAGTGTTTATGTCCATGCCGCAGGAACTCCATCCCAACACAGACTGGGGGAGGACATGATGTGTACTCTCTAGAAGAAGGTACCCTTGGTGTCCCTGGACAGGATCCTCTTGAAGGCCCCTCTAAAGTCTTTGTTGAAGATGGTGTAGATGACAGGGTTCAGGCAGGAGTTACAGTAGCCAATCCAGAAGAAGAATTTAAACCAGGCCTCTGGGATGATGCAGGTCTGGGGGCACACCGCTTTCAGGGAGTAAGAGAAGAAGAAGGGGAACCAACAGATGACGAAGACGCCCATCACCACAGCCAGGACGAAAGTGAACCTCTTCTCTCTGTTTGCCATGGCCTTACGCCGGGAAACAGGCGTCCCTTGAGACTTAGGTGTGTCCTCAGGAGCCAGTCTGGTGCCGGATGGTGTGGTCATGGTGTTTTTGTATCTGCAGGCCTGATCCAGGACCTGGACTTTGTCCCCTTCGGTGTGGGACGACTTCAGTGCTCGTCCAACCGGCTCGTTTTCGATTTCCTTAGAGACGCCTGGCTGATTGTCGATTTCCTGCTCAGCTTCGGAGCAAAAGTTGGACACATTGTCAGGATTTGTTTCCCTTTCCAGGTCCGGATGCTCAGCTGGGAGGACTGGGAGGACTGGGCCTTCCCAAGGATCATCCGAGGAGGCTTTCTGGACTGTGGTCCTCTCAGCCAGCTTTCTAAGCAAAAGCAGGTTGGAATCAAATGGGGATGGGCCTTTCTCCCATGGACAGGAAGCTGGACCTCCCTGGTTTTCATTCTTCTGCTCAGGTAAACTTGCCATGAGCTTGCCCGACGCCACGCCGGACCCCACACCGGACGCCACGCTGGACGCCACGCCGGCAACCACGCCAGACGCCACGCCGGCCACCGCACCTGACACCACGCCGGATGCCACTTTAGGTTTCTGACCCGGCAAACTTCGCGTGTGCTGCTTAGCGATCTGATAAATCCTCATGTACACCAGGATCATGATGACGCAGGGGGCGAAGAAGGATCCGATAGTGGAGTAGAGGATGTACCAGCGCTCGTTGTTCAGCTCGCACTTCTCGCCGCCATCAATCTTATCCAGGGTGAGCAGCGGAGGGAAGGAGATGACGGCTGAAATCAGCCAGACGATGATGATGGCCACCTTGATTCGTATTGGAGTCCGTTTCGTACTGTAGGACACAGGCCGCGAGATGGACAGGTAGCGGTCCAAGGCGATGGCACACAGGTGGACGATGGAGGAGGAGCAGAAGAGGACGTCTAGGGCGAGGTAGATCTCACACCAGATGGAGCTGAACGCCCAGTAGCCCTGCAGCTCGTTGGCCAGCGAGAAGGGGATGATGAGCATCGCAACCAAGATGTCTGCAGCAGCGAGTGAGACCAGGAAGAGGTTCTGAGCCCCCTTCAGTGACCGGGACGTCAGGACGGCGATGATGACCAGGATGTTTCCCACGATGGTCACAATCATCATGAAGGTGATGATGATGGCGATGGCGGCGGTGGCCTGCGGGCTGTACGGCGAGATCTGGACAGTACTCTGGTTGCAGGGCTGGGCTCCAGTCTGGAGGCTGGCGTTCCTGGAGAAGAACTCCGATGGGCAGGGAGCACCGTGAGCAGTTGCCATGGTAACGACGCAGTCAAAGGTTATCTCTGCTGGCTTAGAGGCGGAGAAGCAGGAGGTAGAACCGTGGAGAACCTGGACGTCCTGTGACCGGTCAGCGTGAAGACACGTGGTCTTCACACCAAGACCTGAAGAGAAAACAAACAGAAATAAATCCGGCTGCTTCTGACCTGATGGAGGGAGAGAAATAAAACCTGAACCATTAAAAACCAGAAACCTGAAACCAGGAAATGTCCCGTCTGAGGAGAAGCTCATAAAGACAGATCGGGTTATGAGACGAGGAGTTGCGTAATGTTCAGTGACACAGCAGCAGATACACCAACACACACATTTACTTGTCAGATTGTGAGGCTAAAATGATGTAACAAAGAAGCTTTTTCCATGTTTCCACTTTTTCCTCATTTCCAGTTATTCCTACTACTATTTACCTGCTATCCTCACTAAACCAACTCCAGCTCAGCTGCTTTGTGGCGCCACCGTGCATCAGAAACGTCTTCTTGGCTTTATTCCAGCCATAGAGGAGCATTATTTTTCTTCTTTTCACACACACATAGAACTTTCTGCTCACTGGTTGATCTTTGGCTGCTCCTGATTGGACGTTACCGTCAATCTAAGCTCTCTGATTGGTGGAAAGTCTGACAGGAAGTGGCTTCATCATCATGTCCAGGTCTAAATAGAGGTCTCTTAGCAACATAGTAGTGATGGTGATGTTTTTATGGTGAAATGTGATAAATAATGCTGTTATCATGGATCATTGTGGATTTACCAGATAGAGTCTCTGAATAAAACTACATTTAGTGGCTGGATTGTAAACCTCTTGACTCATCTTTTCTCTTCTACTACTTAAACTGTGACTCTGAAAGAACCCTGCACAAGAATTCCAATGTACCTTGACTTTTTTGGTTTTCATGTACAAATGGCAAATAAAGAACTTTGAACTTTGAACCTCCTGGACGGGATAGAAATGCTGGAAAACCTCCGTAGATCAGCTAAAGGGTAAAATATCCATCACATTTACCCCACAGAGCTACACACCACCGCTCCTGGAGGAGGAGATGGACCTCGGGGAGACCTGCTGGAGTTTTAAGGGTTAATGAATAATTCATGAACCGGTGAAGCCAAACAGCTGTGACGGTGAGCTGTTAAATCTCTGGATTCGTGTCTGGTGAGGTTAAGTTGATCTGTAGGTGTCTGATGATCCTGCGTCGGCATGAGCCGGGATCAGACTGGATTCAGGATTCTGACGTAACCATGGAAGCAGCTGAAGCTGTGAAAACAGTTTCTCTTTTATTTGCAAATTTCTTGTCTCTAAACTTCAGCAGGAATTTTCTTGAAGCTTTTCTTCCTGCACGACTCAGAGCAAACTCACGTTTCCTGGTTCATCCTCCATCCAGGAAGCTCCTCGCCAACATTAAAACCTGAACCAGGGCTGCAGGTCCGGGTTCGGGTCTGCAGGTCCGGGTGGGTGGAGGCTACTGCAGTTTAAACCACTGCACTTTTAGATCCTCTAAAGAGAGGAAGAACGAGTCTAACTCCTCTCTCCTGCATTTTAAAGTCCCAACTTATGATAAATTTTACTGAACCGGGATGGAAACTGAATTTTGGTGCCTCTTTAACACCCCGGCGCTTCCACCATCAGCTGGTTTATTTCCAGGCTGGAGGTGCTCTCCTCCTGCAGGCTGACGAAAGATATCTGAGAAACCTAAAGTTGTAGTTGTGGGTGTGGAACCTTGTCCTGGATGAAATGATCTGGCTTCACACAGACAGAATGATGGGAGTAAAATCAGAAACTTACTGAAACACCTTCATCCTTTTTCTGTTTGAAAATCTCAGACAGGATCCAGAAACGGGTCTCAGGCAGAAACCTGGGTCTGCAGGCAGCGGACCGGAACGGAAGACGTCCAGAAAAACCTCCGCTGATACGTCCCCAACGTAGCGGCTCGCGAGTAGTCCGGGGTCTGGACGTGGTCCGCGCGCAGAGGGAGACAGAGAGGAGGAGAGGATGCGGAGCTCTCCGACGCGCTTCTTTACGCACAGCAGCCTCCACAGAGGAACCGCGCGCGTCTCCGCCCCAAGGAGCGCGCGCATCACGTTGAATCTGAATTTATTCTGATCCTACATCTGGATTCATACTTTAATCTGTTCACCTGCAAATATTTAGTTTATCTTCTTCTTCTCGATGTTAATGTTTATAAATATAAACTCATCCTCCTCTTCATCACCTCCAACTGCTTCACTTCCTGTTAACACAGATATCCAACCAGCCAATCACACGGCAGCATGTGGACGTGGTGAAGACGACCTGCTGAAGTTCAAGCTGAGCATCAGAATGAGGAAGAAAGAGGATTCAAGAGACTTTGAACGTGACATGGTTGCTGGTCTGATGAGTCTCCATTTCAGCTCCACATTCAGATGCTCGGCTCAGAATCTGCTGGAAACATCATGAAAACATGGATCCATCCTGCCTTGGATCAACGCTTCAGGCTGCTGCTGGTGTAATGGTGGGGGGAGATTTTCTTGGTCCACTTTGGGCCCCTTAGTACCAACGTGTCCTGGTTTAACCAGCACAGCCTACCTGAGTGTTGTTGCTGACCATGTCCATCCCTTTATGACCACAGTGGAGCATCTTCTGATGCTACTTCCAGCAGGATAATGCACCATGTCACAAAGCTCAGATCATCTCCACCTGCTTTCTAGAACATGACGATGAGTTCACTGGACTCCAACGGCCTCCACAGCCACCAGATCTCAGTCCAGTAGAGCAGCTTTGGGATGTGGTGGAACGGGAGATTCTCATCATGGATGCAGCCGACAAACCTGCAGCAACTGTGTGATGCTGTCATGTTAATATGGAGAAAACCTCTGAGGAAGGTTTCCACCACCTGCTTCATCTATCACACCAGGATTAAAAAGGTCCGACCTGGTACTAGAAGGTGGTCCTGATGAAGAGGACGACCCGGTACTAGAAGGTGGTCCTGATGAAGAGGACGACTTGGTACTAGAAGGTGGTCCTGATGAAGAGGACGACCCGGTACTAGAAGGTGGTCCTGATGAAGAGGACGACCCGGTACTAGAAGGTCCTGATGAAGAGGATGACCCGGTACTAGAAGGTGGACCCGATGAAGAGGACGACCCGGTACTAGAAGGCGGTCCTGATGAAGAGGACGACCCGGTTCTAGAAGGCGGACCTGATGAAGAGGACGACCCGGTACTAGAAAGTGGTCCTGATGAAGAGGACGACCCGGTTCTAGAAGGCGGACCTGATGAAGAGGACGACCCGGTACTAGAAAGTGGTCCTGATGAAGAGGACGACCCGGTTCTAGAAGGCGGACCCGATGAAGAGGACGACCCGGTACTAGAAAGTGGTCCTGATGAAGAGGACGACCCGGTACTAGAAGGCGGTCCTGATGAAGAGGACGACCCGGTACTAGAAGGTCCTGATGAAGAGGACGACCCGGTACTAGAAGGCGGTCCTGATGAAGAGGACGACCCGGTACTAGAAGGTCCTGATGAAGAGGACGACCCGGTACTAGAAGGCGGTCCTGATGAAGAGGACGACCCGGTACTAGAAGGTCCTGATGAAGAGGACGACCCGGTACTAGAAGGCGGTCCTGATGAAGAGGACGACCCGGTTCTAGAAGGCGGACCTGATGAAGAGGACGACCCGGTACTAGAAGGCGGACCCGATGAAGAGGACGACCCGGTTCTAGAAGGCGGACCCGATGAAGAGGACGACCCGGTTCTAGAAGGCGGACCCGATGAAGAGGACGACCCGGGTACTAGAAGGTGGTCCTGATGAAGAGGACGACCCGGTACTAGAAGGCGGTCCTGATGAAGAGGACGACCCGGTACTAGATGATAGACCTGATGAAGAGGACGACCCGGTACTAGAAGGCGGTCCTGATGAAGAGGACGACCCGGTACTAGAAGGTCCTGATGAAGAGGACGACCCGGTACTAGAAGGCGGTCCTGATGAAGAGGACGACCCGGTACTAGAAGGCGGTCCTGATGAAGAGGACGACCCGGTACTAGAAGGTCCTGATGAAGAGGACGACCCGGTTCTAGAAGGCGGACCCGATGAAGAGGACGACCCGGTTCTAGAAGGCGGACCCGATGAAGAGGACGACCCGGTGCTAGAAGGCGGACCCGATGAAGAGGACGACCCGGTGCTAGAAGGCGGACCCGATGAAGAGGAAGACCCGGTTCTAGAAGGCGGACCCGATGAAGAGGACGACCCGGTACTAGAAGGCGGACCCGATGAAGAGGACGACCCGGTTCTAGAAGGCGGACCCGATGAAGAGGACGACCCGGTACTAGAAGGCGGACCCGATGAAGAGGACGACCCGGTTCTAGAAGGCGGACCCGATGAAGAGGACGACCCGGTTCTAGAAGGCGGACCCGATGAAGAGGACGACCCGGTACTAGAAGGCGGACCCGATGAAGAGGACGACCCGGTACTAGAAGGTGGCCCTGATGAAGAGGACGTGAACTCATGACTTTAGGTTTATCTGTCATGCAGGAAACTGTTCTCTTGAATCTGAACGAAGCATCGCAGCCTGTTGTGGTTGTCATGGTGACAGCAGCTTCCTGTTTAACAGAGAAGTTCTCAGGAACTCAAGTTCAGTTTATTTCTGTATGTATGGAAATTCAACTCGTAGTCTGCAGAGGGCTGGGATATCACTATGGCAATAAGGCCCGGGTTCTGGGGAGGATCCGTCCCTCCATCAGACCAGCTGGCGGTCCAGATGCATCTACCAGGTCCTGGTTCAGGTCTTTGCTGGATTTCAGGTCCTGTTCCTCTGCTGTAGATGGTTTTTGTCCAGTTTCTGGCTCAGAAAGGTGTTGTGGTGGTAAACATGTTGCAGGCATGTGAAAGCGGCGTGTCTGGGAACACGGAGGAAAGAATCCGCATGGCTGTGAGCAGAACCAACATTAAGAGAAAAGCCTTCGAAGTTTCCTGCAACGGCGTCATGATGTAGACGAACTGGAAGTTCTGCAGGTGAAAGTATGAACGTGTAACGTTAATGAGGACTCGGGTTCATTTTGCGTTTTACCACATTCGCCCAGGTGCTGCCAGACCTGGGCCGGGCCACGTGGACCGTTCCGGGCCACACTGTCCCCCAGTAGCGCACACTGGTACATCAGCCAGGGTCCAGCAACAAGCTGGTGAAACCTGATTTATTCCAGTAATTAAACTTGAACAGGAAACTAATGTGGACTCATTACAAGCAACGGGAGATATTTCTTGAGTTTTCTTGATTATTGTAAGAATGGTGTGTGTAGTCTATCATCTTCTGTGTGGCAGGAATTAGAAAAAGTACTCAGCATATTTCACGCTAAGTTTGAAAGTTCAGGAGGTCGTGTTCTCATAGACGGCACCGCGGCTGGTCTACCTACACCTCTGCCTCCATCTTATCTTGCAGTGGAAAATGCTGAAGCACGAGTCTCGTCTGAGGTTTGAAGGGGGACGGACTTTGTAAACCATGTGCAGAACTCAGCGAGTACTGTGCTTGGAACTCGCTCCTTAAGTTTAACTGTCTTCTCTTAATTGAAGGTTTTTGGTGTTTGATGTTGGGAAGGATTTTTCTGGTGGTCACGGCTTCCAGCTGATGGAAACCCAAACATCATAATCTCAGAAAATTAGAATATTGCATGAAATGGATAAAAAGGAAACTGAATCAGAAATGTGAGGATGTGAGGAGTCTGATCCTGTGTATGAACTCAGTTCTTGGTCTGAGCCCTTCTGCACGGACCCCTGCCTCCATGCGTGGCGTGCACTCAACCTTTCCACTATATTCTAATTTCTGAGATTCAGATTTTGGGTTTCATCAGCTGTAAGCCATAAATCATCAAAGTTACAACAAACAAAAGCTGGAAATAATTCATGCATATAATGAGTCTATAGAAAATATTAGCTTCCCTGTTTCAAGTTGAATTACTGAAATTAAGTTTTGCATAATATTCTAAATTTTGACTTTCATGTCTGTTAAAAATCTGTTTCAAGCAAAAACTGCAGGATTTTAACCGTTAATGTTATAAATAAGTTCTAGTGACCAAAAACAGCCTTAAGGGTAAAAATGTGATTTCTTTCGTTTCAGTTGGAGCCTGAAGGTTAAATGATTCATTTCCCACAGTATAACCTAGCTGGGTTGCAGAGGTAGACACCACCATGTCTCTGAAATCTACAAATCTGCATCAGTGCTGGAGGACAGGAAGCTATCTGCTCTCTGATTGGATGCTGATAAATCAAACTGTCCAATCAGACAGAAGTGAGAAAAGACAGGGACAAAAATGTGCATCTCCATCCATGAACAGAACGTCTGTTTTTACAGGCACAAACCTTTTCTCCACATTCACCAACCTGAATTTATCAACCAGATTTTTCACGAGAAAACAAAACCTGAGTTTAAAAAAAAAAAAAAAAAAACAGAAATAACCTTTTAACACTGCAGTTTGCTTTATTTTTGTTTTATGTGTTGTGTGCTGATGGATGATAGATGATGGTGCACCAGTAAATCAGTTCAGAGTCCGGTCTGGGCTTGTTTTATTGGAAACATCTCAGCTCGGTCCAGGTCTGGTCTGTGCTGATCTGACTGCACCCTCTGGTGGTGGACTCGTTCTCCTGTAGCTGGTTTAGCTGCTGGCAGCCTTCAGGGAATCTGGTTAACATAAAATATATTTTAAAAAAAACAAAAAAAAGATTAGAGTCCAACAAAGTAGAATGCAAAAGTTTGAGCACCCGACGTCAGTGTGTAATTTGAATAATTGAGAGTGAAGCGTCACCTGATTTCCAAAAGGGTGAAAAGTTAAATATGACAATCTTTTATGAAAGCTCAACTTTTTATTCTCATATCTAACAACTTCAGAGGTTTAAGTGTAAAATTAGCTGCATTCTGAGCATCTTTCATGGTCAGACCTGGTCCCCATGACCTGGATTAGCACGGGGTCCGTGAAAATGGTTGCTGCCAACAAACCTGCTGCTACAGAAACGGGGAGCCACAGAGAACCGGACCAGGTGGTCGCTGCTGTCGACGGAGCCCACGGAAACAGAGCGGCTAGCCTGCGTCGTTCGGAGGATTTCATTCTTTAAATAAATGAACACGACGCTGACAGGTTGATGATTCTTTAAAAGAAAACACGAACAACTAAATGTAGGCTGGGGGTGGACAATGTTTAGAGATCTTCCTCAATGGTCCAATAATTTATACACGTTTTTATGAAAAAACAACGAGGTGGTCATCATCTTAAACTAATGGACGACGAAGGCGTGAGCCGCCCAACACGAATTTATGATAATGGCCACCTCGGAGGGCATCATCCCACTTATACCATGGTCCATTAAGAAAGAAAAAAAATTTAATTATTAGTGTTAATGTTGTTTTTTTACCGGTAAAATCGTAAGTTTTTCACAAGAAGCGGCTGAGTGGACTATTTCTTTGTGACGCGTTGCCAAGGTAACCGGCTCTGACAGAACCTGCAGCTCTGTTTTGTTAGACCTGATCAGTGGAGGGAAGGGAGACGATTGGTTAACGTTATGTTACGAGACGTTTCAGAGGGCGGGTGCAGCTCTTACAGCTGGTGTGTGTCCAGAGGATGATGCCACATTTGGTTTCAGTCAAAGTCCACAAATCATTTCTTACATCGTTTATAAACCTGCAGGCCGCTCTGATCTGGCGCATCTTCAACCTGGCGTCTGAGTTTCTGTTGCCATGGTTACCAACTACCGTTATGTCAGCGCAATAATTTACAGCAATAAGGCTATTTGACCAGAACTTCTTTTATAGGTGTCCATGATCATTAATGATTGATTGATCAATTATTGATAAACCATTTCCCAACAAGCTTCATGATGAACGTACCGCAGTGGTATAACTGTCGAACTTTCTGGATGTCCGACTTCTGCATCCTTTTCCTCTGGCCCAGCTCCTTCACGTCCATGTTTGGGATGATGGTGGCTTCCCCGTTTGATGAAAAAAATTTACTGAAAAATGATCAATAATTACCTTTACAGATCTAAAATGCAGGAACACATAAGATGTTGTATTTCAGTTTACCGTCCATAGTGCATGATGGACGTGAAGTCGTAGGAGATGTTGAAGGTTTTGCCGTTATGCTTTCGGAAGTTGTCCTCCTTCCCTGAAATAGACCGTGATGTGTGAGTCCTGCAGAGAGCGCCACCGTCTGGTGGGTCTGGGTTAGTACAGCCCTCATGTTTCCTAAACCTCCAGTTTATCTGGGTCAGACGTTCCCTGGCAGGCAGGAAGCAATAAACGGACAATATAAAATCTGAGCTCAGTAATACATGTGGGATTCCTCAGGGGTCTGTACTTAGCCCACAACTCTAGCGCTGGCCAAGCTAGCGCTACATGATCCAGTTTCTTTTAAAACAGAGGCTAGCAAAGCTGCTAGTTTGTTTTAAAGTAGCTACAGCATGAAAATGTGGGGAAATAGATCTTGGAACCATTCTGGTTTATAGGGGAACATATCAGAATGGAGAGGAAGGACACAGATTAGGTGGAGACACACCCCAAACCCCCGTTTCTCAGATAGAGCTCGCCACACTAGGATCCAGTCCATCACCACCAGACAGTAGACCAGAACTGATCCCCCTACTACCACATCACATACTGCACCCAAAACAACCAACTTATCTTTCTTTGGACCTTTCTCAACAAATATTTCCACTTGATCCAGATTATTAACGTAAAGACGTTTCTGCTAGGTAAACAAATGAGGGCTAGCTTGAGACTTTCCACGGTACTGAGGTCTGAACGTGCCAACGGTCTTCTGGTGGCAGCTGTGCCTCCAAATGTAGGATGCTTGTTAAAACTGGCAACCGCTCATTTAACTACATGTGTTTCTACTGTCCTCCAACACAGAAAGAAACCGTCAGGAATCAGGAAAGAGCTTCATGAACTGCTTTCAGTTTGTTGGAATAAAAAGAATTAAATAAATACCTTGAAAAAAAAAGAAAAGCAAAGAAATCAAGAAGGCCTTTAAGTTTGATCAAACCCAGGTTTCTTGAACTCCTTAATGAACCATCTGCAAAGTGACTGCAGATGATTGCACCCTCATTGATCTATTAATGAGTAAATGATCAGATTACCTTTGATGATGTTCTGGTATTCTATTGAGATGTACTGGTCTCGGTCCTCCCTGCTGTGTTCGTGGTGGAAACCCAGAGCGTGGAGGATCTCGTGGGCGATGTTGCCCACACTGCAGGAAGGAGCGATCAACACGGACTGCTCGCCGCCGACGAAGCCCACGTATGACCCACAGCTGAGGACGAGAGACCATTAACGTTCACATGGGTACATAGACACAGCACAGAGCCAACCCCATGACCTATGCATGATCATACTTCAGGTTTTCCAGGACTCAGGACGTCAGTAGACCAGGGGTCTCATTTATGAAACATTACATAGGATCTAAGCTGAAAGTGGACGTACGCCCAAAAGCTATTAATGGCGTACAGCAAAAAATATCCACACCAGATTTACACTAGTATACAGTACGGCCAGTTTACGCTCGATTTACGCCCATTTACGCTCAATTTACGCCCAGTTTAGAGCAGATTTATGTCACATTTATACTTTACCTATATTTTACATTCAATTGATGGCGAATTTATATACAATACACGCCAGATTTACATTAAATTTATACCAGATTTATCCCAGCTCTGGACCACCTTTCCAGATCCACAGGAATCTGAAAATCCACATACCCAGTACCAGATGTGAAGTGCAGGAAGTCTGGCTCGGAGCTATTTCTCTTGTGAAAGGTCACACAGGTGTGTTCAGATACCATCGTCATGGCAGCCGAGATGTCGCCCGTCCGACTGTCTGGAAATCAAACCAACAGTGAAATCCAACTTCCTGTCAGCAGTCTGCAGACTAAGTCCACTCACCGATTCCTGGGTTGATATCATACGGCAGATCCAGAGTCGGCCAAGCTCTGCCCACAGCATTCCTGTCGCTCTGCAGACACACGAAGACATGACAGACGCCCAGTCCAGACCAGTCCACACCAGTCCAGACCAGTTTATGGAAGTTATGTGGTGCTGAAACTTTGAGCTGAGAAACTGAACCTTTAGTAAAACTCAAAGATCCAGGTTCATTTTGGCTCAGATGCTTCAAACATTCTGCCTCACTGGGCTGAGATCAGCTAAACTACATTAATCCTGTAATACCTTGAAGTGAAATGAGAAATACTTTGTTAATCTTAGTAAAGCCACAGAAACGAGACTCTGGCCAGAAAACCTGAAGTTGGCTGGTACTGGACTGAACAAGGACTGATGTGCACACATCTGGACAGGCTGCAGCATCACAGAAGGTCATCACATGTATCTCCATCTGACCTTCATCACAGAAGGCCATCGTCAGGTGGAGTCCAGTACAAAAAACTGATTCAGCGCACTGTACCACTGAGGAGCAGCTCCGCCTCCACCAGTAGCCCCGCCTCCACCAGCAGCTCCGCCTCCACCAGCAGCCCCGCCTCCACCAGCAGCTCCGCCTCCACCAGCAGCCCCGCCTCCACCAACAGCCCCACCTCCACCAGCAGCCCCGCCTCCACCAGCAGCTCCACCTCCACCAGCAGCCCCGCCTCCACCAGCAGCTCCGCCTCCACCAGCAGCCCCGCCTCCACCAACAGCCCCGCCTCCACCAGCAGCTCTGCCTCCACCAGCAGCCCCGCCTCCACCAACAGCCCCGCCTCCACCAACAGCCCCGCCTCCACCAGCAGCTCTACCTCCACCAGCAGCTCTGCCTCCACCAGTAGCCCCGCCTCCACCAGCAGCCCCGCCTCCACCAACAGCCCCGCCTCCACCAGCAGCCCCGCCTCCACCAACAGCCCCGCCTCCACCAACAGCCCCGCCTCCACCAGCAGCTCTACCTCCACCAGCAGCTCTGCCTCCACCAGTAGCCCCGCCTCCACCAGCAGCTCTACCTCCACCAGCAGCTCTGCCTCCACCAGTAGCCCTGCCTCCACCAGCAGCTCTACCTCCACCAGCAGCCCCGCCTCCACCAGCAGCTCTACCTCCACCAGCAGCTCTACCTCCACCAGTAGCCCCGCCTCCACCAGCAGCTCTACCTCCACCAGCAGCTCTACCTCCACCCGTAGCCCCGCCTCCACCAGCAGCTCTACCACTACCAGCAGCAGTAACCCCGCCTCCACCTCTAAGATGAACTGACAACTTTTTTCTGGAATAAAACCAGTTCGCTCTGGTTGGACCAGGTTTCCTGGCAGTTAGCAGGACCTTTACCTGCAGACTCATTTACATATTTACACCTGTGCAGGCTTTTATTTTAGAGGATTACAGCTGATTCCATCATTTTTCTAAGTGATCGGGAGAAAAATTTAAAGCTGCTGGGATGTTCCAGGAAGCCTGAACGTTGAACCTTTTCTACATCTTATCAGCGGTGTGAAGCCCTCTGTGTCTCTGCTTCACACAGCTTTTATTGGATGGTGTGGACGCTTCGAAGTGATGGAGTCGTATCAAAGATGGACGTCAGGTTTTACTGAGGACACGTACGATGCCGGGTGCAGCTGCCCCCTCCTTCTACACCACAAACATTTTCTGAAACAAGAAACTTTAACTCACCAGCAGCAAGATGTCTCCCTCCGTCACCTCCTGCTGGTCGGACAGCAGCTCTGGAAAACATTCACACAATGAAGCCTCCACCTGTTCCTACACGATGAAGGCTCCACCTGCTCCTACACGATGAAGGCTCCACCTGTTCCTACATGATGAAGGCTCCACCTGTTCCTACATGATGAAGCCTCCACCTGCTCCTACACGATGAAGGCTCCACCTGTTCCTACACGATGAAGCCTCCACCTGCTCCTACACGATGAAGGCTCCACCTGTTCCTACATGATGAAGCCTCCACCTGCTCCTACCAGCAGTTCAAGCCTACTATAACATTGCAGGCTGCCACCGTGCTGCACATATAAACATATAACTGTTGAAACAGCCAGAAAATCTGCAGAAAGACATAAAAATACACCAGAAAGCTGAAAGCTGCCTCCACTAACAGCAGGTAAAGGTGTGCTTCCCTCGGTTTAACCTGTCAGCGGCTCCTCACCCTGCAACGTCTCTGGATCATGATCCTGCTTCATCCCCCTCGTTTCAGCCCCAAACTCTGTAGAGACACATCCACACGATAAAAACCACGGGGAGGGCTCAGGATCCACAACAGACTGGACTCACCTTGTCTGGTTCCCCGAAGAGGACTGGAGTTCCCTGCAAGACAAGACAAGACAAGACAAGACAAGAAGAAAGAACGAAAGAACGATAGATAGATAGATAGATAGATAGATAGATAGATAGATAGATAGATAGATAGATAGATAGATAGATAGATAGATAGATAGATAGATAGATAGATAGATAGATAGATAGATAGATAGATAGATAGATAGATAGATAGATAGATAGATAGATAGATAGATAGATAGATAGATAGATAGATAGATAGATAGATAGATAGATGTACTTTATTCATACAGTCATTTAGCAGTTGTGCTTCTAAAGGTAGCAAAATAAAAACAGTATAAAAAATTTCAATATCTACAAAAGACTTATACAAGGAGGTATTTAGCTATACACAGTAAGAAGTGAGAATAGCCAGCAAGTAATATATATAGCAAAATTAACCAGTTACACACAAAATTACCCAATTACATACTTGACAGTTGTTTTCAATGACACAAGATGAGGAGTTTAACTGTGCAAGGTTGATCCAGTCAGTGCAAAAATTCACCAGTTACAACAGTCACTCATATTGTTATCTCTGACACAGTGATGATGAGTTAAACATCTTATTGCGTGTGGCAGGAAAGATTTCCTGAAGCGGTCCTTGAGACAGCGAAGCTGTCTGAGCCTTTTGGAAAAGGAGAAAAGGAGACTGGTCCTCAGGTTGATGGGATTAAAAGATAAAAGAAATTCATTTCTGGCTTCTCACCATGTTGAGCAAACAGAAGCATCACAAAGACCAGAAGCTTCATCTTCCCTGTGTCACCGCTGGAGCTCCTCTTCCTCCATCAGGATTAAATGAAACCAGGTGCTGCCCTGCAGGCTCCTCCTCCTTCTGCAGGTGGGTTTCATTTGCTGGTTGGTAAGCTAGGTTGGTGGAGCAGCAGCCGGATCAGGGTGGGACCTTCCTGGTCCTTCATCCTCTGACTCAGACCTGCTGCTGAGAGAAACGTCCATCTCATGAAGGATTGATATATCTGGAAGTCCAGCTTTTCATTTCTACCTCATGTTTGTCATCAGAACATTCACTACAAAATCTACATTTCCCTGCGTCATGCTTGTCCTTTAAATGAAGGAGCCTCCCAAAGCAAGTTTGTTTCTACAGCACATTTCATGTAGAAGACAATTCGAACAGCGTTCCATAAAACATGGAAGCATCGCAGCAGGAAACAGAAAAGAAAGAAAAGGCTAAAATAAAACAGATAGAACAGAAATAAAGTTCCAGTATGAAGAATTAACAGCTGTTCTGATAAAAGGCAGCAAGTAGAAAAGTTTTAACTCTGATGTAAAACTGCTGAGTCAGCAGACCTGCAGCTTTCTGGGAGTTTGTTCCACATGTGAGGAGCATAAAGCTGAACGCTGCCTCTCCACGTTTAGTTCTGACTCTGGGAACAGAAAGTAGACCTGAACCTGGTCCATAACCAACCAGAGGATCCTGAATGGATTCTGGTCCTAAACCATTCAGGTCTTTGTAAACTAACAGCAGGAAGCCAGTGTAAAGATCTGAGGACTGGAGTTCTAGGATCTACCTTCCTGGTCTTAGTGAGGATGTATTTGTATTTGGGGTATTTTTTTATCATTACAGGATCATTTTGGCTGTTGGTGGTTTTACTGGACCTGAGTTTCCTTTTCCATGAATACATGACCAACACAAGGCAAGGAAATAGTAAATAAAAATGATAAAAGATTAACGAGAATCTGAACCAGCACAGCTGGCGTAGTGACTGAGATCAACACACGAAGTTCATGTTGAACATGTTCCACGTTTCCCTCCATCTTAAGCAGCATTAATTTACTAAATTTTTACCTATAACTGACCGGATATGACTAGAATTCCTGATCCTATCAAAGCCAAGGAACAGCCTCCAAGCCTCATTAAGGACCTGGAAACACGGGAAACCAGCATCACATCCAACACGGTGGGAATCTGGGACCATGTGGTGGTCCATCTCACCGCTAATACCATGACTGCTGGGGGTGGGGCCTTTCATCATTTTGTTGTTTACTTGGCTTGTAGATGTCTGAACATGAGCTGTTTTTAGCTGTTATGGATAAACCTTTTAATTAAAAAACCAACAGTTTGATAACTTATATTACAGGAATAGAGTAATATATGAAACAATGTGAGGACTTATGAAATCTTTGTAGTTAGTTAGTTAGTAAGTTAGTTTGTAATTTTTTATAGTAATTCTGAACCAATAAAATCAATAAATGAAATCGAATTTTATTTTTAAGCTCTGTTGTGTAGTTCATCATTTGACCTCCAGGGGCGTTCATACAAGACCGTAGAAGAAGAAGATTTCCGGTGAAAACACAAACACATGGGATTGAAACAGGTAACGAAGTTTCTGCTGAGTAACCTTCGATACTTTAAAAAAGAAAATTTAGAAAAAACATATCATTGTTTTTTTCTGTTGGGTTGTTGTTGGAGGGAAACAGCTGTTTTCATACACGGGAGGCAGACACGTGCGGAAATTTAAGCTAGCAAACAGCGGCTAACGGCGGCTAACAGCTCCACAGCTAGCAAACAGCGGCTAACGGGGGCTAACAGCTCCACAGCTAGCAAACAGCGGCTAACGGGGGCTAACAGCTCCAGAGCTAGCAAACAGCGGCTAACGGAGGCTAACAGCTCCACAGCTAGCAAACAGCGGCTAACGGGGGCTAACAGCTCCACAGCTAGCAAACAGCGGCTAACGGGGGCTAACAGCTCCAGAGCTGAGAAGCTTGTGCTGAGTTTCCCTCGTTCAGGAAATTTAAATTATTTGTGTTAACTTGTTGGTTTCTGTATTAAAGCGGGTGTTCGGTGCAGAGAAGTGATTGTGGGACGTTTTAATATTTTAATATCGGACAATGAATCCTAAAGTAAAACTAACGAACTTTAATCAGCAGCTGAACCAGACACGCAGCAGTTTGTCAATGTCCATCTAAAACACAGACCAACCTAAAATAAACTAACACACCAATGATAATCCGGGTTATATTACATTTTAAACACTGTTTGGGTTAGATTTCCCCCAGAGTTTCTGCGGTGGGCTGGAAGCAGGTTGAGGAAGTTTTCCTGCTCCTGCTGCAGGTTCTTATTTACTTATTTAAGATGTAAATGAGAAAAGATTCATGGAAAAATGAAAAGCTTCCACATATGCACAAAAACTGTGTGTAGCAGCGACGTGCGGTGAAGTTCAAGGTTGGTGAGACACTGATTTACATAGTAAGACCTGAAAAGAGCTTCTTATTTCAATATTCATTCAACAGCATGCAGCTGCTAATGCTTCATATCAGCATTCCTCTTACACTCACACTCCCTCTGTTACTAACTCTTCAGTGGGAAAAGAAGCTGCTGGCGTCCTAAAAGTCGCTAAATCGCTAAATAGGGCTGGGCGATATGAATAAAATCTTATATCACGATATTTTTTACCTGAATCACGATATACGATATATATATATTTTTTGTAAAGTAACCAAAGAGACCGCTGTAATTTACAGCCTTCAGTGGTAAATATACATTTATTAAGGATCAGCGGCACATGTGCATTAAAACAGCTGAATTAAACTAAAAACAAATTTCAGTGACCATAAGAAAAATACAGCTGTGCAAAATGCCAAAGAAAAGATGCTTTTAACTGTAAACACGCTCCATATAAACGCTAGTCCTTTCTTCTGTATAATGAGTCTGTCCTCCACCCGCTCAAACCTCCACCCACTCCAACCTCCACTCATACTGTCCTCCATTCATACTGTCCTCCACCCACTCAAACCTCCACTCATACTGTCCTCCATTCATACTGTCCTCCACCCACTCAAACCTCCACTCATACTGTCCTCCATTCATACTGTCCTCCACCCACTCAAACCTCCATTCATACTGTCCTCCACCCACTCCAACCTCCACTCATACTGTCCTCCATTCATACTGTCCTCCACCCACTCAAACCTCCATTCATACTGTCCTCCACCCACTCCAACCTCCACTCATACTGTCCTCCATTCATACTGTCCTCCACCCACTCAAACCTCCACTCATACTGTCCTCCACCCACTCAAACCTCCACTTATACTGTCCTTCACCCACTCAAACCTCCAATCATACTTTTCTCCATTCATACTGTCCTCCACCCACTCAAACCTCCACCCACTCAAACCTCCACTCATACTTTCCTCCATTCATACTGTCCTCCACCCACTCAAACCTCCACTCATGCTTTCCTCCACTCATACTGTCCTCCACCCACTCAAACCTCCACCCACTCCAACCTCCACTCATACTGTCCTCCACCCGCTCAAACCTCCACCCACTCCAACCTCCACTCATACTGTCCTCCATTCATACTGTCCTCCACCCACTCAAACCTCCACTCATACTGTCCTCCATTCATACTGTCCTCCACCCACTCAAACCTCCACTCATACTGTCCTCCATTCATACTGTCCTCCACCCACTCAAACCTCCATTCATACTGTCCTCCACCCACTCCAACCTCCACTCATACTGTCCTCCATTCATACTGTCCTCCACCCACTCAAACCTCCATTCATACTGTCCTCCACCCACTCCAACCTCCACTCATACTGTCCTCCATTCATACTGTCCTCCACCCACTCAAACCTCCACTCATACTGTCCTCCACCCACTCAAACCTCCACTTATACTGTCCTTCACCCACTCAAACCTCCAATCATACTTTTCTCCATTCATACTGTCCTCCACCCACTCAAACCTCCACCCACTCAAACCTCCACTCATACTTTCCTCCATTCATACTGTCCTCCACCCACTCAAACCTCCACTCATGCTTTCCTCCACTCATACTGTCCTCCACCCACTCAAACCTCCACCCACTCCAACCTCCACTCATACTGTCCTCCACCCACTCAAACCTCCACCCACTCCAACCTCCACTCATACTGTCCTCCATTCATACTGTCCTCCACCCACTCCAACCTCCACTCATACTGTCCTCCATTCATACTGTCCTCCACCCACTCAAACCTCCACTCATACTTTCCTCCATTCATACTGTCCTCCACCCACTCAAACTTCCACCCACGCCAACCTCCACTCATACTGTCCTCCACCCACTCAAACCTCCACCCACTCAAACCTCCACTCATACTTTCCTCCACTCATACTGTCCTCCACCCACTCAAACCTCCACTCATACTTTCCTCCATTCATACTGTCCTCCACCCACTCAAACCTCCACCCATACTGTCCTCCATTCATACTGTCCTCCACCCACTCAAACCTCCACCCATACTGTCCTCCATTCATACTGTCCTCCACCCACTCAAACCTCCACCCATACTGTCCTCCACCCACTCAAACCTCCACTCATACTTTCCTCCATTCATACTGTCCTCCACCCACTCAAACTTCCACCCACTCCAACCTCCACTCATACTGTCCTCCACCCACTCAAACCTCCACCCACTCAAACCTCCACTCATACTTTCCTCCACTCATACTGTCCTCCACCCACTCAAACCTCCACCCATACTGTCCTCCATTCATACTGTCCTCCACCCACTCAAACTTCCACCCACACTATCCTCCACTCATACTGTCCTCCATTCATACTGTCCTCCACCCACTCAAACTTCCACCCATACTGTCCTCCACCCACTCAAACCTCCACCCATACTGTCCTCCATTCATACTGTCCTCCACCCACTCAAACCTCCACCCATACTGTCCTCCATTCATACTGTCCTCCACCCACTCAAACCTCCACCCATACTGTCCTCCACCCACTCAAACCTCCACTCATACTTTCCTCCATTCATACTGTCCTCCACCCACTCAAACTTCCACCCACTCCAACCTCCACTCATACTGTCCTCCACCCACTCAAACCTCCACCCACTCAAACCTCCACTCATACTTTCCTCCACTCATACTGTCCTCCACCCACTCAAACCTCCACCCATACTGTCCTCCATTCATACTGTCCTCCACCCACTCAAACTTCCACCCACACTATCCTCCACTCATACTGTCCTCCATTCATACTGTCCTCCACCCACTCAAACTTCCACCCATACTGTCCTCCACCCACTCAAACCTCCACCCATACTGTCCTCCATTCATACTGTCCTCCACCCACTCCAACTTCCACCCACACTATCCTCCACTCATACTGTCCTCCACCCACTCCAACCTCCACTCATACTGTCCTCCACCCACACTATCCTCCATCCCCGCACTGCTTCACCTGCCTCACCTGTCGTGCGGTGCATTTAAACATGAGTAGAAACAGCTGTTCTTTAGCATTGATCAGGTTTTACTTGTTGGAGGTTAAAATGTGACTCGCCAGCTGTTTCCAGCGTGAAGTCTTTCCAGTCCAGTAAAATATCCCAGATATTCCCGGAGGGTAAATAAGTCCTGAAAGGATCCCTGCAGCTGCTCAGGTTTGCTTTACCTGCGAGTCTGACAGCAGCCGAACCATTTCCTGTCCTACAGCTGAAGATCTGTTTCCTCTTCATCATCTCTCTCCTCGTCTTCCTCACCAACTACACAAAGGTTTGGTGAAAATTAGAGTTTAAAAACTTTCCGTTTAAAAAGAAAGAAGCTGCAACCTGGATGTTTGTGAAAGTTAACGGGTCTTATTACGGGATTTAGAAACCTCTGAAGCTTCCGTTCAGTCCTCCATTTTTCTTCTGTTTCAGTTTCCTGCTGGTCGTCATGACGAGGTGGGCGAGAGCCAATAACGTCCACCGACACAAACCAGCCGAAGCTACGCCCTGGAGTCAGCTGAGAGGAGGAGGAGGGGGAAGGCAGGATGGAGGTCAGAGGGACCATCTGAGGAAGACTCACGCTGTGAGGAAGACCAACCGGAAGAAGAAGGAGTACGAGAGCGAGGATGTGAACGGCTTCCTGGAGTATCTGCAGCAGTCTGGACAGGCGCTGCCTGACAGGGCGAGGGGGGCAGAGCTAAGGGAGGAGGTGGAGGAGGCCCTGAAGAAAGACAAGAGGAGGGAGGACAGGAGGATGAAGAGACAGAAGGACAAGAAGAATAAGATGGTGAGCTCTGATGTCCTGGAGGTTTGGAGACTTCCAGCAGAATGACCCCTCCCAACATGCTACAGTGGCCCAGAAGGGTCAAACCTCCACCTTGTAGAGAAGGTTTAGTTTTTCTCAGTAATGGTTTTCTTGCAATCTCAGCTGCTGTGTTGAATAGTGATGCGGGTCGGGGTTTTTTCCGACCCGCGGGTCCCGCTCTTTTAAAAAAATTGGACCGCACCAAACCGCCCCACACCTCTGCTTCTATTTTTTTAACCCGACCCGAACAGCCATTAAAACACATGTTATGATATTGACGAATGCTTTTATTTAGTCTGAGAAAGGTGCGTATGGTCTCCTAAAGTGGCACTGGAAACCGGCAACACAAAATGTATTTTCATTTGAACGTTAAGTCTATAAACATAAATAGGCAAACAAATAAAGTGTTTTGAATAAAATTAAATAAAATTAGGGTTATTTTTCAGACCTAATAATATCAGTGCAATACAAAATAAATATTTTGTCTTACATGTTATAGTAACAAAATGTAGACATGTAAGGTCTTTATTTTCAGTTTGACAAAAAATAAAATTAATAGATAGAACTAGATATTTCAGAATAGTAAACCACACCAACCTGCCCCGCAGTGAAGCGGAAATTCTTTGACCCGCCCCAACCCGAACCTCGGGTAACCCACGGGACCCGCGGGTTCGGGGGCGGCCCGCGCATCACTAGTGTGGAACCAGAACAGTTTTTCCTTTTCATTAAAACGTCCCTCTCTGCCCCTCCCGTTGTCTCCTCGTTATAACCCCTCCCTCTCCTATTATCTCCTCCCTATAACTCCTCCCTCTCCTGTTGTCTCCTCCCTATAACTCCTCCCTCTCCTGTTGTCTCCTCCCTATAACCCCTCCCTCTCCTATTATCTCCTCCCTATAACTCCTCCCTCTCCTGTTGTCTCCTCCCTATAACTCCTCCCTCTCCTGTTGTCTCCTCCCTATAACCCCTCCCTCTCCTATTATCTCCTCTCTATAACCCCTCCCTCTCCTATTATCTCCTCCCTATAACCCCTCCCTCTCCTGTTGTCTCCTCCCTATAACCCCTCCCTCTCCTATTATCTCCTCCCTATAACCCCTCCCTCTCCTATTATCTCCTCTCTATAACCCCTCCCTCTCCTATTATCTCCTCCCTATAACTCCTCCCTCTCCTGTTGTCTCCTCCCTATAACCCCTCCCTCTCCTATTATCTCCTCCCTATAACCCCTCCCTCTCCTATTATCTCCTCCCTATAACCCCTCCCTCTCCTATTATCTCCTCTCTATAACCCCTCCCTCTCCTATTATCTCCTCCCTATAACTCCTCCCTCTCCTATTATCTCCTCCCTATAACCCCTCCCTCTCCTATTATCTCCTCTCTATAACCCCTCCCTCTCCTATTATCTCCTCCCTATAACCCCTCCCTCTCCTATTATCTCCTCTCTATAACCCCCCCCTTCTCCTATTATCTCCTCCCTATAACCCCTCCCTCTCCTATTGTCTCCTCCCTATAACCCCTCCCTCTCCTATTGTCTCCTCCCTATAACCCCTCCCTCTCCTGTTGTCTCCTCCCTATAACCCCTCCCTCTCCTGTTGTCTCCTCCCTATAACCCCTCCCTCTCCTGTTGTCTCCTCCCTATAACTCCTCCCTCTCCTGTTGTCTCCTCCCTATAACTCCTCCCTCTCCTGTTGTCTCCTCCCTATAACTCCTCCCTCTCTTGTTGTCTCCTCCCTATAACTCCTCCCTCTCCTGTTGTCTCCTCCCTATAACTCCTCCCACTCCCGTTGTCTCCTCCCTATAACCCCTCCCCCTCCCTTTGTCTCCTCCCTATAACTCCTCCCCCTCCCTTTGTCTCCTCCCTATTACTCCTCCCCCTCCCTTTGTCTCCTCCCTATAACTCCTCCCCCTCCCTTTGTCTCCTCCCTATTACTCCTCCCCCCTCCCTTTGTCTCCTCCCTATAACTCCTCCCCCTCCCGTTGTCTCCTCCCTATAACCCCTCCCCCTCCCGTTGTCTCCTCCCTATAACTCCTCCCCCTCCCTTTGTCTCCTCCCTATAACCCCTCCCCCTCCCTTTGTCTCCTCCCTATAACACCTCCCCCTCCCTTTGTCTCCTCCCTATAACTCCTCCCCCTCCCTTTGTCTCCTCCCTATAACCCCTCCCCCTCCCTTTGTCTCCTCCCTATAACCCCTCCCCCTCCCGTTGTCTCCTCCCTATAACTCCTCCCCCTCCCTTTGTCTCCTCCCTATAACTCCTCCCCCTCCCTTTGTCTCCTCCCTATAACACCTCCCCCTCCCTTTGTCTCCTCCCTATAACTCCTCCCCCTCCCTTTGTCTCCTCCCTATAACCCCTCCCCCTCCCTTTGTCTCCTCCCTATAACCCCTCCCCCTCCCGTTGTCTCCTCCCTATAACCCCTCCCCCTCCTGTTATCTCCTCAGCTGTGCTTCAGCTGCCGGAAGCCGGGTCACGGATTGGCCGACTGTCCGGAGGCCGACAGAGACGAGGAGATGGGCCGGGGGATCTGCTACCGCTGCGGATCCACCGAACATGAAATCCATAAATGCAGAGCTAAAGTGGACCCGGCTTTGGGTGAGATTCTGGACCAGACCTACGGTTCTGACCCAAACCCTGGCCCTGACTCTGTGACTGTTTTTCCTGCAGGTGATTGTCCGTTTGCTAAGTGTTTCGTCTGTGGTCAGACGGGTCACCTGTCGCGCTCCTGTCCTGATAATCCCAAAGGACTCTATGCTGGCGGTGCGCACACACACACACACACACACACATACATACACTCTCAGCATTGTGGACCTGTGATTGCTCCTCTACTGTTAGCTCCGCCCCTTTTACATCAACCACAGGTAGATGTAGAGTCAGAACACCTGGTTGACGATCGTCTTAAAGACTACAGTTGTAGTGAGACCTCCTTCGGTAGGACTCATTAAAGTCGATAACCTGGTAAGTTAGCTAAGTTGTTCTGGTCCTGGTTCCTGAACACCTGGTCCAGGTTTCTGAACACCTGGTCCGAGTTCCTGAACACCTGGTCCTGGTTCCTGAACACCTGGTCCTGGTTCCTGAACACCTGGTCCAGGTTTCTGAACACCTGGTCCGAGTTCCTGAACACCTGGTCCTGGTTCCTGAACACCTGGTCCTGGTTCCTGAACACCTGGTCCGAGTTCCTGAACACCTGGTCCAGGTTTCTGAACACCTGGTCCGAGTTCCTGAACACCTGGTCCGAGTTCCTGAACACCTGGTCCGAGTTCCTGAACACCTGGTCCAGGTTCCTGAACACCTGGTCCAGGTTTCTGAACACCTGGTCCGAGTTCCTGAACACCTGGTCCGAGTTCCTGAACACCTGGTCCTGGTTCCTGAACACGTGGTCCGAGTTCCTGAACACCTGGTCCAGGTTTCTGAACACCTGGTCCGGGTTCCTGAACACCTGGTCCTGGTTCCTGAACACCTGGTCCGAGTTCCTGAACACCTGGTCCTGGTTTCTTCCATTTATGGGATTTTTTTTAACTTCATTTATTTATTTGTTTGTTTGTTTATTTGTTTATTTTGTTTATTTATTGGAGGTTTCTAAGAATAGTTTTAAGTTTGTTCCAACATTTTTCAGAAACTGAAATGATTGATTTGTTTAGATGTTGTTTTTCCAGCGTTCTCCACATCTTCAGAAACAGTTTGAACTTGATGTCGTGTGGTGGAGGAGGAGGCGGGGCCAGCAGGTGGAGTTTATGTGCTGCTCTGTGTTGCAGGCGGCTGCTGTCGGGTTTGTGGGTCTGTGGAACATTTCCAGAAAGACTGTCCTGAGCATCAGGCTGCAGGTGAGTTTCTCAGTGTTTGTTCTCCTGAACTTTTATTTTCTTCGTAGGTTCGGAGTGAAGCTCACCCCCATTGTTTTAGGAGACATCTAAAACCAGCTATCCTGCAGGTTTTAGATGTCTCCCTGCTGCAACACACCTGTGTCGTAGCAGGGAAACATCTCAAACCTGCAGGGTAGCAGGGCTGGAGGGAGGACCAGGGTTGGGGACCAGTGGTCTGGGTATGATGGGGGTTGGGCCAAAGTCTGGGTTCATTCAGTTTCTGAGAGCAGGTCCAAAAAACTGTTCAGAGGCATTAGTTATCAGTCATATCGCCCACACCTAAGAGGAGGAAGGAGGGAGGACGAGATAAAAGACAGAGAGGAGGAAGGAGGGAGGACGAGATAAAAGACAGAGAGGAGGAAGGAGGGAGGACGGAGGTAAAAGACAGAGAGGAGGAAGGAGGGAGGACGGAGGTAAAAGACAGAGGAGGAAAGAGGGAGGACGAGATAAAAGACAGAGTAGGAAAGAGGGAGGACGAGATAAAAGACAGAGAGGAGGAAGGAGGGAGGACGGAGGTAAAAGACAGAGAGGAGGAAGGAGGGAGGACGGAGGTAAAAGACAGAGAGGAGGAAGGAGGGAGGACGAGATAAAAGACAGAGAGGAGGAAGGAGGGAGGACGAGATAAAAGACAGAGAGGAGGAAGGAGGGAGGACGAGATAAAAGACAGAGAGGAGGAAGGAGGGAGGACGAGATAAAAGACAGAGAGGAGGAAGGAGGGAGGACGGAGGTAAAAGACAGAGAGGAGGAAGGAGGGAGGACGAGATAAAAGACAGAGAGGAGGAAGGAGGGAGGACGAGATAAAAGACAGAGAGGAGGAAAGAGGGAGGACGAGATAAAAGACAGAGAGGAGGAAGGAGGGAGGACGAGATAAAAGACAGAGAGGAGGAAGGAGGGAGGACAAGATAAAAGACAGAGAGGAGGAAGGAGGGAGGACGGAGGTAAAAGACAGAGAGGAGGAAGGAGGGAGGACGAGATAAAAGACAGAGAGGAGGAAGGAGGGAGGACGGACGTAAAAGACAGAGAGGAGGAAAGAGGGAGGACGAGATAAAAGACAGAGAGGAGGAAAGAGGGTGGACGAGATAAAAGACAGAGAGGAGGAAGGAGGGAGGACGGAGGTAAAAGACAGAGAGGAGGAAAGAGGGAGGACGGAGGTAAAAGACAGAGAGGAGGAAGGAGGGAGGACGGAGGTAAAAGACAGAGAGGAGGAAGGAGGGAGGACGGAGGTAAAAGACAGAGAGGAGGGAGGACGGAGGTAAAAGACAGAGAGGAGAAAGGAGGGAGGACGGACGTAAAAGACAGAGAGGAGGAAGGAGGGAGGACGAGATAAAAGACAGAGAGGAGGAAAGAGGGAGGACGGAGGTAAAAGACAGAGAGGAGGAAGGAGGGAGGATGAGATAAAAGACAGAGAGGAGGAAGGAGGGAGGACGGAGGTAAAAGACAGAGAGGAGGAAGGAGGGAGGACGAGATAAAAGACAGAGAGGAGGAAGGAGGGAGGACGGAGGTAAAAGACAGAGAGGAGGAAGGAGGGAGGACGAGATAAAAGACAGAGAGGAGGAAGGAGGGAGGACGAGATAAGAGACAGAGAGGAGGAAGGAGGGAGGACGAGATAAAAGACAGAGAGGAGGAAGGAGGGAGGACGAGATAAAAGACAGAGAGGAGGAAGGAGGGAGGACGAGATAAAAGACAGAGAGGAGGAAGGAGGGAGGACGGAGGTAAAAGACAGAGAGGAGGAAGGAGGGAGGACGAGATAAAAGACAGAGGAGGAAAGAGGGAGGACGAGATAAAAGACAGAGAGGAGGAAGGAGGGAGGACGGAGGTAAAAGACAGAGAGGAGGAAGGAGGGAGGACGAGAGGTAAAAGACAGAGAGGAGGAAGGAGGGAGGACGAGATAAAAGACAGAGAGGAGGAAAGAGGGAGGACGAGGTAAAAGACAGGAAGGAGGGAGGACGAGATAAAAGACAGAGAGGAGGAAAGAGGGAGGACGAGATAAAAGACAGAGGAGGAAGGAGGGAGGACGGAGGTAAAAGACAGAGAGGAGGAAGGAGGGAGGACGAGATAAAAGACAGAGAGGAGGAAAGAGGGAGGACGGAGGTAAAAGACAGAGAAGAGGAAAGAGGGAGGACGAGATAAAAGAGAGAGAGGAGGAAAGAGGGAGGACGAGATAATAGACAGAAAGGAGGAAAGAGGGAGGATGAGATAAAAGATAGAGAGGAGGAAAGAGGGAGGACGAGATAAAAGACAGAGAGGAGGAAAGAGGGAGGATGAGATAAAAGAGAGAGAGGAGGAAAGAGGGAGGACGAGATAATAGACAGAAAGGAGGAAAGAGGGAGGATGAGATAAAAGATAGAGAGGAGGAAAGAGGGAGGACGAGATAAAAGACAGAAAGGAGGAAAGAGGGAGGACGAGATGAAAGAGAGAGAGGAGGAAAGAGGAAGTACGAGATAAAAGAGAGAGAGGAGGAAAGAGGGAGGACGAGATAAAAGACAGAGAGGAGGAAGGAGGGAGGACGAGATAATAGACAGAAAGGAGGAAAGAGGGAGGACGAGATAAAAGACAGAGAGGAGGAAGGAGGGAGGACGGAGGTAAAAGACAGAGAGGAGGAAGGAGGGAGGACGGAGGTAAAAGACAGAGAGGAGGAAGGAGGGAGGACGAGATAATAGACAGAAAGGAGGAAAGAGGGTGGACGAGATAAAAGACAGAGAGGAGGAAGGAGGGAGGACGGAGGTAAAAGACAGAGAGGAGGAAGGAGGGAGGACGGAGGTAAAAGACAGAGAGGAGGAAGGAGGGAGGACGAGATAAAAGACAGAGAGGAGGAAAGAGGGAGGATGAGATAAAAGATAGAGAGGAGGAAAGAGGGAGGACGAGATAAAAGACAGAAAGGAGGAAAGAGGGAGGACGAGATAAAAGACAGAGAGGAGGAAGGAGGGAGGACGAGATAAAAGACAGAGGAGGAAAGAGGGAGGACGAGATAAAAGACAGAGAGGAGGAAGGAGGGAGGACGAGATAATAGACAGAGGAGGAAAGAGGGAGGACGAGATAAAAGACAGAGAGGAGGAAGGAGGGAGGACGGAGGTAAAAGACAGAGAGGAGGAAGGAGGGAGGACGAGATAAAAGACAGAGGAGGAAAGAGGGAGGACGAGATAAAAGACAGAGAGGAGGAAGGAGGGAGGACGGAGGTAAAAGACAGAGAGGAGGAAGGAGGGAGGACGAGAGGTAAAAGACAGAGAGGAGGAAAGAGAGAGGACGAGATAAAAGACAGAGAGGAGGAAAGAGGGAGGACGAGGTAAAAGACAGGAAGGAGGGAGGACGAGATAAAAGACAGAGAGGAGGAAAGAGGGAGGACGAGATAAAAGACAGAGGAGGAAGGAGGGAGGACGGAGGTAAAAGACAGAGAGGAGGAAGGAGGGAGGACGAGATAAAAGACAGAGAGGAGGAAGGAGGGAGGAAGGAGGTAAAAGACAGAGAGGAGGAAAGAGGGAGGACGAGATAAAAGAGAGAGAGGAGGAAAGAGGGAGGACGAGATAAAAGACAGAGGAGGAGGAAAGAGGGAGGACGGAGGTAAAAGACAGAGAAGAGGAAAGAGGAAGTACGAGATAAAAGAGAGAGAGGAGGAAAGAGGGAGGACGAGATAAAAGACAGAGGAGGAAGGAGGGAGGACGAGATAATACACAGAAAGGAGGAAAGAGGGAGGACGAGATAAAAGACAGAAAGGAGGAAAGAGGGAGGATGAGATAAAAGATAGAGAGGAGGAAAGAGGGAGGACGAGATAAAAGACAGAAAGGAGGAAAGAGGGAGGACGAGATGAAAGAGAGAGAGGAGGAAAGAGGAAGTACGAGATAAAAGAGAGAGAGGAGGAAAGAGGGAGGACGAGATAAAAGACAGAGAGGAGGAAGGAGGGAGGACGAGATAATAGACAGAAAGGAGGAAAGAGGGAGGACGAGATAAAAGACAGAGAGGAGGAAGGAGGGAGGACGGAGGTAAAAGACAGAGAGGAGGAAGGAGGGAGGACGGAGGTAAAAGACAGGAAGGAGGAAAGAGGGAGGACGAGATAAAAGACAGGAAGGAGGAAAGAGGGAGGAGGAGATAAAAGACAGCAAGAAAGAGGGAGGACGAGATAAAAGACAGAGAGGAGGAAAGAGGGAGGACGAGATAAAAGACAGAGAGGAGGAAAGAGGGAGGACGGAGATAAAAGACAGGAAGGAGGAAAGAGGGAGGACGAGATAAAAGAGAGGAAGAAAGAGGGAGGACGAGATAAAAGACAGAGAGGAGGAAAGAGGGAGGACGAGATAAAAGACAGAGGAGGAAAGAGGGAGGACGAGATAAAAGACAGGAAGAAAGAGGGAGGACGAGATAAAAGACAGAGGAGGAAAGAGGGAGGACGAGATAAAAGACAGAGAGGAGGAAGGAGGGAGGACGAGATAATAGACAGAAAGGAGGAAAGAGGGAGGACGAGATAAAAGACAGAGAGGAGGAAAGAGGGAGGACGAGATAAAAGACAGAGAGGAGGAAAGAGGGAGGACGGAGGTAAAAGACAGAGAGGAGGAAGGAGGGAGGACGGAGGTAAAAGACAGAGAGGAGGAAGGAGGGAGGACGGAGGTAAAAGACAGAGGAGGAAGGAGGGAGGACGAGATAAAAGACAGAGAGGAGGAAAGAGGGAGGACGAGATAAGAGACAGAGAGGAGGAAGGAGGGAGGACGAGGTAAAAGACAGAGAGGAGGAAGGAGGGAGGACGAGATAAAAGACAGAGAGGAGGAAAGAGGGAGGACGAGATAAAAGACAGAGGAGGAAGGAGGGAGGACGGAGGTAAAAGACAGAGAGGAGGAAGGAGGGAGGACGGAGGTAAAAGACAGAGAGGAAGAAAGAGGGAGGACGAGATAAAAGACAGAGAGGAGGAAAGAGGGAGGACGGAGGTAAAAGACAGGAGGAAAGAGGGAGGACGAGATAAAAGACAGAGAGGAGGAAAGAGGGAGGACGAGATAAAAGAGAGAGAGGAGGAAAGAGGGAGGACGGAGGTAAAAGACAGAGAGGAGGAAGGAGGGAGGACGAGATAAAAGACAGAGAGGAGGAAGGAGGGAGGACGGAGGTAAAAGACAGAGAGGAGGAAGGAGGGAGGACGGAGGTAAAAGACAGAGAGGAGGAAGGAGGGAGGACGAGATAAAAGATAGAGAGGAGGAAAGAGGGAGGACGAGATAAAAGACAGAGAGGAGGAAAGAGGGAGGACGGAGGTAAAAGACAGGAGGAAAGAGGGAGGACGGAGGTAAAAGACAGAGAGGAGGAAAGAGGGAGGACGAGATGAAAGACAGAGAGGAGGAAAGAGGGAGGACGGAGGTAAAAGACAGAGGAGGAAAGAGGGAGGACGGAGGTAAAAGACAGAGAGGAGGAAAGAGGGAGGACGAGATAAAAGACAGAGGAGGAAAGAGGGAGGACGAGATAAAAGACAGAGAGGAGGAAAGAGGGAGGACGGAGGTAAAAGACAGAGAGGAGGAAAGAGGGAGGACGAGATAAAAGACAGAGGAGGAAAGAGGGAGGACGAGATAAAAGACAGAGAGGAGGAAAGAGGGAGGACGGAGGTAAAAAACAGAGAGGAGGAAAGAGAGAGGACGAGATAAAAGACAGAGAGGAGGAAGGAGGGAGGACGAGATAAAAGACAGAGGAGGAAAGAGGGAGGACGAGATAAAAGACAGAGGAGGAAAGAGGGAGGACGGAGGTAAAAGACAGAGAGGAGGAAAGAGGGAGGACGGAAGTAAAAGACAGAGAGGAGGAAAGGGAGGACGATATAAAAGACAGAGAGGAGGAAAGAGGGAGGACGAGATAAAAGACAGAGAGGAGGAAAGAGGGAGGACGGAGGTAAAAGACAGAGGAGGAAAGAGGGAGGACGATATAAAAGACAGAGAGGAGGAAAGAGGGAGGACGGAGGTAAAAGACAGAGGAGGAAAGAGGGAGGACGGAGATAAAAGATAGAGAGGAGGAAAGAGGGAGGACGAGATAAAAGACAGAGAGGAGGAAAGAGGGAGGACGAGATAAAAGACAGAGAGGAGGAAAGAGGGAGGACGGAGGTAAAAGACAGAGGAGGAAAGAGGGAGGACGATATAAAAGACAGAGAGGAGGAAAGAGGGAGGACGGAGGTAAAAGACAGAGGAGGAAAGAGGGAGGACGATATAAAAGACAGAGAGGAGGAAAGAGGGAGGACGAGATAAAAGACAGAGAGGAGGAAAGAGGGAGGACGGAGGTAAAAGACAGAGGAGGAAAGAGGGAGGACGGAGGTAAAAGACAGAGGAGGAAAGAGGGAGGACGATATAAAAGACAGAGAGGAGGAAAGAGGGAGGACGAGATAAAAGACAGAGAGGAGGAAAGAGGGAGGACGGAGGTAAAAGACAGAGGAGGAAAGAGGGAGGACGGAGGTAAAAGACAGAGGAGGAAAGAGGGAGGACGAGATGAAAGACAGAGAGGAGGGAGGACGAGATAATAGACAGAAAGGAGGAAAGAGGGAGGACGAGATAAAAGATAGAGAGGAGGAAAGAGGGAGGACGGAGGTAAAAGACAGAGAGGAGGAAGGAGGGAGGACGAGATAAAAGACAGAGAGGAGGAAAGAGGGAGGACGAGATAAAAGACAGAGAGGAGGAAAGAGGGAGGACGAGATAAAAGACAGAGAGGAGGAAAGAGGGAGGACGGACGTAAAAGACAGAGGAGGAAAGAGGGAGGACGATATAAAAGACAGAGAGGAGGAAAGAGGGAGGACGAGATAAAAGACAGAGAGGAGGAAAGAGGGAGGACGGAGATAAACGACAGAGAGGAGGAAAGAGGGAGGGCGAGATAAAAGACAGAAAGGAGGAAAGAGGGAGGACGGACGTAAAAGACAGAGGAGGAAAGAGGGAGGACGAGATAAAAGACAGAGAGGAGGAAAGAGGGAGGACGGACGTAAAAGACAGAGGAGGAAAGAGGGAGGACGAGATAAAAGACAGAGAGGAGGAAAGAGGGAGGACGAGATAAAAGACAGGAAGGAGGAAAGAGGAAAGACGAGATACAACACAGGAAGGAGGAAAGAGGGAAGACAAGATAAAAGACAGAAAGGAGGAAAGAGGGAGGACGAGATAAAAGACAGAGAGGAGGAAAGAGGGAGGACGAGATAAAAGACAGGAAGGAGGAAAGAGGGAGGACGAGATAAAAGACAGGAAGGAGGAAAGAGGGAGGAGGAGATAAAAGACAGCAAGAAAGAGGGAGGACGAGATAAAAGACAGAGAGGAGGAAAGAGGGAGGACGAGATAAAAGACAGAGAGGAGGAAAGAGGGAGGACGGAGATAAAAGACAGGAAGGAGGAAAGAGGGAGGACGAGATAAAAGAGAGGAAGAAAGAGGGAGGACGAGATAAAAGACAGAGAGGAGGAAAGAGGGAGGACGAGATAAAAGACAGAGGAGGAAAGAGGGAGGACGAGATAAAAGACAGGAAGAAAGAGGGAGGACGAGATAAAAGACAGAGGAGGAAAGAGGGACGACGAGATAAAAGACAGGAAGGAGGATAGAGGGAGGACGAGATAAAAGACAGAGAGGAGGAAAGAGGGAGGACGAGATAAAAGACAGAGAGGAGGAAGGAGGGAGGACGGAGGTAAAAGACAGAGAGGAGGAAGGAGGGAGGACGAGATAAAAGACAGAGAGGAGGAAAGAGGGAGGACGGAGGTAAAAGACAGGAGGAAAGAGGGAGGACGAGATAAAAGACAGAGAGGAGGAAAGAGGGAGGACGAGATAAAAGAGAGAGAGGAGGAAAGAGGGAGGACGAGATAATAGACAGAAAGGAGGAAAGAGGGAGGATGAGATAAAAGATAGAGAGGAGGAAAGAGGGAGGACGAGATAAAAGACAGAAAGGAGGAAAGAGGAAGTACGAGATAAAAGAGAGAGAGGAGGAAAGAGGGAGGACGAGATAATAGACAGAAAGGAGGAAAGAGGGAGGACGAGATAAAAGACAGAGGAGGAAAGAGGGAGGACGAGATAAAAGACAGAGAGGAGGAAGGAGGGAGGACGAGATAATAGACAGAAAGGAGGAAAGAGGGAGGACGAGATAAAAGACAGAGGAGGAAAGAGGGAGGACGAGATAAAAGACAGAGAGGAGGAAAGAGGGAGGACGGAGGTAAAAGACAGAGAGGAGGGAGGACGGAGGTAAAAGACAGAGAGGAGGAAGGAGGGAGGACGGAGGTAAAAGACAGAGGAGGAAGGAGGGAGGACGAGATAAAAGACAGAGAGGAGGAAAGAGGGAGGACCGAGATAAAAGACAGAGGAGGAAGGAGGGAGGACGGAGGTAAAAGACAGAGAGGAGGAAGGAGGGAGGACGAGATAAAAGACAGAGAGGAGGAAGGAGGGAGGACGGAGGTAAAAGACAGAGAGGAGGAAGGAGGGAGGACGGAGGTAAAAGACAGAGAGGAGGAAGGAGGGAGGACGAGATAAAAGAGAGAGAGGAGGAAAGAGGGAGGACGAGATAAAAGACAGAAAGGAGGAAAGAGGAAGTACGAGATAAAAGAGAGAGAGGAGGAAAGAGGGAGGACGAGATAATAGACAGAAAGGAGGAAAGAGGGAGGACGGACGTAAAAGACAGAGGAGGAAAGAGGGAGGACGAGATAAAAGACAGAGAGGAGGAAAGAGGGAGGACGAGATAAAAGACAGGAAGGAGGAAAGAGGGAGGACGAGATAAAAGAGAGGAAGGAGGAAAGAGGGAGGACGAGATAAAAGACAGCAAGAAAGAGGGAGGACGAGATAAAAGACAGAGAGGAGGAAAGAGGGAGGACGAGATAAAAGACAGAGAGGAGGAAAGAGGGAGGACGGAGATAAAAGACAGGAAGGAGGAAAGAGGGAGGACGAGATAAAAGAGAGGAAGAAAGAGGGAGGACGAGATAAAAGACAGAGAGGAGGAAAGAGGGAGGACAAGATAAAAGACAGAGGAGGAAAGAGGGAGGACGAGATAAAAGACAGGAAGAAAGAGGGAGGACGAGATAAAAGACAGAGGAGGAAAGAGGGAGGACGAGATAAAAGACAGAGGAGGAAAGAGGGAGGACGAGATAAAAGACAGGAAGGAGGATAGAGGGAGGACGAGATAAAAGACAGGAAGAAAGAGGGAGGACGAGATAAAAGACAGAGGAGGATAGAGGGAGGACGAGATAAAAGACAGGAAGAAAGAGGGAGGACGAGATAAAAGACAGAGGAGGAAAGAGGGAGGACGAGATAAAAGAGAGGAAGAAAGAGGGAGGACGAGATAAAAGACAGAGGAGGAAAGAGGGAGGACGGAGGTAAAAGACAGAGGAGGAAGGAGGGAGGACGGAGGTAAAAGACAGAGAGGAGGAAAGAGGGAGGACGAAATAATAGACAGAAAGGAGGAAAGAGGGAGGACGAGATAAAAGACAGAGGAGGAAAGAGGGAGGACGAGATAAAAGACAGAGAGGAGGAAAGAGGGAGGATGAGATAAAAAACAGGAAGGAGGATAGAGGGAGGACGAGATAAAAGACAGGAAGAAAGAGGGAGGACGAGATAAAAGACAGAGGAGGAAAGAGGGAGGACGGAGATAAAAGACAGGAAGGAGGAAAGAGGGAGGACGAGATAAAAGACAGGAAGAAAGAGGGAGGACGAGATAAAAGACAGAGGAGGAAAGAGGGAGGACGGAGATAAAAGACAGGAAGGAGGAAAGAGGGAGGACGAGATAAAAGACAGGAAGAAAGAGGGAGGACGAGATAAAAGACAGAGGAGGAAAGAGGGAGGACGAGATAAAAGACAGGAGGAAAGAGGGAGGACGAGATAAAAGACAGGAGGAAAGAGGGAGGATGGAGGTAATGAAGGTGAGGAAAGAAGAGAGAGGGTCTCCTGATATTCATACTGGAGCAGTAGAAGCGGGTAGAAACAGAATAGAAACAGAGTAGAAACAGGTGTTTAATGTTGGACGAGACGTCCTGGTGGACGGGTAAATGTCCTGTCGTCTTCCAGCTCGCTCCGTGACCGTCGGCTGGTTGTCCAACAACGTGAGCGCCGACCACGAAGACGTGCACGTCCCCATCAGGAAGTCCACGCCCAAACCCTCCAAGGTGGTGAGCTTCTGATTGGCCTGCTCCGCCCGGCCATGCTGGCTCCTGGACTTCTAGACCTGAGGCATCTGGACCTGCACAGCATCCAGTTTAATGAAGACTTTGTCTCCAAGTTTAGACGGTCGTCTTCTAAGACCTGAAGACAGATGATGGTCCACATCAGGTCCAGTAGGAAGCTTTCAACCATCCCCCTGCAGCCTGGGAGACCAGGTCTGGATGGTCTTCCTTTAAGATCCGCTTTAGATCTGCTAAACATGTGTAACATTGACATGTTTAAATAAAACCATGACATTGTTATTCTCATGGAAACTCTCGTCATGTGACCTCACAGCATCTAAAGGGTTAAAATAAGTTGTTAACTGCTGCTTTTAATGAGAACTGAAGCTGATCGAAATAAAAATCTAAAATGTTTTATAGCAGTTTTTGGAAGAGGTGGTTTTAATCCTCTGACATCCCCCCATCATCCCCCCATCATAACACCACCATCACACCACCATCCCACCACCACCATCACACCACCCCACCACCACCATCACACCACCACCATCACACCACCATCACACCACCACATCACACCACCACCATCCCACCACCACCATCACACCACCACCATCACACCACCATCACACCACCACATCACACCACCACCATCACACCACCATCACACCACCATCACACCACCACCATCACACCACCATCCCACCACCACCATCACACCACCCCCCCACCACCATCACACCACCACCATCACACCACCCCCCCACCACCATCACACCACCACCATCACACCACCATCACACCACCACATCACACCACCACCATCACACCACCCCCCCACCACCATCACACCACCACCATCACACCACCATCACACCACCACATCACACCACCATCACACCACCATCACACCACCACCATCACACCACCATCCCACCACCACCATCACACCACCCCCCCACCACCATCACACCACCACCATCCCACCACCACCATCACATCACCATCACACCACCACCATCACACCACCATCCCACCACCACCATCACACCACCACCATCACACCACCCCCCCACCACCATCACACCACCACCATCACACCACCATCCCACCACCACCATCACACCACCATCATCACACCACCACCATCACACCACCCCCCCACCACCATCACACCACCATCCCACCACCACCATCACACCACCACCATCACACCACCATCATCACACCACCACCATCACACCGCCATCACACCACCACCATCACACCACCATCCCACCACCACCATCACACCACCATCACACCACCCCCCCACCACCATCACACCACCATCACACCGCCATCACACCACCATCACACCGCCATCACACCATCACACCACCATCCCCCACCATCACACCACCATCCCCCCACCATCACACCGCCATCCCCCCACCATCACACCGCCATCACACCACCATCACACCACCATCCCCCACCATCACACCACCATCCCCCCACCATCACACCGCCATCCCCCCACCATCCCCCCACCATCACACCGCCATCCCCCCGCCATCACACCGCCATCACACCACCATCACACCACCATCACACCACCATCACACCGCCATCACACCACCATCACACCACCATCCCCCACCATCACACCGCCATCACACCACCATCCCCCCACCATCACACCGCCATCCCCCCACCATCACACCGCCATCACACCGCCATCCCCCCACCATCACACCGCCATCCCCCCACCATCACACCGCCATCACACCACCATCCCCCCACCATCACACCGCCACCACACCATCACACCACCACCATCACACCACCATCCCCCCACCATCACACCGCCATCCCCCCACCATCACACCGCCATCACACCACCATCCCCCCACCATCACACCGCCATCCCCCCACCATCACACCGCCATCACACCACCATCCCCCACCATCACACCACCATCCCCCCACCATCACACCGCCATCCCCCCACCATCACACCCCCCCCCCACACCATCCCCCCACCATCACACCGCCATCACACCACCATCCCCCCACCATCACACCGCCATCACACCACCATCCCCCCACCATCACACCGCCACCTCCAGCAGCAGCCTGAAGCGTTGATCCAAGGCAGGATGGATCCATGTTTTCATGATGTTTCCAGCAGATTCTGAATCTAGCATCTGAATGTGGAGCTGAAATGGAGACTCATCAGACCAGCAACGTTTCTCCATCTTCTATTGTCCAGTGTTGGTGAGTGTGTGTGAATTGTAGCCTCCATGGCTACATCTCCACCACATCCCCATGGCTACGTGCATCGTCTCCACCACATCCCCATGGCTACGCGCGTCGTCTCCACCACGTCTCCATGGCTACGTGCGTCGTCTCCACCACGTCTCCATGGCTCCGCGCGTCGTCTTCACCACGTCTCCATGGCTACGTGCGTCGTCTCCACCACGTCTCCATGGCTCCGTGCGTCGTCTCCACCACGTCTCCATGGCTACGTGCGTCGTCTCCACCACGTCTCCATGGCTACGTGCGTCGTCTCCACCACGTCTCCATGGCTCCGTGCGTCGTCTCCACCACGACTCCATGGCTACGTGCGTCGTCTCCACCACGTCTCCATGGCTACGTGCGTCGTCTCCACCACGTCTCCATGGCTCTGTGCGTCGTCTTCACCACGTCTCCAGGGCTACGTGCGTCGTCTCCACCATGGCTCTGTGCGTCGTCTTCACCACGTCTCCATGGCTCCGTGCGTCGTCTTCACCACGTCTCCATGGCTACGTGCTGCCATGTGATTGGCTGGTTGTGTGGACAGCAGTAGGACCGGTGGAGCTGGTGTCGTGGATGATTCTGCTCCGTCTGGTTATCAGATTTTACTTCATGAAAACAAATTCCAGGCTGGAAAACGTCCAGTTTTCCCAGTCCTGGTGTCCTGGTGCTCGCTGTAATGTGTTAACAGAAGCACTGGGGGTCAGCAGCGGATCAGAAGCTGGTCTGAGCTGCAGCAGCGCGGTGGTTTCTGGTGTTCTAGACCGGGACGGAGCTGCAGGACGTGTCCTCTGGTCCTGAGACGTGCCCTGCTGCAGCAGCACGGTGCTTTCTGGTGTTCTAGACCAGGACGGAGCTGCAGGACGTGAGACGTCCTGTAAACGCTGTGATTTCCACTCAGAATCTCCGGTTCCTGCCTTCAGCAGCTCTCATTGATCAGAGGAAACCGTCTGTGGTTAATGTGGCTGATGGATCAGTCGTGGACTTTAGTGGAAACTGGACCTGGACTGTGACGGGTCAGCAGCTGGGAGGGTGTTTTGGACGTGTCCCAGATGTCCTGTCCAGGCTTTTTTTGAGCAGCAGAGGAGAGTCTGGACTTTTGTAGTGCTGATGTTCGTGTTCTCCTGTGGACCCTGAAGGAGGCTGTTGCATCACTGGTGATGTAGATGGTTTCCTGGCAACCACCTTCAGCCCCACAGCAGACACAAAGCCAGATTGACACCATGAGAAAATCCTGGACCTGTCAGAGCTGGTCTGACTGGACTGTGGGACCAGCCAACAGCTGATGTCTTCCTGAAGCCCTCACATGCTGGATCAGGTTCCTTCTCAGACCGGTTCTCATGGAAAACCTGGAGATTAGGTTTGTTTCCCAGTCCTGCGTCTGGATTAGAAAACGAGTCTTAAGTTTAAAAAGATTTTGGGACTAAACTGAATCCTGAAGTCCTGAGTCGTCGGGACTTTCCTAAAGAATTTTATAAATGATGTGTATGAACTTTGTGGTTGGAGCACGTGATGCCGACTGGCTCTCACATTACAGACAGAAAACATGGCGGCAGTTTGAACGCTGGAGAATCTGCCCACACGGAAACAGCTGATGTCATGAGAGAAATGACTCGGGGTCTCTGTAGGTAAAGGAAACGTTAGTGGACGTTTTCCTGGCTGAGTAAAAGTTTAGAGTCACTAAACTCAGAGTTTATCCTCAGAGGACCCGCCCCCTGCCTGGCTTCCAGTGTGTGATTGGTTCTCATGGAGGCGAAGGGAAGCTGCAGCCAGACGCCGCTGCCGCTGCCAGCTCTCAGCCCACTGAGGCGATTACACAATTTATCCCAGAGTTTGATCCACAGCAGAGGACTGAGTGTGTTTGTGCTTCCAACAAAAGCACAAAGCCTTCATTCACCACGTCTCCTGGTTCCAATTTAAAGAAGCTAAGAGGGGTCTGTACTCCCCCCCACCGAGCAAACATAAATCTTCAGAGCTGATCCCTCGGCTCGCAGCATCATCACCACCATCACAAAAAACTTTTTTAGACACTTTCGCAACATCCCCCGCTCAGACGTGGACCCCCTCTGGAGGTCCCTCAGGACCAAGAACCACATACAGATTTGTTCTCACCCCTTTCAGGTCTGAGTGGTCCAGAGAAGATCCTGGTTCATCCGGTGAGAACCAGTTCTACTTCACTAACGTGGAACCGAGGATTACGGTTCATCTTCTTACATCGACACATGGCTTCCTCTGATGGACGCTGCCCGGCAGGCGTAGTTCCTGTCCCGGATTGTTCCGGGTCTCCAGGTGTGCTTGGCTGGTTTCTCCAGGTTCTGAACCCTCGTGGAGCTCAGACCCTGTATGTTGGTTTTCATTAGGCAGCTTATTCCGGTGCAGGGCCACGGGAGGCTGGAGTCCATCCCAGCAGCTACCAGGTGAGAGGCAGGAAACACCTGGACAGGTAGCAAAAGCAGACCTGCATCCTTCCTCCTACTGAGCAGCTCTGAGTTGTCATGGAAACCTGTTCATCCCTCTGGTTGATGTTCTTCATCTGGTGGAAAGTAAAGGTTGCAGTGAGTGGTGGGATGTCTTTCAGGGGTCCGACCTTTGCCTGGTGGTCACCTGTCTTCTGATTACCAGATCAGATCTGGGTCAGATCTTCTTGGTCCGGTTTTAGGCCGCAGTTTTGTACCACTTCATACCGTCTCTTCTCGACTGTGACAGAGTTGGACATCTTCAAATCCAAGATCAAGATCCATGCAGCAGTAACTACCCATAATCCCCCCTGCTTTCTGAGCAGCCTGGAAACCCAGACCGAGGCCCCTCTGAGGGGCCCCCGCCTCCAGGACTAGGCCAGGCCTAATAAACTGGACTTTATGGACTGGTTCAAACCACCTCCCTGTTAAAGAAGAGCTCCTGCTGGGACCAGACGGAAGACTTACGACCCAGAGGGAGGCCCTGCTTCTTCTTCTCCTTCTTCAGATCTGCTTCTTCTTCTACTGTTAAACGTTACAGCAGCATCACATGGGCCCGTCCCGGACCGTCTGTCCAGCTCCACGACACCAGGAAGGAAAACTTTGAGATTTTATTTGTTTTCTTCTGTTTTTCCTGCAGAAAAACGAATCTAAAGGAGGAAGAAACATCTGGAAGCTGGTTTGCAGGTTCGGGGTTGATAAAGTTTGAGAAGTTCCTTCTAAACGTTGGTTATTTTCTCATCAGCTGTTTGGTCTGAAATCTGAAACTTTAAACCTGATGTGAAGAATCATTTTTAGGTTGGAGGCGGTTCCAGCCGGTTCTAGAAGAGAAAATGAAAAGTCTTTGACTTCCAGCCTGGAAACGTTGAACTTTGAACTGGATGAGAAGCAGGGACTGCAGCCCTGCTCGTTTTATAGATCCGGTCTTCTAGAGTCCTCAACCTCGTCCCGGTTCCAACCAAAAACCCTGAAGGACGCGCCATGAACCTCCAGGGAGCAGCAACATTAGGCCCCAGTCTCTGGACTTCAGGATGGGTCTAGTCTCCCATCTGAGCTCCTGACCAGGTCCTGCCACCCCCACTCAGACCGGTTCCTACCACCTCCACTCAGACCGGTTCCTACCACCCCCACTCAGACCGGGTCCTACCACCTCCACGCAGACCGGTTCCTACCACCTCCACTCGGTCCAGGTCCTACCACCCCCACTCAGACTGGGTCCTACCACCTCCACTCAGACCGGTTCCTACCACCTCCACGCAGACCGGTTCCTACCACCTCCACTCGGCCCAGGTCCAGCTACCGCCACTCGGACCTCGTGTGGACAGACGAGGCTGCAGACCAGGTCTCTGAACAGTGATGAAACAAGCCGACAGGCCTGTTCTCTGATGATCCTGATCGAGGCCACAGAGCTTCAGTAAGTCGGTCAGGACGTGTCCTCGGGCGGACAGGAAGTCCTCGTTACCTCCAGACTGAGCTGGAAGTCATTACCTCGCCTGAAGAGCCGAGAACACGTGTGTGCTCCAGGCCACGAGGAGCCGGCGGAAGGAAGGGTCCCTGAGAGGAGATGAAAGCGCTTTAATGATGCTGGAGAGCAGATCAGAAAGCCGAGGCCCCGTGTGGGTCTGAGAGGAGTTAACGAGGCTGGACGTCTCGTGTAAACAGGTCACGGTGGGGCTTTCTGGATAAATAGAGGTTAACTGAAGTTGTTTTTTGCTCCTATTTGTTCAGATGTGATTCACAGCTACTAACCAACCAATGACAATGAAGCAGGGACTAAACCAGAACCCCCGCATGGCCATCTACCCGGATCATTTACCTGGATTAGCTTCTAAATCTAAGACACGTCCTCCATTTTAGGTCCACACCCGTGTTGTTGTGGTTGGATTTGCATCTCCAGACGATCCGACTCCAGATCCGAACCAGGTTGGTTCCGGAGTCGGATCTGGGGTCAGATGCAGGTTGGACCCCATATCCAACCCGGATCCTCTGATCCCTCTGCTCTCAGTCCTGTGTGATCTTTTCCTTCCCGGTCTGACTTGGCTGCAGACTACTGAGCTCATCTTGACCTAGTCCTGGTCAGTGTTTCCCATCAGGCACCTCTTCCTGCTGAGGGTTTTAGGTCCAGTTTTACCTTCCTGACCTCAGAAAACTTGTTTTATAAAGTAATTTGTACGAGGTTCAGTGAACGCAGCATCAGCATCTTTAACAATGGAGTCGTGTTTTTACACCGACCTCCATCTTTTCATCTCCCGCTAGACTCCACCTAGACAGCCGCTTGACCAGGGACCCCCTCCTCCTGACCAGGGACCACCTATGCCTGACCAGGGACCCCCACCTCCTGACCAGGGACCACCTCCTCCTGACCAGGGACCCCCTCCTCCTGACCAGGCACCACCTACTCCTGACCAGGGACCCCCTCCTCCTGACCAGGGACCCCCACCTCCTGACCAGGGACCACCTCCTCCTGACCAGGGACCACCTCCTCCTGACCAGGGACCTCCTCCTGACCAGGGACCACCTCCTCCTGACCAGGGACCTCCTCCTGACCAGGGACCACCTCCTCCTGACCAGAGACCTCCTCCTGACCAGGGACCTCCTCCTGACCAGGGACCACCTCCGCCTGACCAGGGACCACCTCCTCCTGACCAGGGACCACCTCCTCCTGACCAGGGACCACCTCCGCCTGACCAGGGACCCCCTCCTCCTGACCAGGGACCACCTCCTCCTGACCAGGGACTTCTTCCTCCTCCTGACCAGGGACCACCTCCTCCTGACCAGGGACTTCTTCCTCCTCCTGACCAGGGACCACCTCCGCCTGACCAGGGACTTCTCCCTCCTCCTGACCAGGGACCACCTCCGCCTGACCAGGGACCACCTCCTCCTGACCAGGGACCTCCTCTTGACCAGGGACCTCCTCCTGTGTCATAACATTTTTTTAAGTTGTTCCCAATTTTATGAGACAGAAACGGAAAGGAAGAAATCTGCCTTTAACAACTTCATTGTATCTAGAAAATAAAACTGGATTTTGCTGCAGCAGCACATGAACATACACAGCCGGGCTGAACCCAGACGTTCTAGGAGCTGGACGGACCTCCGTCATCACCAGCTGCTCTGAGGCTTCGACTCTAGAAGCTTCTGCAACTTCAAAAGATTTATTTCCTCCACTGTTGTTTTTCACCCAGACCCAGGTCCGACCACGACACAAAGCCTTCTCCAGCACATCCCACAGATCCTCCATGGGGTTCAGGTCTGGACTCTGTGGTGGCCTCCTGTGCCCTGAACCACTCTTTCACACTCTGAGCCCCAAGAATCCTGCACTGAACCACCAGGGAAGATGGAATAACCTGCTCATTCAGGATATTCAGGTACCAGCTGACCCTAGATCTGACCCTGGACCTGACCAACTGCAGCAACCCCAGACCATAGACTGCCCCCACAGGCTTGTACAGCAGCACTAGACATGATGCTGCATCCCTTCATCCTCCTCTCTTCTTACCCTGATGCTCCATCACTCTGGACCAGGGTAGATCTGGACTCATCAGACCACATGGGTCCAGAGTCCAGTCTTTATGCTCCCTAGCAACCTGAAGTCTTTTTCTCCGGTTAACCTCACTGGTTGGTGGTTTTCTTCTGGCTCCACAGCTGTTCAGTCCCTTCAGTTCCTTCATTGTTCACGTGGAAAAGTTCTAACTTTCACTATTAAACATGGTCCTGAGCTCTACTGCTGTTTTTCTTCCATCTGCTTCCACCAAACGTTGAACCATCATTCAGGATGTTGTTCTTCCTGGAAGACGATGGTTCCCTCCATCCTTCCAGGTTTAATGATGGTTGGACAGTTCTGAACCCGGTTCTAGTTTCTGCTTCTCCTGCGAGGTTTTCTCTGCTTGATGATCTGGTTCTTCTGGACCAGACCAGCATCTCCACGACCGCGGATGTGTCTTGTTTCAGACACGAGAAGCTGCTCGTTGCATCGGTTGGAGTTAAATAACTTGCAGCTGGAAAACGATCCCTGCAGGACTCATCCAATAGGAAGCTCCCGCCCGTTAGCTTAGTTAACGGTACGGTCCAAATATCCTCAGGACTCGGAATTCTGAGGAATTTTAGTCAGAAATGACAACGTGATCTTGTTTTTCCGAGCAGTGAACTCATAAGTTTCAGAGGACCCCAAGATTCCAGATTTAAAGATGGCTGCTCCCAGTTCCACCAGTAGTCCAGTAGTGTTTGGTGTCTGTTCCGTTTCTTTACATACATATATATATATATATATATATATATATATATATATATATATATAAATGTGTGTGTGTGTATATATATAGATGATGCAAAAGATGCAACTTGAGATCTGCCCAGAATCCGCTGGAGACCTCACTTAGAAAAAAAGCTCTCGGTTTGTTCAGTGTGTCTCTTGTTGGATGTCCAGCGGTTAAAGGTAGAAGCCTTTTGCAGTAAATTCTCCCCACATGGATTTGGCTTTAGGGCAGATCTTGATTCTTTTCTGGAGGGTTTTCGGACGTGTTGCTCGTTGATGTGGGGTCAGTTGTTCCACCCGGAGTTAATGAACATTGGGTCGAAGTCTTATGGGTTAACAGAGGTGGTTTTTCTTCAGGGGAGATCATTCTGATAGGAATGAATATTTCTTGAGTCTTTAAAAAACTGAATCACGTGTGTTTAGTCCTTATGGAACCAGTTGGGTTAATAATTATTTGTGGACAGAATATTGCCGTTATTCCGGAGAAGTGGCCTGGCAGTGTTAATATCATGTTTCTGTGTTCCACCAACTTCCGGTTAATGGGACTTTAAAGAATTCTGGGCCCTAACATCACTTTGATGACCACTGGGAGTCATTTCATCCACCTCTGGGGTGAATAAAGGCCATTTTAGGGGTTAAAAGCTGAGCTGATCAGCTGTTAGGCTGTGTCGCTTAGTGATTACGTCATAACGGAGTCGCCCGGTGAGGTGTTGTAGTTTCTATCAGCTGATCTAAAGACCAAAGTTTACATTTCCTCCATAAAATCCAGAAAAAGCGGAGCGACGACGCATCTCTTCAGGTAACACACGAAACACCGAGGTGCGCACGAGCTTGTGTCGGTCCGTGTTTACAAACGGCGCGCGCTTCGCTGCGGTTAGCTAGCGTTAGCTAGCTAGCTAGCCTAGCAGCTTCTCACCGGTGTGTTTGGATTGAAACGGAGAATCTCGGTTCATTCCGGGTTGAATGGAGGATGAAAGGGAGGGAATGATTCCTGTTCCGGTGGGTGCCTCAGAGTAAACGCGTCATTTGTTCCCGTGTTTAGTTTCATCTGATAAAAACAGAAAACAGGATTTCAGCAGGAGCCAGGTGGAGAGCTGCTAGCTGGAAACCTGGCAGGTCTCAGAGCAGTAAAACCTTCCACGGGAGTGAAATGAGGCATCTAGAGAGGAATTCCAGCTGCTTCTGTCCAAGGACTCTAATGATTCATCCTTCATGTTGCTGGGAAACTGGAGATTTCATCATCCAGCCACCCGTAGCCTCCTCCCCTCTGAAAGGGAAGCCACGCCAGCTGGAGCTCCGGTTCAACCTCAGAAACAGACTCAGGTGGACGGTCTTCATACCGCAACTCGAGATGAGGGAGGACATGGAGGTGGAGGGCAGACAGTCCAGCTCCAACCACCAGAAGGAGAAGGCTGACTTCTGCTCCAGCCTTCCTTCCATTGCTGCTGCAGCATCTGAAGGTCCCACCACAGCTTCTCAGTCTGGACCAGAACCAGGCTGCAGGCCCAGCTGGTGTCAGACTTAACTGGACCAGGTCAACTCCTTGGTTCTGTTGTATGAGACAGTTCAGACTTCCTCCTGCAGCTCTCCCCAACCAGCCATGCTGGTTCAGACCTGATCTAACCTGCTAACGGAGACCTGGAGAGTCTGGGATGGAGATCTGGGCTTTTCCTGGTCTGTGAATGATCTTCCTGTCTGCAGAACGTCTGGAAGTGACCTGATAGACTGATGGACAGCAGCTTCTGTGCTGATGTCTTTCCTCCTGGGCACGGAGTGAACACCTGCATGTTTCCTAGAGGAGCTCGCCGTCTGAAACTGTTCTGGAATAAAATCCAGGACTTTTCATCATATGAAGTTTCTTCTTCTTCCATTTCCAGACGCGGTTTAGTGAAACATGTCAGAGCTGGAGGACGAGGGGAGGGTTAAACACCAGTCTGCAGCTCAGTGAGCACTGTAGAGCTGGGAAGCAGAGTCTCTCCCCTCAGCTAGCCGGATGCTAACGCCAGCCAGGACCAGGTCTCAGCAGGGCGCCGCGGAGGACCACGTCTGTTTGTCAAGCCAGGACCTCAGCATCAGCGGCATCTGCCTCGTGTTGGAGCAGCAGCTGGCAAACGGTAAAACCATAAATAATCGCACACAGAGACCAGTTCTGGAGTCTGGGAAGGAGATCTGGCTCATCTAGACCAGGTCGGTCTGAACAGGTGCTTGTAAGGCTAGACCTGAATGTGGACATAAGGCTCTTTCCGACTGTAGGAACCTTTTGTAGTTCCTATAACCTTTTCAGGAACCAGGCCGTTTTTTCGTGCATTCCGACATACAGGAACTAGGGACCAAAGCCCTCAGTTCCTATAACCATTTTAGCTCCTGCTCCGAGGCAGGGTCTGAGCGGGGTTCTATAGGAACCCTCATGACGTAGGTGTTTGGTGACTGGTAGCTCCGCCCCTTGCCAGATTTCCGCATTTTGTGTCCCCGCCACATTTAAAAACACGGTTGCACATACGGACAAAAACAACAACAGAGCAGCGATAAATGGACCGACGAGGAGGTCGAAGCTCTTCTGACCGTCTACGCCACAGAGGATTTTCAGAGAGGTTTTGAAGGTTCGCAGCGAAATATAAAAATATTCCTGACGATCAGCTCTCAGTCAGAGAACGCGGGATAACGCGAAGCAGCGCACGTAGAAAACTCCCACAAGACTACAAATAAATTAAGAACCACGACAACCGGAGCGGGACGAACCGAACAAACAGTAAATAGGACAGCTTGTACCACCGACATGTTTACTCTGTCAACGCCGCAGCAAATGACTCCTGCGTGCGGCAGGAAAAGCCAGTGTGATATGCAGGATATACACACATGTACATAGTTATTTTTGCTCTGCTGTATTCACTATAAAAAAATAAATGACTTTGTAAAGAGTCTGAAGTTTTCAGTTTGTGTCTGTTAGATGTGCTTTGGCCACATCTATAAAATATTAGCTAATAAAAATATTGAGTAGTTATTAACTTATCACAGCTATGAAATATTAAATAATCCATCTTTGGTCGCTACATTTTAAGTCTTATCCTGGGTGTAAATTACATTAATTTATCAACTTTATAATATGCTCCATATCACAGAACGAAGTTTATCATGTTTAACCAAGATCTGACATAAATCACACACCTGTAAACATTTCACCACCTTTTTATATTTTTACCTTCATATACTCTAAATCTGTGTGACCATGTCCTCATAATTCTAAACCATAACTCAGACACAACCAACCCTTCACTGACGGATTACTCCTCCACCTTTCTACTGATGAGTCCATAAAACACACAAAGCTTAATAGCAGATGATGAGATCTTTATTTTGCACATTTAAAAAAAAATGAAATGATGCGTTTTCTATGGAACATTTTCTCTTTAAATGTGTACATCATGTATACATGTATATTCTGTCTGTCGAACTTCCAGAACATGATGCTTATTATGAAGAGGTGTGTAGTGATTAGCTGGAAGGCAGGAGGTGAAGCATCCAGGCTGTTCTCCATCTCCTTCAGTATCTGCAGCAGGTGGTTGTGTCCATCCTCTCCAGTGCAGCTTCAGGCGGCCACAGATGTATTGAAATGTCTCCCTGGACAAACAGAAATTCTCTGTCCACTGCTCATCGGTAAAATTGAGAACAACCTTTTCCCGCTAGTTATCAGCTTTGCTCCGGACCAGCCAGACGGTGAGGAGTTCAATGAGCTGCAGCAACGTCTGAAACAGAACACGAGTTACAATAAACCCGCCGTCTGAAATATTTACTTATTATAATCTGCTCAACACAGACAGTAGAAAACCGTCTGAAATGTTTACCCATAAGACACGTATACAATCGGCGCATGTTTAATAAGTTAAACTTACACGTCGTCTCCTTTGTCTGTGGCGGATCTCCTGCCGCTGGATTCTTCATCTTCTGACTTTCAGGAGCCTTCCAGCCTCGACGTGAGACGCCTGGTTGTATCGTCCATCAGTAACATCTCCATCAAGCAGAGCATGAACACTACGATCTCTTTCTTCTCCATGTTAGCTTGCCTTGTTGTTTTGTTTTTAGCGGGTTTTGTTTTGTTGTTATGTGGCGCTAAAGTCACACGTCACTGTCGCAGACGTATGCGTCACATCGGTCCCGCTACCGCCCCCAACTCATGTACGAATGCAACATGAAACAGTTCCCCTGGAGAAGGTAGTTCCTAGAACTAGGACAGTTATTAGAACTGCGTTCTTAGAACTTCTCTGTCGGAATGCGCCTATTGATACATTTCAGCAGACGTCACAGACGCGTTCCACTGCGTTCGAATGCTTGCCGCCGCCATATTGAGTACCTGCGCTGCGTACCTGAACCACACAGGTAGTCGGAGATGCCGTCAAAATGCTGTGCAGTTGGGTGTGACAAAAAGAAAGGAGACGGAGATATAGCTTTTTATCGATTACCAAAGGAAGAAGAACGTCGTCAGAGATGACTTTCAGCGATCAGGAGGGTTAACTGGACGCCGACTGCAAGTAGCCGTCTGTGCAGTGTACATTTCATATCAGGTGAGTTTCAATGCAAGCTAGGAGAGCTAGCTTTAGCTAGCGGGGTTTGATGAACAAACTTTTTAGAGAAGTAAGTGATTAGATTAAATCCGATTAGACCCTTTGTGCCACAAATGCATTGATTTACAGTTTTCAGTTTCTGTAAGTGCTGCTAGTGCACAGACGTGGCCATAAATAAAACAATAGGGAAACCGATTAAAATATCCGCTGCTGTTTTACTGATTGTCAGTTATTATTAAGACAGCACAGACTGCAGAGAAGCGTCCGGATTTAATCTAATCACTTACTTCTCTCTGGTCTCTCTGACGACGTGCTTCTTCCTTTGGTAATCGATAAAAAGCTATATCTCCGTCTCCTTTCTTTTTGTCACACCCAACTGCACAGCATTTTGAACGCATCTCCGACTACCTGTGTGGTTCAGGTACTCAGTGCAGGTACTCAATATGGCGGCGGCAAGCTTTCGAACGCAGTGGAACGCGACTGTGACGTCTGCTGCAAGGCATCAATTGATACATCCAGAGGACATGGACTAAAGTAGGGGGACAGAGTCCCATAGTGCAGTGGTTCTCAGCATGGGGTCCATGGAGTCCAAAGGGGGTCCCCCAAAGAGGCCGAAGCTTTGACTCTTCAGAGCCGGTGTTATTTAAATGAAGTCCATGTCCACACAGAGACCAGTTCAGGTGGACTTCTTAAGTTTTTATTATCTGGGTGTTTCTCCCACATGCAGGCAGAGTTCTGAGGGCCTTGCAGGCTACGTGTTGCTAGTTAGCTTAAGAAAGCAGCCTGAATGCATCATTTACAGCATGAAACCAAGCTTCAACACTGGGCACGAAGGGGGTCCCCAGCTTTCTGATACAGGCACAAAGGGGGTCCCCAGCTTTCTGGTAGGGGCACGAAGGGGGTCCCCAGCTTTCTGGTACGGGCGCGAAGGGGGTCCCCAGCTTTCTGGTACAGGCACAAAGGGGGTCCCCAGCTTTCTGGTACAGGCACAAAGGGGGTCCCCAGCTTTCTGGTAGGGGCACGAAGGGGGTCCCCAGCTTTCTGGTACGGGCGCGAAGGGGGTCCCCAGCTTTCTGGTACAGGCACGAAGGGGGACCCCAGCAAAACTATGTTGGGAACCATGGCCATGGTGGACAGATGGTCTGGTTGGGTGTCGAGGACGGAGATGGAGGTGGTCCTGAGTGGGACATGTTTATATAATTCATTCATTACACTTAGCTGCAGCATACTGGGACTCTTTCAGGACTGAGGTCCTGTAATCCTGTTGGTTGTTCCAAAATGTCCGGATCAGACTTCATCTCCACCTGAGAAGGTGTCACAGGTAAACAGCTCCATGCCAACCAGAGGTGTAGCAGTAGGAGAAGAATAAGGCTATGTCCACACGGCGCTGAAGCCGGTTCAGGTGTGAAAACGGTGGTAAAAGCTACGAGAATGGCTTCACCATCCCACCAAACCGCTGTAGTTCATACCACCAAACCGCTGTAGTTCATACCACCAAACCGCTGTAGTTCATACCACCAGGCTGCTGTAGTTCATACCACCAGGCTGCTGTAGTTCATACCACCAAACCGCTGTAGTTCATACCACCAGGCTGCTGTAGTTCATACCACCAGGCTGCTGTAGTTCATACCACCAAACCACTGTAGTTCATACCACCAAACCGCTGTAGTTCATACCACCAGGCTGCTGTAGTTCATACCACCAGGCTGCTGTAGTTCATACCACCAAACCGCTGTAGTTCATACCACCAGGCTGCTGTAGTTCATACCACCAAACTGCTGTAGTTCATACCACCAGGCTGCTGTAGTTCATACCACCAAACCGCTGTAGTTCATACCACCAAACCGCTGTAGTTCATACCACCAAACCGCTGTAGTTCATACCACCAGGCTGCTGTAGTTCATACCACCAGGCTGCTGTAGTTCATACCACCAAACCGCTGTAGTTCATACCACCAGGCTGCTGTAGTTCATACCACCAAACCGCTGTAGTTCATACCACCAGGCTGCTGTAGTTCATACCACCAAACCGCTGTAGTTCATACCACCAGGCTGCTGTAGTTCATACCACCAAACCGCTGTAGTTCATACCACCAGGCTGCTGTAGTTCATACCACCAAACTGCTGTAGTTCATACCACCAGGCTGCTGTAGTTCATACCACCAAACCGCTGTAGTTCATACCACCAGGCTGCTGTAGTTCATACCACCAAACCGCTGTAGTTCATACCACCAAACCGCTGTAGTTCATACCACCAAACCGCTGTAGTTCATACCACCAAACCGCTGTAGTTCATACCACCAGGCTGCTGTGAAGATTAAAGAGTAACACTCCAGGGCTAGAACAAGGCTTGCTGCGTGTTGCAGGACGTTCGCACTGGAAGAAGATGGCTGAGGATTCCCTGCGAGGAAAAGAGAAACGTCTGTTTGGACTGATGAAGAAGTCGAGCTTCTTCTTTGAGTAGTAAAAAGGTTGAGGAAGGCGTGGACTGGACGTCTTCTCCTCCAGCTGTGTCCTCCACAGACGCTGGAGGTTTCTGGTGCCTGGTTTCAGACATGATGGGGTTCATGGAGGCTCATCCTGGTTTCGTGGGGATGAAAGGGAGGATTGATAAAATACTGATGTGGTTTTACTGTAATGCAGCTCTGTGGGACCTGTGGAAAGGTTTTATTTCCCCTTCAGGATCTGAGAAGTGGAGGTTTTCCATCCAGCTTGTACTGAAGTGTGTGCGTCTGATTGGTCTTCAGAGCAGGTAAATCACCTGGATGTGGTCAGAGGGGAAAGCTGTTTTACTCCTTTCTTCTTCTCTGCCCTGCTGTCTGAATCCACCGCAGGCCTTCTGTTTCTTCCTGTGGGGGCGTTTGAGCTTCTGGTGGCCGAGCCTCGTGGGGATCTGTGATGGTTTACAGACCCCCCAGGTCCTCGGGGCCCCTCTTCTCTGCCTGTAAAACAGCAACTCTGCTTCCCGCCAACACAGCAGGCTGGATTCATTCCCAGAGTAGCTGCTGTAAAGCCAGATCCACGTCAGGAGGTTTTCCCCGATCTCCGCTGGACAGTTGTGGAGGCAGAGAGCCACTATGGATGACGTACGGGATGCGGTCCCTACGTCTCCGGGAAGGAGACCCATCGGCTCATAATCAGCTGTTCCACGTCATCAACACCAGAATCTACACGGATCAGAACTGGGTTTCTGTTCTGTGTCTGAACTTTGTTCTGGATTATTTAAAGAGTGAACGTTGGTAGAACCAGATGAAGGACAGAGACCTCCTGAGTGGACCAGTTCGATCCAGTTCCAGAATAACTGCTCCAGTTCTGGGATGTCACCGTTATTATTCTCCTAGTATGATTGATTTTTTTTTTTACTTTTTACTGCATTTTTTAAAATAATTTTCTTAATTTTTTTTATTATTGGGTTTTTATTATAATATAATTCTCATATTTTTATGATTATCTTATTATTCTTTAATTAATAATTAATTAATAAATGTGTAAAACCACATGAACTCTTTATAGGCCTGTAAGTTCTATTTATTTATATAGATACCAACATAAGAAATGATCTAGAAACAGAATAAATAAATCAATAAATCCTACATATTAACTGAGAGAAAACCAATAGAAAGGCTCTTGAACCTCTACCTGAACCTTTACCTGGACCTCTACTTGGACCTCTACCTGGACCTCTACTTGGACCTCTACCTGGACCTCTACCTGAACCTCTACCTGGACCTCTATCTGAACCTCTACCTGGACCTCTGCTTGGACCTCTACCTGGACCTCTACGTGAACCTTTACCTGGACCTCTACCTGAACCTCTACCTGGACCTCTACCTGGACCTCTACCTGAACCTTTACCTGGACCTCTACCTGAACCTTTACCTGGACCTCTACCTGAACCTCTACCTGGACCTCTACCTGAACGTCTACCTTTACCTTTACCTGGACTTTTACCTGGACCTCTACCTTTACCTTTACCTGGACCTCTACCTGAACGTCTACCTGGACCTCTACCTGAACCTCTACCTGGACCTTTACCTGGACCTCTACTTGGACCTCTGCCTGGACCTCTACCTGGACCTCTACTTGGACCTCTGCCTGGACCTCTACCTGGACCTCTACTTGGACTGTAAAACCTTGTCATACCCTCATACGTCCTCTACAGTAGCGTGGTTGTTAGCCAGTATGTCCACCAGAGGGCAGCGCAGAATTCACCTCTGACTTCATTTTTACATAAAACAATATAAAACAAGGCAGCGCAGTAGACGGAGGAGGTCAGAGAGGACATTAATTGCATCACTGCTTCTTTGTTCCGTTCGCTGGACACATCAGCTTAACACTGCCCCCCATGATTTCTGGTGGCGTGGCCCAGTGGTTGTCTTGTAACCTGAGGGTTGCTGGTTCGATCCTCAACCTGTCAAGCTCATGTCGAGGTGTCCCTGAGCAAGACACCAAACCTCAAACTGCTCCTGATGGGTGAGTGCCTTGCATGGCAGCTTCCACCATGGGTGTGTGAGCGTGATGTAAAATGTAAAGCGCTTTGGGTAAAAGGGCTATGTAAATACAGACCATTTACCATTTCTGGTGGTACTGCCCCATGTGCTTTGTTTGGCTCTGGTCATTAAAATTCATTCAGAGTCAAACCATGTCGTACGGAGATGTTTCCTGACCTTCACGTCATGTGGTACAGACTTAAAGCACATTATTGTTTGTTTCAGAGCCTTGGAAAAACAGACCAGAGTGATTATACCATGTTCTTTTTCTTTTATTAAAATGACATGAATAATGAGTCAAAATGATCCCAGATTTTGCTTTTTAAAATTATTGCAGCTATAAGGATAATGTTCCGTAACAGATGTCCTCAAAGCATAACGGTATGAAAATCATTAAGAAAACTGGATTTAGCAACTAATAAAACAACCAGAAACAACCTTGATGCCCATCCCTGGATTAAATGAGATTTTAGCTTAGATGGAGCTTTGATTTTCTGTCCACTCTGATTAAATGATTTTAAATCATATAATGAAAAAGAAGGAAGGGACGGTCCTGTTCAGCCAGATGGTGGGGACAAACTGTTGACTTCCACCTCAGCATTACCTGCCGATGTTTTAGCCTGCGTTTTTCAAGCATTAGCTGCTAATGTGTGAGCCTGGGGTCTTAGCGTTAGCTGCTAATATATTCTACAGTCATTTAATATAAATAAAAGCCAGATGTCGTAGTGTTAGCTGCTAATGGAAAAGCCTGCAGGCTTAGCCTTAGTTGCTTATGTGTGAGCCCGCTGTTTTTAGCATTAGCTGCTAATATGTGAGATTGTGATCTTAGCGTTAATGTAAATGCTAATCTACTGCATGTCATCTGATGGGGAATGAAAACGTGAATCGATTTTGGACGGAAGCAACAGGAAACCTTTCAGTCGTGTAAAGATGCTAACATCTTGCCGAGCATTGGTAATCACGCCAGAGTAGCATCACAGTTGTCACTGGAGAAGGAAACATACTAAAGAATCCATCTCAGAGTTTTATGAATCGATATTGGATCAATTAAGTTTGAACGGATTGAAGTCAGTTGATTTTTTTTACCCAACTCTACAGATGATGCTTCAGTTGCTGATTGTGTGTGTTTGTATGTTCTGTGTGTCTGCAGGAATGCACACGTCACTGCGTGAAATCCACATCTCAGAGTCTGACTCCTCCTACTTCCTGCGTGTTGACTGGGAGGGGCGGAGCCTTAGTTCAGGTTTCCAGCTGCTGCTGACTGATGGACAGGATGCATGGAGAGGAGAAGGTAAAGCTCCGCCCCGCCCTTGGCAGATTTATGCTCACCTGTAGGACCTCAATGTGGGACAGATTAGTTCAGGATTCAGGGAGATCAGACTTCCTGCAGGTCTTCCATCTGCAGATGTTGATGTAGAAGCAGGGCTGGGCATCGTCACTAATTTCCTGAATAGATTTGATTCACAGCATTTTGATTAGATTTTGATTAAATCTGACTCGATATCAATTCATTTCCAGCTAACTGTGTAACAGCAGCTATTTTCCTCGAATTTGAAGACCTTCTCAGAAAAATATTTTATAAACCATTAAGTTTACATGACAATCAAACTCCGTTATCTGGGAGTAATAATCTGATCTGACACGTCCATATGCATTCCTGAAACACCAGAACAATCCGGTGTTTCCCAGATTCCCAGCCATAGATGCTGTGATGGAAACACTCTTTAAATGTCCTGATGAAGTGTTTCATCCAGCGGATGTAAATGTTCTAAAGTTCACATCCCAGAGAACATGCTGATGTTAAAAAAAACCTAAACAGAATTCTGGATCCATAAATCCGGAATACAACTCAGAATTTCCTACAATGACATAGATTCAGCTGGATCAGCTGTGATGTTGCCGTGATGACCGTGATGCGGAGCAGGAGGAATCCTCCATCTGCTCCTCCCTGGAGCGAGATGCTTCCATCTCCACCTGCTGAGAGAAGCTAGAAAATTTGTGCACTCTGTCCTCTGATGAAACCTGTGTGTGCTCACGTGTTTGCGTGTGTGCTTACTGCTGTGGACACAGAGAGCAGCTATGACATGTTGCCATGGAAACCACATGAACAGCATAACAACAACAACATAATCAGACTGTTTCCTGTTTGTTAAAAGGATGAAGTGGAAACCTGGTATAAAGGAAATGTGGCTTTAAATGACCACGTCTGATTCATTTTAAACTGTGTGTGGTGACATCACTTCCTGTTGTTGATGTGTTTCTGTTGTGTTGCTAATGTGAGAGCCCGCCGTCTTGGCGTTAGCTGCTAATGTGAGAGCCCGCCGTCTTAGCGTTAGCTGCTAATGTGAGAGCGCGCCGTCTTAGCGTGAGCTGCTAATGTGAGAGCCCGCGGTCTTAGCGTGAGCTGCTAATGTGAGAGCCCGCGGTCTTAGCGTTAGTTGCTAATGTGAGAGCCCGCTGTCTTAGCGTTAGTTGCTAATGTGAGAGCCCGTGGTCTTAGCGTTAGTTGCTAATGTGAGAGCCCGCGGTCTTAGCGTTAGCTGCTAATGTGAGAGCCCGCGGTCTTAGCGTTAGCTGCTAATGTGAGAGCCCGCGGTTTTAGCTTGAGCTGCTAATGTAAGAGCCCGCGGTCTTAGCGTGAGCTGCTAATGTGAGAGCCCGCAGTCTTAGCGTTAGCTGCTAATGTGAGAGCCCACGGTTTTAGCTTGAGCTGCTAATGTAAGAGCCCGCGGTCTTAGCGTGAGCTGCTCATGTGAGAGCCCGCGGTCTTAGCGTGAGCTGCTAATGTGAGAGCCTGCGGTGTTAGCATGAGCTGCTAATGTGCGAGCCCGCGGTCTTAGCGTGAGCTGCTAATGTGAGCGCCCGCAGTCTTAGCATTAGCTGCTAATGTGACAGCCCGCGGTCTTAGCGTTAGTTGCTAATGTGAGAGCCCGCTGTCTTAGCGTTAGTTGCTAATGTGAGAGCCCGCTGTCTTAGCGTTAGTTGCTAATGTGAGAGCCCGCGGTCTTAGCGTTAGTTGCTAATGTGAGAGCCCGCTGTCTTAGCGTTAGCTGCTAATGTGAGAGCCCGCGGTCTTAGCGTTAGCTGCTAATGTGAGAACCCGCGGTCTTAGCTGCTAATGTGAGAGCCCGCGGTCTTAGCGTGAGCTGCTAATGTGAGAGCCCGCGGTCTTAGCGTTAGTTGCTAATGTGAGAGCCCGCTGTCTTAGCGTTAGTTGCTAATGTGAGAGCCCGCGGTCTTAGCGTTAGTTGCTAATGTGAGAGCCCCCGGTCTTAGCGTTAGCTGCTAATGTGAGAGCCCGCTGTCTTAGCGTAGCTGCTAATGTGAGAGCCCGCGGTCTTAGCGTTAGCTGCTAATGTGAGCGCCCGCAGTCTTAGCTGCTAATGTGAGAGCCCGCGGTCTTAGCTGCTAATGTGAGAGCCCGCTGTCTTAGCGTAGCTGCTAATGTGAGAGCCCGCGGTCTTAGCGTTAGCTGCTAATGTGAGAGCCCGCGGTCTTAGCTGCTAATGTGAGAGCCCGCCGTCTTGGCGTTAGCTGCTAATGTGAGAGCCCGCGGTCTTAGCGTTAGCTGCTAATGTGAGAGCCCGCGGTCTTAGCGTTAGTTGCTAATGTGAGAGCCCGCGGTCTTAGCGTTAGTTGCTAATGTGAAAGCCCGCGGTCTTAGCTGCTAATGTGAGAGCCCGCGGTCTTAGCGTGAGCTGCTAATGTGAGAGCCCGTGGTCTTAGCGTTAGTTGCTAATGTGAGAGCCCGCGGTCTTAGCGTTAGCTGCTAATGTGAGAGCCCGCGGTCTTAGCTGCTAATGTGAGAGCCCGCGGTCTTAGCGTGAGCTGCTAATGTGAGAGCCCGTGGTCTTAGCGTTAGTTGCTAATGTGAGAGCCCGCGGTCTTAGCTGCTAATGTGAGAGCCCGTGGTCTTAGTGTTAGCTGCTAATGTGAGAGCCCGCGGTCTTAGCGTTAGTTGCTAATGTGAGAGCCCGCGGTCTTAGCTGCTAATGTGAGAGCCCGCGGTCTTAGCGTTAGCTGCTAATGTGAGAGCCCGCAGTCTTAGCGTTAGCTGCTAATGTGAGAGCCCGCGGTCTTAGTGTGAGTAGTAATACGCTGCAACATACATTACAGGTGAATATAATCCACACTGGTGATTGAAAACATTTGAATGTGACATCATCTCAGCAAAAGAAGCTGATTGGACGGAAGCAGCACAGGAAACCAGGTGTGTGTATATATGGTAAGCTCTCGTCGAGTTTCTAAGTCACTCCACATTAGGGTCATGTTACCGGAAATGAGGACAAATAAAAAAATCGATCTCCAAGTTTTATGAATTGATTTTAGATTTATTTCATTTTAATCAATTTAAATCAGTAAATCAATTTTTTAAACCCAGCCCCATGTAAAAGTTTTTTTATAAAGCGCGTCTTTCAGATAAAAATCGCTGGACATGAAATGGCTGCAATAAAACAGCATAATTCCATAAAATAAATAATAACCATCAACAAAAAGTTTTCAGCTGCTTTTTATAAGGGTCGACCACACGGAGGGATGGGGCAGGTCGTTCCAGAGTCTGGGGACTACAGCCTGGAAAGCCAGGTTTTCCCGGGTTTAAACAGGTGTTTGGGACCTTCAGGAGACTCTGGCCTGAAGACCGAAGGGTGCGTCCTGAGGAGTAGGGACACAGCAAGTCTACCACGTACCGCCTGGAAAGTCTAAACATTTTAAAGTCAATAGGAAATCTGATTGGAAGGCAGTGAAGTCATGATAAAATAGAGGTGATGTGGGCTGTTCTGGGCGTACCTGCATGTGAACGCTCCAGTAAAGGAATTCATACCAGCATCACTGCCAGTAAAAACCATGAATTTTAAATAAAAACTGTGTGCACGCTGCAGGAAGCCTGTGACTCTGCCGGTCTCTTTGCAGTCAGCGAGGCGGCGGTTAGCGCTGAGGCCGAGGAGCTGGAGATGCAGCAGGACAAGTACGTCCAGGACCTCCAGCAGGCGCTGACCGGAGCAGAGAAAGCCGCCTCCTACAGCTTCACGCTGAGTCCCCATCCCCCAACGAACAGCCGGACACTGACGTACGAGAAGATGCAGAAGGACATCTTGGTGAGTTCCGGCTCGGTGTGGTGAGGAGGGAACTATATATAAGAAAAATGATCCTGTGATCTCAGCAGCACTCTGAATATCTACGCTGTGTCAGCAGTCCTTCCTGCGTTTGATGCAGCATCCTGGTTGTCATGGCGATGATTATGACAGAATGAATAAGTGTTGCATGATCCAGGAAATGAGTCAAAGCTGTGGTTTAAAAAAACAGGAGGCACCAAAGTTAGTAAGGATGAGTCGTCGGAGGTTTTCCTTCCTCAACGTGATCTGTCTTAACCTCTGAGTTCCAGAGTCCGCTTCTCTGGAGTCAGAGGCATCTGGGATGGACCATCACAGTGTGGAGACCTGGACTGTGGAGGATTCCAGATCTTTGGTGGAAGAAATGGAGCAAAGAGCAGAAGAAGCCTTCAGAATTTTGTCAGGAACTAGTCCAAAAGCTGGTTTTATGATGGTACGGGGTGGGATCAGGGTTCTGTGATGGTTGGATCAGGGTTCTGATGGAATGGGGCTGGATCAGGGTTCTTTGGACCAGCATCTTCTGTGATGTGGAAAAGTGAATAAAATGTTTTAGGTTTTATGTTCAAACTGAAAAATGAAGTTTAGAGACGGTGGAGCTGCTGTCAGACTTTCCTCCTCAGATGAATTGTGTTTATGAGTTAATTACCGTGAACAAGAGTCAGAGATGGCTCTGGAAACGGTAACATCTCCATGGCGACCTGAGTAATCACAGCTCAGCATCGGTCTGGGGGCTCAGGTGGTGGCTGTGAGCGGAGTTACACCCACAGATGGAGAGATACGATGAGGCAACACCTGGACCAGTTACAGGAAGTCTAATGTGTTTCCACTTCCAACAGGATTTCACCCAGACATGTTTTCTCTGGTCCAGGAGGAGGTGAAGTCACAAACTGCAAATATTAAACACAGAAGAAGAAACACAGCAGCTGGGAGGAGGAGAGAGACCTGAAACTGGAACCTGCGGATGTACAAAAATCATCCACGGTGTAATAGCCAGTTTTCCGGCCAGGAATCACTCAACCGGTAACAAAGACTGGTCCATGTTGACCCCTTTAAGACATGGAAAAGTTGATGTTGGATTTGGTGAAAGGATTCCTGACCGTTCTGTACTGGGACAAGGAATCCTCACAGGATGCACTTCCATCCCAGTCCAGCATCTGTGCTGGTCAAGCCTGTCGGATCCACAGACGTCTCATCCAGAACCAGGTCTGAGAGCAGCTCCACCTCTCCAGGACTAAAGAACCTGAAATAAAACGTTAGTTTGTCCACTCTTAGACCTGAACCGTTGGTCCACAGAGAATTTCCCCACTCTGACGTTCCGACAACCTTCCCGACACTTCCATGATGTTCCCACAACCTTCCCGACACTTCCATAATGTTCCCACAACGTTCCCAACACTTCCATGATGTTCCTACAACGTTCCCGACACTTCTATAATGTTCCCACAACGTTCCCGACACTTACATGATGTTCCCACAACCTTCCCGACACTTCCATAATGTTCCCACAACGTTCCCAACACTTCCATGATGTTCCCACAACATTCCCAACACTTCCATGATGTTCCCACAACGTTCCCGACACTTCTATAATGTTCCCACAATGTTCCCGACACTTCCATATTGTTCCCACAACGTTCCTGACACTTCTATAATGTTCCCACAATGTTCCCAACACTTTCATGATGTTCCCACAACGTTCCCGACACTTATATAATGTTCCCACAACGTTCCCAACACTTCCATAATGTTCCCACAACGTTCCCAACACTTCCATAATGTTCCCACAACGTTCCCGACACTTCCATATTGTTCCCACAACGTTCCCGACACTTCTATAATGTTCCCACAACGTTCCCAACACTTCCATGATGTTCCCACAACCTTCCCGACACTTCTATAATGTTCCCACAACCTTCCCGACACTTCTATAATGTTCCCACAACCTTCCCGACACTTCCATAATGTTCCCACAACCTTCCCAACACTTCCATGATGTTCCCACAACCTTCCCGACACTTCTATAATGTTCCCACAACCTTCCCGACACTTCCATAATGTTCCCACAACGTTCCCAACACTTCCATGATGTTCCCACAACCTTCCCGACACTTCCATAATGTTCCCACAACGTTCCCAACACTTCCATGATGTTCCCACAACGTTCCCGACACTTCTATAATGTTCCCACAACCTTCCCGACACTTCCATAATGTTCCCACAACGTTCCCAACATTTCCGTGATGTTCCAACAACGTTCCCGACACTTCCATGATGTTCAAACAACGTTCCCAACATTTCCATGATGTTCAAACAACGTTCCCGACACTTACATGATGTTCAAACGTTCCCAACATTTCCATGATGTTCAAACAACGTTCCCAACACTTCCATGACATTCCCAACATTTCTGTGATGTTCCAGTGTCTGGGATACCAGGTGATGAACGGGTTCAGGAATTTTCTTTTATCCCAGAGTCTGGAACTCAGATCCAGGTTAACCATTTGGTCCTCATCGCACTTTTTTATTAAAATTTTTTACGTTAAAGTTTTTTAAATCCAGTGTTTATTTTTCCCCACATGTGGACGCTTTTGACGTCCTCTGGGGACCTTTCTGGACAAAAATGTCCACACAAAAAAACTGCTGTAAAATCAACAGTGTTTCTACTTTTTTCCTCATAAATATTCAAACCTGTTCAAAACAACCATTTTTAGTATTTTAGCTGTTTTAGTTGCTGCCTTCAAGTTCAGAAAGACTGTTTTGATCTTTCTTCATGTCTTAAGGTCCTTTCATAGAGCAATGAGATAAAATCCTGAGCGGTTTTGTTCTGAATGTGTCAGTCAGACAGATGAAGGCAGGTCTTTGTTGCTTCCAGTTCAGGCTGGGCAGTGTGATGCTGGAGTCCGTTGCCGAGCCGACCGAAGTGGTGAGGAAGCTGCTGGTTCACAGCCTACAACAAGGACACAATCTGCAGCAGAATAACCTGAAACTGGAGGAGCAGAACCAGCAGTTCATCCAAGAGCAGCAGCGAATCACAGCAGAGTAAATACACACTTACACACATTCCTGTCTAAGCATCAAGGTGGGGACTGGGTAAATTTACCTGCAGAGTGAGGACAATCCATCATTTAGAAATTTTTAAGGAACAACTAAAAACCTACAATAAAACAGTTCAACAAGCCAGAACCCTTCATTTTTCCAATCTTATCACAGAAAACAAAAATAACCCCAAATTTCTTTTTAAAACAACAGATCTTTTAATAAACACAAGCTTTATTAAGCCTTCCATGCCTGCATCAGATGCTGCATGTGAGGACTTTGCATGCCACTTCAGAAGTAAAATCAATGTTATTAGATCCAGGCTTTTATCTGAACAACATCTTGATTTAAACAGACCTGAAGCTTTGCTTTTACCTGAGGAAACACTGGAGAGTTTTGTCCTGGTTGATGCAAAGATGGTTGGTCGAGTTTTCTCCCAACTTAACAAAACAACCTGCCTTTCAGAACCAATTCCCACATCACTTTTAAAATCATTTTATGGTTTCTTTGAGCCTGAGGTTTTAAACATAGTAAATTACTCTCTTCAGACGGGCGTCTTCCCTGCTGCCTTTAAAACGGCGGCGGTGAGGCCCCTTCTGAAGAAGAGTCATTTAGAGATAGACAATCTTGATAACCTGTATCCAACTTACCTTTTTTAAGTACAATTATTGAAAAGCTTGTCTTTATGCAATTACATGAGCTTTTGCATAAACATAATATTTTAGAAAAATATTAATCTGGTTTTAGGACAAACCACGGTACCGAGTCAGCCCTTTTAAAAATTGTTAATGATCTTTGATCGAACTTAGACTCACAGAAACTTTCTGTCCTGGTTCTACTGGATCTTAGTGCCGCCTTTAATACAGTTGATCACGAGATTTTACTAGACAGACTCAGAAGTCTGGTGGGCCTCTCAGGTACTGTTTTTAAATGGTTTTACTCCTATCTCACAGATCAAAAATTCTTTGTAAGTATGGATACATGCCCCTCAAGAATCCATGAAGTCAAGTGTGGGGTTCCCCAAGGATCAATTTTAGGCCCAATACTTTTTAATTTGTTCATGTTACCTCTTGGGGATGTCATCAGGAGACACGGCATTGATTTTCACAGCTATGCTGATGACACACAGCTTTACATCGCCGTGCCTCCTGATGACCTGGAGCCAGTTAACGTCCTTTCAAACTGTATTTTAGATATTAAGTCATGGATGGCAGAGAACCTCTTACAGCTCAGTCAGGACAAAACTGAAGTTTTAATTATCGGTCCTGAAGACAAGAGAGAGATCATTTCACCAAAACTACATAATTTCAGTGTGTGAGAAATCTGGGTGTTCTTTTCGACTCTGAGCTTGATTTTATTCCACACATCAGAAATGTCACAAAGACAGGATTTTCTAATCTTAAAAACATCACCAGAGTCGCCCATTTCTCTCTCTTGCCAACACGAAGGTGCTGATGCATGCTTTTATTTTCAGTAGATTAGATTACTGTAATGCCCTGTTCTCTGGTCTTCCTAAAAAGTCCATCTTAAACCTACAGCTACTTCAGAACTCGGCGGCACGAGTTCTGACGAGGACCAGAAGGCGGGAACAAATTACACCAGTTTTAAAATCGCTGCATTGGCTCCTTGTGCATTTCAGGGTTGATTTTAAGGTTCTTTTAGTAGTTTATAAATGTCTTAATGGTCTTGGGCCCTCTTATTTATCCGACTTGCTTTCAGATTATGAATGTAAAGCACTTTGTGTTGCCCCAGCATGAGAAGTGCTTTATAAATAAAGTTATTATTATTATTAACCATTTCTACCACTCTGCTGCTTGTGTTGTGGCGTGATCTAACCTACTGCAACAGCTCAGAGGCTGAATCTGTTTCGCCTTCACTTATGAAAACTAAAACTAAACAAACATGCAGAAATACTCCAGTATCTCACTGGAAATACATTCACTGTCTCAGGAAAAAAATGGAAGATTACTCATGAAAACAAAAAAAAATGATGTGTTAGCTTAAGGCTAATGTCTACAGAAAATATCATTGGCAAGCTAGTAGCTAGCATCTGCGAACGGACTAACAGGTTTACTTTGTCCATCAACAAACATTTACCTCAGCAATATTCTCTGTGTTCACTTCCAGATTGACTTGAATCCTTACAGGCAGATGTTTTCTGGCCATAAAGTAGAGCATGAAAAACGTCTTAACTTCCACATTCTGGCTGAACTGACTATGGAGAGGCTGAAGGGACAAAACACACTGCTTTACTGCAACAACCTTTGATGATAGTGTCACATGATAGTGATGTTTCTTCTCTTTATTTCTTTACACCTTTATTTACTGATGAAGAAAGCAGGAATGTGCAGTGATATAGAAACCTGAGGACGCACGCTGAGTCCAGTCGTTGACAAGATGCTGGTAACCTGTGAAACCAGTGGAGAAGCACAGCCCTAACATACGACATTTGATCTGGTGGAGGTTTTCTTATTTCTCATGCCACCTTTCTGAGGACCTGTCAAACTTTGAGAGAAGCCTATAGATAACCTCTGGAGGTTTTTACAATGAAGACGTGAGGACCAGCCAACATGTCCTCACTTTGCAAGCATGGCCTCACTCCAGTGGTTGATGGTCTTCATCGCGATTGAACAAACACACAGCCCAGACCAGTTGGGCTGCAGGACGTTTCTCTAAACTCCACCACATTTCTGGAGAAAGCAACACGTTTATTTTCAGACCTGGTTTTCCTGCAGAGATCATGATTGGTATTTACTGGTTTCTGTAAATCCTGGTGTTCCACAGTCAGACAGTTTAATCCTGGTCTTCCATCATGATGTGAGCACCAGGTTTAGCAGTACCGTTAACTTCACCTTCGTCTACCTCCTCTGCCCTGCTTCCCCCCTACCGTTCCTCCCTTTTCCCTGAATGACATCGTTTATTTTGTTTAGAGAACTGTGATGTCACCGAGCTGCTCCAGTTAAATTTAAAGACACGGTGGAGACCAACACTCTGCGAGTGGAAATGCTTCTGTTTTCCTCTTCTTTCAGTTTAATGTTTGACTTGTTTGCATCCAGAATGAACCCTAACATGTTACTGACACACATCTGGAACTGGAGTTTTTCCCAGTTTTCCCAACTTCGTTCCTGGGACTGTTTGCTGGTCGGACTCAGCTGATCCTATTTCACCATGCCTCCGGAAACTCGAGGTTCGCCTTGTCATGTCTCAGACGGCGGTTTCATCAGGATGATCATTGATGAGAGAAAGCAGCTCCACGCAGACTGGAACAGAAAGTTCTGGTTCCTTAAACGCATCACGGGTTCCCCTGAGTCATGGAGCACTGTCGGGGAGGTCGCCATCCTGCAGCCGGACGTCAGCCTGAGGTACAAGCTGACGTCACACCCAGCGGGCTCCAGAAGATCATCCAGTTCAACCAGTTCATCAGGTGTTAAATCTGAAGAAAAAACACTGTGAAGATGGTAAACCTGTGAAAACTCTCTCATCATCCTGGGAGAACTGGGCGTTCCCAGGTCAGATGACAGATGTAATCCCTCCAACAGGGTCAGCTCCAGGTCGTCCTCCCAGAACCTGACGAGCTGGCCTCCAGGGAGTCTTCATCAGAGGAGCAAATCATTTCAGAGGAAAACGGGTTGGAGGTCCCGGTCTTCCAGGTCTTCCGGGCCTTCCAGGTCCAAAACACATCTTATCCTCTTCAGGCGTTTCCATCTGTGAGAACTGAAGCCGGACTGGGAGTCCAGTGTTCTGGACATCAGCAGATGGGAGCTGCTCTCCAACTAACAGCTGGTGTTTTCCCTGATTTGTCATTTTTCTAAGAGAGTCCACTTTTCCAGATGCCACTGAATGCAGCATTATCATATGGTTTGTTTATCAGAGCAAATCCAGCTCAGGGTGTGAACAGAAAGTTCCAACTGGTGAAAACTTAGTCACAGTTTTAGATGCTGACGTTCGCTCAGGGGAGTCTGATTTGGAGAAGTCTGACGAGTCAGATTCAGAGGAGTCTGATTCAGAAGAGTCTGATAAGTCCGATTCAGAGGAGTCCGACGAGTCTGATTCAGAGGAGTCCGACGAGTCAGATTCAGAGGAGTCCGACGAGTCTGATTCAGAGGAGTCCGACGAGTCAGATTCAGAGGAGTCCGACGAGTCAGATTCAGAGGAATCAGAGGAGTCAGATTCAGAGGAGTCTGATGAGTCAGATTCAAAGGAATCAGAAGAGTCTGATTCAGAGGAGTCTGACGAGTCTGATTCAGAGGAGTCTGGCGAGTCAGATTCAGAGGAGTCCGACGAGTCAGATTCAGAGGAGTCCGACGAGTCAGATTCAGAGGAGTCAGATTCAGAGGAGTCTGATGAGTCAGATTCAGAGGAGTCCGACAAGTCAGATTCAGAGGAGTCTGATGAGTCTGATTCAGAGGAATCAGAGGAGTCAGATTCAGAGGAGTCTGATTAGTCTGATTCAGCGGAGTCTGATAAGTCCGATTCAGAGGAATCAGAGGAGTCTGATTCAGAGGAGTCTGACGAGTCAGATTCAGAGGAGTCCGACGAGTCTGATTCAGAGGAGTCCGACTAGTCAGATTCAGAGGAGTCCGACGAGTCTGATTCAGAGAAGTCCGACGAGTCAGATTCAGAGGAGTCCGACAAGTCAGATTCAGAGGAATCAGACAAGTCAGATTCAGAGGAGTCTGATGAGTCAGATTCAAAGGAATCAGAAGAGTCTGATTCAGAGGAGTCTGACAAGTCTGATTCAGAGGAGTCTGGCGAGTCAGATTCAGAGGAGTCCGACGAGTCAGATTCAGAGGAGTCAGATTCAGAGGAGTCTGATGAGTCAGATTCAGAGGAGTCCGACAAGTCAGATTCAGAGGAGTCTGATGAGTCTGATTCAGAGGAGTCAGATTCAGAGGAGTCTGATGAGTCTGATTCAGAGGAATCAGAGGAGTCTGATTCAGAGGAGTCTGACGAGTCTGATTCAGAGGAGTCTGGCGAGTCAGATTCAGAGGAGTCCGACGAGTCAGATTCAGAGGAGTCCGACGAGTCAGATTCAGAGGAGTCAGATTCAGAGGAGTCTGATGAGTCAGATTCAGAGGAGTCAGATTCAGAGGAGTCAGATTCAGAGGAGTCCGACAAGTCAGATTCAGAGGAGTCTGATGAGTCTGATTCAGAGGAATCAGAGGAGTCAGATTCGGAGGAGTCTGACGAGTCAGATTCAGAGGAATCAGAGGAGTCAGATTCAGAGGAATCAGACAAGTCAGATTCAGAGGAGTCTGATGAGTCAGATTCAAAGGAATCAGAAGAGTCTGATTCAGAGGAGTCTGACAAGTCTGATTCAGAGGAGTCTGGCGAGTCAGATTCAGAGGAGTCCGACGAGTCAGATTCAGAGGAGTCAGATTCAGAGGAGTCTGATGAGTCAGATTCAGAGGAGTCCGACAAGTCAGATTCAGAGGAGTCTGATGAGTCTGATTCAGAGGAGTCAGATTCAGAGGAGTCTGATGAGTCTGATTCAGAGGAATCAGAGGAGTCTGATTCAGAGGAGTCTGACGAGTCTGATTCAGAGGAGTCTGGCGAGTCAGATTCAGAGGAGTCCGACGAGTCAGATTCAGAGGAGTCCGACGAGTCAGATTCAGAGGAGTCAGATTCAGAGGAGTCTGATGAGTCAGATTCAGAGGAGTCAGATTCAGAGGAGTCAGATTCAGAGGAGTCCGACAAGTCAGATTCAGAGGAGTCTGATGAGTCTGATTCAGAGGAATCAGAGGAGTCAGATTCGGAGGAGTCTGACGAGTCAGATTCAGAGGAATCAGAGGAGTCAGATTCAGAGGAGTCTGATGAGTCAGATTCAAAGGAATCAGAAGAGTCTGATTCAGAGGAGTCTGACGAGTCTGATTCAGAGGAGTCTGGCGAGTCAGATTCAGAGGAGTCCGACGAGTCAGATTCAGAGGAGTCAGATTCAGAGGAGTCTGATGAGTCAGATTCAGAGGAGCCTGACGAGTCAGATTCAGAGGAGTCCGACGAGTCAGATTCAGAGGAGTCAGATTCAGAGGAGTCTGATGAGTCAGATTCAGAGGAGTCAGATTCAGAGGAGTCTGATGAGTCAGATTCAGAGGAGTCAGATTCAGAGTCTGACAAGTCAGATTCAGAGGAGTCAGATTCAGAGGAGTCAGATTCAGAGGAGTCCGACAAGTCAGATTCAGAGGAGTCTGATGAGTCTGATTCAGAGGAATCAGAGGAGTCAGATTCGGAGGAGTCTGACGAGTCAGATTCAGAGGAATCAGAGGAGTCAGATTCAGAGGAGTCTGATGAGTCAGATTCAAAGGAATCAGAAGAGTCTGATTCAGAGGAGTCTGACGAGTCAGATTCAGAGGAGTCTGGCGAGTCAGATTCAGAGGAGTCCGACGAGTCAGATTCAGAGGAGTCAGATTCAGAGGAGTCTGATGAGTCAGATTCAGAGGAGTCAGATTCAGAGGAGTCAGATTCAGAGGAGTCCGACAAGTCAGATTCAGAGGAGTCTGATGAGTCTGATTCAGAGGAATCAGAGGAGTCAGATTCGGAGGAGTCTGACGAGTCAGATTCAGAGGAATCAGAGGAGTCAGATTCAGAGGAATCAGACAAGTCAGATTCAGAGGAGTCTGATGAGTCAGATTCAAAGGAATCAGAAGAGTCTGATTCAGAGGAGTCTGACAAGTCTGATTCAGAGGAGTCTGGCGAGTCAGATTCAGAGGAGTCCGACGAGTCAGATTCAGAGGAGTCAGATTCAGAGGAGTCTGATGAGTCAGATTCAGAGGAGTCCGACAAGTCAGATTCAGAGGAGTCTGATGAGTCTGATTCAGAGGAGTCAGATTCAGAGGAGTCTGATGAGTCTGATTCAGAGGAATCAGAGGAGTCTGATTCAGAGGAGTCTGACGAGTCTGATTCAGAGGAGTCTGGCGAGTCAGATTCAGAGGAGTCCGACGAGTCAGATTCAGAGGAGTCCGACGAGTCAGATTCAGAGGAGTCAGATTCAGAGGAGTCTGATGAGTCAGATTCAGAGGAGTCAGATTCAGAGGAGTCCGACAAGTCAGATTCAGAGGAGTCTGATGAGTCTGATTCAGAGGAATCAGAGGAGTCAGATTCGGAGGAGTCTGACGAGTCAGATTCAGAGGAATCAGAGGAGTCAGATTCAGAGGAGTCTGATGAGTCAGATTCAAAGGAATCAGAAGAGTCTGATTCAGAGGAGTCTGACGAGTCTGATTCAGAGGAGTCTGGCGAGTCAGATTCAGAGGAGTCCGACGAGTCAGATTCAGAGGAGTCAGATTCAGAGGAGTCTGATGAGTCAGATTCAGAGGAGCCTGACGAGTCAGATTCAGAGGAGTCCGACGAGTCAGATTCAGAGGAGTCAGATTCAGAGGAGTCTGATGAGTCAGATTCAGAGGAGTCAGATTCAGAGGAGTCTGATGAGTCAGATTCAGAGGAGTCAGATTCAGAGTCTGACAAGTCAGATTCAGAGGAGTCAGATTCAGAGGAGTCAGATTCAGAGGAGTCCGACAAGTCAGATTCAGAGGAGTCTGATGAGTCTGATTCAGAGGAATCAGAGGAGTCAGATTCGGAGGAGTCTGACGAGTCAGATTCAGAGGAATCAGAGGAGTCAGATTCAGAGGAGTCTGATGAGTCAGATTCAAAGGAATCAGAAGAGTCTGATTCAGAGGAGTCTGACGAGTCTGATTCAGAGGAGTCTGGCGAGTCAGATTCAGAGGAGTCCGACGAGTCAGATTCAGAGGAGTCAGATTCAGAGGAGTCTGATGAGTCTGATTCAGAGGAGCCTGACGAGTCAGATTCAGAGGAGTCCGACGAGTCAGATTCAGAGGAGTCAGATTCAGAGGAGTCTGATGAGTCAGATTCAGAGGAGTCAGATTCAGAGGAGTCTGATGAGTCAGATTCAGAGGAGTCAGATTCAGAGTCTGACAAGTCAGATTCAGAGGAGTCCGACGAGTCTGATTCAGAGGAGTCTGACAAGTCAGATTCAGAGGAGTCTGACAAGTCAGATTCAGAGGAATCAGTTGAGTCTGAGGAGTCAGATTCAGAGGAATCAGAGGAGTCTGAGGAGTTACGTTGCTGGTGGACGTTTAACTGGTGGATGTGTTTCAGGATGAATCGCTACGCTGGTGGTAAGGAGGTCCTGGAGGCAGAGCTGTTTTCCCGGTTTGTCCTGGTCCTCAATGAGAAGAAAGCGAAGATCCGAAGTCTGCAGGAGACCATCACCAGGCTGCAGGAAGCAAGGTGAGCGAGTTAACCTGGTTTATAGACTGAGGTCTGGTCCACACGGGACCAGTTTAGGTGATTCTGCTCCAGGTCCACACAGCCGACGTTTCTGGAGTCTGAGACCTCTGATCTTCGAAAACATCTCTGCAGTCACCATCTTTTCCTCCATATGAACGACATCATTTTATGCGACCCGAGTCACCCTGAATCCTCTTACAACACCGGCTGTCAGTGTTCACGGTGCTGCATCACACGCTTTGTATCAATAAAGTTTTTTTTATTGCAACTTGTGATAATGTTTACAGTGTAAAGTATGACAAAGTGTAAAAAACAGAACAAAGGTTTAAAAAAACGTAGTGAAGAAAGAAAGTAGCCCGAATAATGTTGGATCAGTAAAATTAAAAAAGACCAGATTAAATAATCATTGAGCATTACAACGTAAAGAATGAGGACTGATGGGACAAAGACTTGGACAGAAGCTGGACGTCCTGCTTTATGTCCACCAGTAGATTTATGTTCGTCTGAATATGTTGTTTATTTTGGGAAAGTTTCAGGGTCAAATCTCCAACATGATGATGTTTACTTCCAGTTTGGTTCTGGTCACACTGGTGGGAATGAGACCGGTTCACCAGAAAGCACCAGGCTTTTAGGACTCCAGAACCAAACCAGAACCGTGGTTGTGTGAAAGCTCTAGCATAGGCCTCCCCAGTGGTTTGCATCTGAGCATGCTCCATGTCTTCTTCTCTGTTTCTGGTGCATTTCTGGCAGCACCACTTACAGGCCTGGTGTTGATACTGCAGCGTTTACCTGGAAAAGCTTCGGTCTCTATGAAAAACTGTTCAGTCGCGGTGTGGTTTAAAACACGGGGAAACGTACCAAACGCGCCGCAGCAGACAGAAACACGTCAACACGTCAGACTCTGAACAACCACCAGGGAAATAAACCATGCAGCTGTCTTCCAGTCTTCTTGTTCAGGATGTTTTTTCTGTTTTTCTGCTGTTGAATGTGAATCCTGTCTACTGGTTCCTGCTGTAGGAGCGCTGATGGACAGAAAAGCCCAAAATCACTTAAGTCGGCCCAAACCGGCGGTCAGGACAGTGAGGCTGAGGATGGTGAATATGGAGGCAGCACTGATGAAGAGGCAGAGGAAGTACGGTCGACTCCAGCTTCTAATTTACCATCACGAGGTAAAAGTCGGGAACCATCCTTCTCAGATGTGGCAGGATGTCTCATTGTTAAACTGAGACTCGGATGTCAGTTTAGATGTTTTAGATGCAGCAAAAACACAAACAACTAAAGATGGAAACAAAAAATATGAGAGTAAAACATTAAAACAGCCACAAAAGAAGATAAAGTGACTAAAATAGACAAAAAAAAACAACAGATAAACTCAAATGGCAATAACACAACTACCAGTACACCATCATGAACACAAAGACCACAAACCAGAGAAAAGCTGCAGATCACAAAATAAGTAAAACAGACAAATGATAACAGACACTAGTCACCACGAATAGAAGTAAAATGATCGGTTCTGAATTGGTTTGAGTCCTATTGAAAGATAGAAGCTACTTCAAAGCAGTTGTTAACAGTACATCTACTCAAAGACGGCTTGTGGAGTCCCCCAAGGCTCCACGTCGGGCACCCTGTTGTTCAGCATCTACATGTGGAGTAGAGCTGCACGATTATGACCAAAATAATAATCAATATTATTTTGATCAATATTGTAATCTTGATTATTAATTATGATTATTCACCAAGTTTGGAAAAACATGTTTTTATTGCACCAATTATAAACAAACTATGTGGCAACAATTTTCGGTGAAACTGACTGTGAAGCCAGACTGTGATTAAACTTTAAATTAGAATAGATGATAAATAATGCAACAACATTTACCATTCATTTTTGAGAAGTTAATGTAAATTACGGGGCTACAAAAGATGCTAAATGAAGAGCCGTTCGGAAGCCAAAAGAGCCGGTTCTCTGAAAAGAGCCGAACATCCCATCAGTAGTATATATCGTTGTAATGGATGCTACAGTGGAGAGGGTTGTTGTGAGAAAGGCAAAAATTGAAGAGAAGACAACCTAAAAATGTTTAGAACAGCAAAAATAGCAATAATAATAAAAAAACATAATTCTTCATCAGTATTTTTTTATTTTAACGTTTAATTTTATTAAGTGTAATGTTTTTTTTAATTAGGAGTCTGCAACATGTCACAACACTTGTAACTTTTTAAATGTTTATGTCGACACTCTTCATTAATGAACATTAATATCTGACGGTAAGCTAGCGTGGGATCACTCCCGCGGGATAAAATAAATCTGAGCAACAACCGTTCACCCGGACTCGAGATTTGGGGTCTTTGTAAATCATTTTTACCCATTCGATGAAGTTCTGGTAAAATCCAAATGCCGACAGAGTCTGATATAGAAAGCTTGAATTATCTCGATCAAAGGCCTTCTGGTCTGAGAACCAGTCCTCTCAGCAGCCAGTGTGGTTTGGATGGAAGCTCCGAACCGTCCCACACCGACTGGCTTCACAACAAAACTTTATGGACTGTGAATATGATATTTCTGGGAGCCGTTGTCATGGTAACCGAGTGTGTTTGCACCACTGCTGAGATGCTGTGACTTCATAGCCATAAACTAATCATGACATCAGTGAGCAGTTATGTAACGCAGACTGGTGGGCCTCCGTCAAACAGAACACCTTCCACTTCATCCAGATCCCGGCGGCCAGGGCATGAATAATACTCCGTGTCAACACAGGTTACCTTAATGCAGCATTCTCACATATTTCCACATTCTAGTCATCTACGGCCAGTTTGGCTCTTTGTAGAACGTTGATGGATGTGTTGTGTTTGGCGTTTTCTCCATCTGATGAAGGATAGTTTGCAGCATTTGTGTTGTTCCTGTTGCTACAACAGTGAGGTAGGAGAGAGAAAAGAAGTCCTAGGAATGAGTTAAGTAGTACTAGGAATGAGTGAAGTATTCCTAGGAATGAGTTAAGTAGTGCAAGGAATGAGTTAAGTATTCCTAGGAATGAGTAAAGTAATCCTAGGAATGAGTTAAGCAGTACTAGGAATGAGTTAAGTATTCCTGGGAATGAGTTAAGTAGTGCAAGGAATGAGTTAAGTATTCCTATGAATGAGTAAAGTAATCCTAGGAATGAGTAAAGTAGTACTAGGAATGAGTAAAACAGTCCTAGGAATAAGTAAAGTATTCCTAGGAATGAGTTAAATAGTCCTAGGAATGAGTAAAGTAGTACTAGGAATGAATAAAATAGTACAAGGAATGAGTAAAGTAGTCCTAGGAATGAGTAAAGTAGTAATAGAAATGAGTGAAGTAGTACTAGGAATGAGTAAAGTAGTAATAGGAATGAGTCAAGTAGTACTAGGAATGAGTAAAGTAGTCCTAGGAATGAGTAAAGTAGTACTAGGAATGAGTAAAGTAGTACTAGGAATGAGTAAAGTAGTACTAGGAATGAGTAAAGTAGTCCTAGGAATGAGTAAAGTAGTACTAGGAATGAGTAAAGTAGTACTAGGAATGAGTAAAGTAGTACTAGGAATGAGTAAAGTAGTAATAGGAATGAGTAAAGTAGTACTAGGAATGAGTAAAGTAGTAATAGGAATGAGTAAAGTAGTACTAGGAATGAGTAAAGTAGTCCTAGGAATGAGTAAATTAGTACTAGGAATGAGTAAAGTAATCCTAGGAATAACTAAAGTAGTCCTACAAATGAGTAAAGTAGTCCTAGGAATGAGTAAAGTGGTCCTAGGAATGAGTAAAGTAGTACTAGGAATGAGTAAAGTAATCCTAAGAATGAGTAAAGTAGTCCTAGGAATGAGTTAAGTAGTGCAAGGAATGAGTTAAGTATTCCTAGGAATGAGTAAAGTAGTACTAGGAATGAGTAAAACAGTCCTAGGAATAAGTAAAGTATTCCTAGGAATGAGTTAAGTAGTACTAGGAATGAGTTAAGTATTCCTAGGAATGAGTTAAATAGTCCTAGGAATGAGTAAAGTAGTACTAGGAATGAATAAAGTAGTACTAGGAATGAATAAAGTAGTCCTAGGAATGAGTAAAGTAGTAACAGAAATGAGTAAACTAGTCCTAGGAATGAGTAAAGTAGTCCTAGGAATGAGTAAAGTAGTACTAGGAATAAGTAAAGTAGTACTAGGAATGAGTAAAGTAATCCTAGGAATGAGTAAAGTAGTCCTAGGAATGAGTAAAGTAGTACTGGGAATGAGTAAAGTAATCCTAGGAATGAGTTAAGTAGTCCTAGGAATGAGTTAAGTAGTACTAGGAATGAGTTAAGTAGTACTAGGAATGAGTGAAGTAGTACAAGGAATGAGTTAAGTATTCCTAGGAATGAGTAAAGTAATCCTAGGAATGAGTTAAGCAGAACTAGGAATGAGTTAAGTATTACTGGGAATGAGTTAAGTAGTGCAAGGAATGAGTTAAGTATTCCTAGGAATGAGTAAAGTAATCCTAGGAATGAGTGAAGTAGTACTAGGAATGAGTAAAGTAGTCCTAGGAATGAGTAAATTAGTACTAGGAATGAGTAAAGTAATCCTAGGAATAAGTAAAGTAGTCCTACAAATGAGTAAAGTAGTAATAGGAATGAGTCAAGTAGTACTAGGAATGAGTAGTCCAAGGAATGAGTAAAGTAGTAATAGAAATGAGTAAAGTAGTCCTAGGAATGAGTAAAGTAGTCCTAGGAATGAGTAAAGTAGTACTAGGAATGAGTAAAGTAGTCCTACGAATGAGTAAAGTAGTAATAGGAATGAGTCAATTAGTGCTAGGAATGAGTAAAGTAGTCCTAGGAATGAGTAAAGTAGTAACAGAAATGAGTAAACTAGTCCTAGGAATGAGTAAAGTAGTCCTAGGAATGAGTAAAGTAGTAATAGGAATGAATAAAGTAGTACTAGGAATGAGTAAAGTAATCCTAGGAATGAGTAAAGTAGTCCTAGGAATGAGTAAAGTAGTACTGGGAATGAGTAAAGTAATCCTAGGAATGAGTAAAGTAGTACTAGGAATGAGTTAAGTAGTACTAGGAATGAGTAAAGTAATCCTAGGAATGAGTAAAGTAGTACTAGGAATGAGTTAAGTAGTACTAGGAATGAGTTAAGTAGTACTAGGAATGAGTGAAGTAGTGCAAGGAATGAGTTAAGTATTCCTAGGAATGAGTAAAATAATCCTAGGAATGAGTTAAGCAGTACTAGGAATGAGTTAAGTATTCCTGGGAATGAGTTAGCTAGTGCAAGGAATGAGTTAAGTATTCCTAGGAATGAGTAAAGTAATCCTAGGAATGAGTTAAGTAGTACTAGGAATGAGTAAAGTAGTGCTAGGAATGAGTAAATTAGTACTAGGAATGAGTAAAGTAGTCCTAGGAATGAGTAAAGTAGTACTAGGAATGAGTAAAGTAGTACTAGGAATGAGTAAAGTAGTCCTAGGAATGAGTAAAGTAGTAATAGGAATGAGTAAAGTAGCACTAGGAATGAGTAAAGTAGTAATAGGAATGAGTAAAGTAGTACTAGGAATGAGTAAAGTAGTCCTAGGAATGAGTAAATTAGTACTAGGAATGAGTAAAGTAATCCTAGGAATAACTAAAGTAGTCCTACAAATGAGTAAAGTAGTCCTAGGAATGAGTAAAGTGGTCCTAGGAATGAGTAAAGTAGTACTAGGAATGAGTAAAGTAATCCTAGGAATGAGTAAAGTAGTCCTAGGAATGAGTAAAGTATTCCTAGGAATGAGTAAAGCAGTACTAGGAATGAGTTAAGTATTCTTGGGAATGAGTTAAGTAGTGCAAGGAATGAGTTAAGTATTCCTAGGAATGAGTAAAGTAGTACTAGGAATGAGTAAAACAGTCCTAGGAATAAGTAAAGTATTCCTAGGAATGAGTTAAGTAGTACTAGGAATGAGTTAAGTATTCCTAGGAATGAGTTAAATAGTCCTAGGAATGAGTAAAGTACTACTAGGAATGAATAAAGTAGTACTAGGAATGAATAAAGTAGTCCTAGGAATGAGTAAAGTAGTAACAGAAATGAGTAAACTAGTCCTAGGAATGAGTAAAGTAGTCCCAGGAATGAGTCAAGTAGTAATAGGAATGAGTAAAGTAGTACTAGGAATGAGTAAAGTAATCCTAGGAATGAGTAAAGTAGTCCTAGGAATGAGTAAAGTAGTACTGGGAATGAGTAAAGTAATCCTAGGAATGAGTAAAGTAGTCCTAGGAATGAGTTAAGTAGTACTAGGAATGAGTTAAGTAGTACTAGGAATGAGTGAAGTAGTACAAGGAATGAGTGAAGTATTCCTAGGAATGAGTAAAGTAATCCTAGGAATGAGTTAAGCAGAACTAGGAATGAGTTAAGTATTACTGGGAATGAGTTAAGTAGTGCAAGGAATGAGTTAAGTATTCCTAGGAATGAGTAAAGTAATCCTAGGAATGAGTGAAGTAGTACTAGGAATGAGTAAAGTAGTCCTAGGAATGAGTAAATTAGTACTAGGAATGAGTAAAGTAATCCTAGGAATAAGTAAAGTAGTCCTACAAATGAGTAAAGTAGTAATAGGAATGAGTCAAGTAGTACTAGGAATGAGTAGTCCTAGGAATGAGTAAAGTAGTAATAGAAATGAGTAAACTAGTCCTAGGAATGAGTAAAGTAGTCCTAGGAATGAGTAAAGTAGTACTAGGAATGAGTAAAGTAGTCCTACGAATGAGTAAAGTAGTAATAGGAATGAGTCAATTAGTACTAGGAATGAGTAAAGTAGTCCTAGGAATGAGTAAAGTAGTAATAGGAATGAGTAAAGTAGTACTAGGAATGAGTAAAGTAATCCTAGGAATGAGTAAAGTAGTCCTAGGAATGAGTAAAGTAGTACTGGGAATGAGTAAAGTAGTACTAGGAATGAGTTAAGTAGTACTAGGAATGAGTAAAGTAATCCTAGGAATGAGTAAAGTAGTACTAGGAATGAGTTAAGTAGTACTAGGAATGAGTTAAGTAGTACTAGGAATGAGTGAAGTAGTGCAAGGAATGAGTGAAGTAGTGCAAGGAATGAGTTAAGTATTCCTAGGAATGAGTAAAGTAATCCTAGGAATGAGTTAAGCAGTACTAGGAATGAGTAAAGTATTCCTAGGAATGAGTTAAGTAGTGCAAGGAATGAGTTAAGTATTCCTAGGAATGAGTAAAGTAATCCTAGGAATGAGTGAAGTAGTACTAGGAATGAGTAAAGTAGTACTAGGAATGAGTAAAGTAGTACTAGGAATGAGTAAAGTAGTCCTAGGAATGAGTAAAGTAGTCCTAGGAATGAGTAAAGTAGTAATAGAAATGAGTAAAGTAGTCCTAGGAATGAGTAAAGTAGTCCTAGGAATGAGTAACGTAGTAATAGGAATGAGTAAAGTAGTAATAGGAATGAGTAAAGTTGTCTTAGGAATGAGTAAAGTAGTAATAGGAATGAGTAAAGTAGTACTAGGAATGAGTAAAGTAGTCCTCGGAATGAGTAAAGTAGTAATAGGAATGAGTAAAGTGATCCTAGGAATGAGTAAAGTATTCCTAGGAATGAGGAAAGTAGTACTAGGAATGAGTAAAACAGTCCTTGGAATGAGTAAAGTAGTACAAGGAATGAGTAAAGTAGTCCTAGGAATGAGTAAAGTAGTAATAGAAATGAGTAAAGTAGTCCTAGGAATGAGTAAAGTAGTACTAGGAATGAGTAAAGTAGTCCTAGGAATGAGTAAAGTAGTAATAGGAATGAGTAAAGTGGTCCTAGGAATGAGTAAAGTAGTACTAGGAATGAGTAAAGTAATCCTAGGAATGAGTAAAGTAGTCCTAGGAATGAGTAAAGTATTCCTAGGAATGAGTAAAGCAGTACTAGGAATGAGTTAAGTATTCTTGGGAATGAGTTAAGTAGTGCAAGGAATGAGTTAAGTATTCCTAGGAATGAGTAAAGTAGTACTAGGAATGAGTAAAACAGTCCTAGGAATAAGTAAAGTATTCCTAGGAATGAGTTAAGTAGTACTAGGAATGAGTTAAGTATTCCTAGGAATGAGTTAAATAGTCCTAGGAATGAGTAAAGTAGTACTAGGAATGAATAAAGTAGTACTAGGAATGAGTAAAACAGTCCTAGGAATGAGTAAAGTAGTACAAGGAATGAGTAAAGTAGTCCTAGGAATGAGTAAAGTAGTAATAGAAATGAGTAAAGTAGTCCTAGGAATGAGTTAAGTAGTAATAGGAATGAGTACAGTAGTAATAGGAATGAGTAAAGTAGTCCTAGGAATGAGTAAAGTAGTACTAGGAATGAGTAAAGTAGTCCTAGGAATGAGTAAAGTAGTAATAGGAATGAGTAAAGTAGTCCTAGGAATGAGTAAAGTAGTACTAGGAATGAGTAAAGTAGTCCTAGGAATGAGTAAAGTAGTAATTGGAATGAGTAAAGTAGTCCTAGGAATGAGTAAAGTAGTACTAGGAATGAGTAAAGTAGTCCTAGGAATGAGTAAAGTAGTAATTGGAATGAGTAAAGTAGTCCTAGGAATGAGTAAAGTAGTAATAGGAATGAGTAAAGTAGTACTAGGAATGAGTACAGTAGTCCTAGGAATGAGTAAAGTAGTAATAGGAATGAGTAAAGTAGTACTAGGAATGAGTAAAGTAGTCCTAGGAATGAGTAAAGTAGTCTTAGGAATGAGTAAAGTAGTAATAGGAATGAGTAAAGTAGTACTAGGAATGAGTAAAGTAGTACTAGGAATGAGTAAAGATGAGTCCAGCATTCTTTGTAATCTTTACGGAAACTCTGGGACGATTCTGTCGCTCAGGCAGACTAATGCAGCATCTTCTTTCTCCTCCTACAGAAGCTTCCACTTGTGTTTAAAACAGATTTCTTCTTCTCTCCTCAGAATGCTCCACTCCGAGCCCATTGGACGACAGCCTGCGTGACATCACAGACGTGGCTCCGTGCCGGAAACGCCGCCTCCGCCTGCTGAGGCCCCCGGACGCCGCCGTAAAGAGGCCGAACCCGGAGACATCACAGAAGAGAAGGTGTGTTTCTGTTTACGCTGCAGATGGCCGGGTGTAACAGCTCAATCAGCACAAACCTTCTTTACACACTTAATAGCTCAAACTCCTTCCTTCGTTATTCTAGAGGAAAACTGCACGGACCTGGATCAGAACCAGAACCAGACTTGGTATCCTGTCTGGTCTTCATCTAAACGTATTAATTAATGTATAAATGTGCAGTTATTCTCTGCAGATCTTTCATGTCAGACATGGTGTTCCTGCTTCTAAAGGTGAACTTTCCTCTGAAACTTCAGGGTTCAGGAATTATATGACCTCACTCAGAGAAGAAAAGACAAAGCGTAGAAGAAGACGAGGGTTTAGTGGGGGTGCATCGTTCCAGCTGAGCAGCTTCAGGCTGCAGTCACATTAACGGAGGTCTTCCTGGAAGGAATCTGGGGTTCAGAGGCGGTAAACACAGTGTGGGCCTGCAGGTTTATGAGCTGCTGGAGGCCTTCAGCTGCTGCAGTTTCATCTCTGAGCTCACGCTGCTGTGGCTTCCTTCTCTGGCTTTATGTGGAGACACAGCTCCACTAATGAGACGTCAGTGTTCGTCCATCATGGCTGACATCGTACAGAGATATTTTAGAAAAATATCATGATATTCCCAGACAGATCTAGCCGAGTAAATGTGGACATTTCTGTGGTTCATTCTGACACATGATAGGAGCAGATGTAGTCTAGAGGAACCAGAGACTTTGGGGTTAGATGAGTGGAACCCAGTCATGATGTCGTTGTGGATGTTATGCAGCACCTGTTTCATACAGAGCCGGTCACAGAAATGAAGGGACTGATAATAAAGATATTTATTAGGTGGAGCCCATTTGGAGCTGCAGCTGCTCCATCATGTGGACATTCCTAAGACCGGCGACCCACGGATGAATCTCAGGGTCCATCCAGCTGATGGTGGTGGGTTTGGGATCTGGAGGACATGCCGTATGTGTCCTGCCTGTCCCAGAAGATGTGGTGGCAAGCCAGCGTTCTGGTTCTTTCTCTGCTGGTTCCTACGTCTTTATGCGCCTCGGACACGTCCAGTCGTATTTACTGCAGATACTGTAGCACATTTGTCCTTCCTCCGGTCTTCCCTCTCATAGCTGCTCTTCTTTTGGCCCACAGTGAGTTACCACTACTGGTTCAACATTTCTTCCTTCTCCTGAATCGCTCCTTTTTTTTTTTTTTTTTTTTACCTCCATCATTGTCATAAATTCTAACCTGGAGCGTTTAGACACCAGGAGGCTGAACAGAGTCATTCTGCTGGGCTCTGAAACTAGACCAGCAGGGTTTCTGGAAGAGGCCTGGACACCAGCTGCAGAGCCAGAGTCAGCCACCAGCCTCAAAGAACCTCTTATGCAACTTTCTTCTGTTTCTATGGTGTCTGTGTCCACCCTTCACGATGCCTCTCTGTGCCCAAATCTCCCTTTTACCAGCTTCTTTTAGGACGTGTCCATTTGGAAAATCTTCCAGACGTGTCTCAATCTGACATTGTCCCTTCTGTGATGCTCCGGCCTGGTCCAACAGAGGCTGAATACAGCGAGTGGGGAGCCAGCGACTGTAAACCTTCCCTCTGCAGATGGCCATGAGCGCTGCCATCCACCCCCAGCTGCTGGGCGTATGACCAGCAATGAGCCGATGGGCAGCTGCTGGACCAGGCGGCTCTTCATCACTTCTCTCCTCCATGCATGCAGGAGGAAGTTCAGACCCTGAGAGAGGCTGCACCACCCCAGCGATGACTAACGAGCAGCGTTGCTCAACAGTTTGGAAATGTTGACTTTATGAGAGATGGGAAGTTTATCTGGAAGTGAAACTCGGACTGTTATTGTAGTTCAAACCTGACATGAGCAGCCCTGTTAGAGACGATCTGCTTGTGTTATATGAATGGAGTTATGCTGCATTCAGGTTCCAGCTTTGAGTTGATAAACCTGGAAGATGCTCAAACCACAGCTCTTTACCTCGAGCTGTTGGTTTAGTGAGGTTTGTATTCAGGGCTGCACAATATCAGGAAAACATGCCATATGTGATAACGCTGTTGAAAGTTGCCATGACGAAATGATCTGCCATAAATAAAATAAAGCTGCTGCTTTGATATTTTCTTATATAGCTAAATACGATAGTAGCATATTTTAGCTAATGCTAGATTTTAGTATCTCTTCTTCTTAATGAAAATCATTTGGTCAGCAAAACAAACTGATGATGTGCTATAGTGTCCTTCGGCCTAAAGACTAGAGATGAAATAAAAAATTATCAGCCTTTGCAATAGTTTGATGTTTCTTTATCAACATTTGATAAATTAAAAAATAGATATTTGTGATTTGAAATAGTTTCTGTCAGATGAAGCAGAGTTTTAGACATGAATGGCTAATATAAACAACATGAAGCTGTTAGCATCTACATGGAGCTCTTAGCATCTACGTGGAGGCGTTAGCATCTACATGGAGGCGTTAGCATCTACATGGAGGCGTTAGCATCTACATGGAGGCGTTAGCATCTACATGGAGGCGTTAGCATCTACGTGGAGCCGTTAGCATCTACGTGGAGGCGATAGCATCTACGTGGAGGCGTTAGCATCTACGTGGAGGCGTTAGCATCTACGTGGAGCCGTTAGCATCTACGTGGAGCCGTTAGCATCTACATGGAGGCGTTAGCATCTACATGGAGCCGTTACCATCTACATGGAGGCGTTAGCATCTACATGGAGCTCTTAGCATCTACGTGGAGGCGTTAGCATCTACATGGAGCCGTTAGCATCTACATGGAGGCGTTAGCATCTACATGGAGCCGTTACCATCTACATGGAGGCGTTACCATCTACATGGAGCTCTTAGCATCTACGTGGAGGCGTTAGCATCTACATGGAGCCGTTAGCATCTACATGAAGCTGTTAGCATCTACGAGGAGGCGTTCGCATCTACATGGAGGCGTTAGCATCTACATGGAGGCGTTAGCATCTACATGGAGCCGTTAGCATCTACGTGGAGCTGTTAGCATCTACGAGGAGGCGTTCGCATCTACATGGAGCCGTTAGCATCTACATGGAGGCGTTAGCATCTACATGGAGGCGTTAGCATCTACGTGGAGCCTTTAGCATCTACATGAAGCTGTTAGCATCTACGAGGAGGCGTTCGCATCTACATGGAGCCGTTAGCATCTACATGGAGGCGTTAGCATCTACGTGGAGGCGTTAGCATCTACGTGGAGGCGTTAGCATCTACGTGGAGGCGTTAGCATCTACGTGGAGCCGTTAGCATCTACATGGAGGCGTTAGCATCTACATGGAGGCGTTAGCATCTACATGGAGCCGTTACCATCTACATGGAGCTCTTAGCATCTACGTGGAGGCGTTAGCATCTACATGGAGCCGTTAGCATCTACATGGAGCCTTTTTTACCTTGTCCTGACCAGCATGGAGGTGGCAGAATGATGGTCTGGCTGCTGTGTTGTGCAGAACAAATTCGCTTTGCCAAGAGGAGCTTTATGGGTATAAGGCTCCTCTTGATAATCTCATTATTTATTCATTTGAATATTTTGTTTTATCTTATTTATTTGGAATTATGGAATTTATGTAATCTTGCTGGACCTGACTGGAGGGACAGAGAGAGAGAAAGAGGGGACAATGATCCAGCAGATAGAAGCAGCAACCTTCAACCCAACCTAACAGCTGACAAGCAGCTGCTACACCTGTACAGGAACACAGCAGATAATTTCCTAAAGCTTTTACAGGTAAACTAAGCTGTCAATCATCAGGAGTTCCTAAAAAATAATCAAGACAGCAACAACAACATGTATCACAACAACAACCAAAGAACCAGAAACACACACACAAGAACCAAAGCATCTCTTAAAGTATAAACCCACTGGACACCTCAGTGCTGAGTCAGCATGCAGAGGATGAGGATGGAGGATGATCAGAGACGAGTGTGATCCTGCAGATGTGACCACGCCTCTACGGAGGCTAGAGGCAGACTAGGGGGGGCCCAGAGACCCAGGCCATCAGCAGCATCCTGGAGCACAAACCCAAGCCCCCCACCACAAAGACCACCTCGGATCCACCCAGAGGGTTGCAATACATAATGCTGTGCGTATCATGTGTGCAGAGTTAATTACCATGTTAATGTCACCCAAGTCACCTAGTAGACATAGTGCGGGGTCTGCAGGAATATTACATTTAAATCATGTTGACATGTCCACACATACCTGAAGCCAGAACCTGCGGACAGGTGTGCAGGACCACAAGGCATGGAGATAGTTGTCAGGTGTGTTTTCATTGCAGTGTGGGCAGATTGTGACAGACCCATCCTGAACATTTGACCTGTATACTGAGTTTTATGAAGAATTTTGAATTGTATTAGTTGCATATTTGAATTGTCAGTCATTTTAAACATATTTACGAATGTATTTATTTTTTATAAATAACCCCTATAACACAAAGGTGTTTAAACATATTTGTGACATTTCATCTTGATTAAAGTTACTGGATAAGTCAGCCTCCCATTTTGAAGCTGAAAGACAGATTGAGTCTTCTAGTCTAGTTAATAGTCTATATGTTTTTGATTTGGGGCATCAAGATTTAAGAATTTAGTAAATCCAAAATGCTTCTCTTTGAAGCATGAGAGAATCTCTGAACACAGAAACCATGACACCAAAGGTCCGGTGGTGGTGCAGTTACACAAGCCCCTCAGACATGTAGGTGTTGAACCTGTGCAGCAGCCGCTACATGGTGGCGACATTAACTGTCTCGCACTGAAAGAGAAGTATTTTCGATATACACCCTGGACACTTTGGATCCCAAAGGGCTCAATTTTTGACTAGAGGCCTTTTCTGTGTTTTTTTTTTTCGTGATATTCTTGTGTTGTGTTTTGGTGACTTCTACTCCATTACTTTGTTTGTTTAGGAACGAGCCATCACTGTCTACATAATCCATCAGGAGGTAGTCTGACGTCGACATCTTTATTTTTCACATTCCTTTGCAGCTATTTGTAATTTGTAAATATATGTTTAAGAATATGTTTAAAAGAAAGGAAACGGAAAGGAAAAGGGAAAAAAATTCACACCTGTGGAGGTGATGCATTTATGAAGATGTGTCTCCAGTTTATTTTATGTCTGAAGAAGGGCAGGATCCCGAAGCGTCACTTTATTAAATGTTTGAGGAGCAGCTTCTGGTGTGCAGACTTTATTTATTTGTCTCATTTAATGCTTAACAACCTCTGAATCCTTATTCAGATTTATCATCATCTTCATCAGACTTCGTAGACCATCTCTGGTCAGATGGATTTGGTTGCTCCGTGGCAGCTTTAATGATGGTTTTCATCTGTTCCAGATCCGGACCTCCTGTTCGGGTTCCACTCCTCCTCAATTTCGTTTCTTAGATCCTCAGATTCTCAGTCGGACTGATTCTAGTTCCTGTTAACAAGTGTTTGTGTACTGGGAGCAACGTTTCCCATGAAACTCTGTTAACAATCCAACATGGCTGCCAGCCATCACACATAATCACTACAAGATGCTGCTGCAGCCTCGCTGTGGGCCGCTTCAGTTTGAAACAGCTCTACTCACCAGGATGGTTTTATTATCCTGTCTCATGATCGTTGAATCACCTGGAAACCAGATCAAAGCAACTGCAGAGGTTACCTGGATTTCTGGAATCTTCAGTTTCAGCTTCCATGAAGGGTGAAAATAAGCAAAGTCACAAAGACACAACCACAGACAACACGAAGGAACGAAAAACACGAAGGAACAAAGAAACGAAAAACACGAAGGAACGAAGAAACGAAAAACATGAAGGAACGAAAAACACAAACAAATAAAACACGAAACGAAAAACACGAAGGAACGAAGAAACAAAAAACACGAAGGAATGAAAAACACGAAGGAATGAAGAAACGAAAAACACGAACAAATGAAACACGAAGAAATGAAAAACACGAAAGAACGAAAAACACGAACAAATAAAACACGAAGGAGCGAATAACACGAAGGAACGAAAAACACAAAGGAACGAAAAACACAAAGGAACGAATAACACGAACAAATAAAACACGAAGAAACGAAAAACACGAAGGAACGAAAAACACGAACAAAAAAAAACACGAAGGAAAGAAGAAACGAAAAACACGAAGGAACGAAAAACACGGACAAATAAAACACGAAGGAGCGAAAAACACGAAGGAACGAAAAACACGAAGGAACGAAAAACACGAACAAATAAAACACGAAGGGGCGAAAAACACGAAGGAACGAAAAACACGAAGAAACGAAAAACACGAACAAATAAAACACGAAGAAACGAAAAACACGAAGGAACAAAAAACACGAACAAATAAAACACGGAGCGAAAAACACGAAGGAACGAAAAACACGAAGAAACGAAAAACACGAACAAAAAAAGCACTAAGGAAAGAAGAAACGAAAAACACGAAGGAACGAAAAACACGAACAAATAAAACACGAAGGAGCGAAAAACACGAAGAAACGAAAAACACGAAGGAAAAACACGAAGGCACGAAAAACAGAAACAAATAAAACACGAAGGAGCGAAAAACACGAAGGAACGAAAAACACGAACAAAAAAAACACGAAGGAAAGAAGAAACGAAAAACACGAAGGAACGAAAAACACGAACAAATAAAACACGAAGGAGCGAAAAACACGAAGGAATGAAAAACACGAAGAAATGAAAAACACGAACAAATGAAACACGAAGGAGCGAAAAACACGAAGAAACGAAAAACACGAACAAATAAAACACAAAGAAACGAAAAACACGAAGGAACAAAAAACACGAAGGAAAGAAGAAACGAAAAACACGAAGGAACGAAGAACACGAACAAAAAAAACACGAAGGAAAGAAGAAACGAAAAACACGAAGGAACGAAAAACACGAACAAATAAAACACGAAGGAGCGAAAAATACGAAGGAACGAAAAACACGAACAAATAAAACACGAAGAAACGAAAAACACGAACAAATAAAACACGAAGAAACGAAAAACACGAAGGAACGAAAAACACGAACAAATAAAACACGAAAGAGCGAAAAACACGAAGGAACGAAAAACACGAAGTAACGAAAAACACAAAGAAACGAAAAACACGAAGGAACGAAAAACACAAAAAGAAAAACACAAAGAAACGAAAAACACGAAGGAACGAAAAACACGAAGGAACGAAAAACACGAAGTAACGAAAAACACAATGAAACGAAAAACACAAAGGAACGAAAAACACGAAGGAACGAAAAACACGAAGGAACGAAAAACGCGAAGGATTGAAAAACACGAAGGAACAAAAAACACGAAAAGAAAAACACGAAGAAACGAAAAACACGAAGGATTGAAAAACATGAACAAATAAAACACAAAGAAACGAAAAACACGAAGGAACGAAAAACGCGAAGGAACGAAAACACGAAGGAACGAAAAACACGAAAGAACGAAAAACGTGAAGGAACGAAAAACATGAAGGAACGAAAAACACGAATAAATAAAACCCAAAGGAACAATAACACGAAAAGACTGAAACAACATGGGAAAACATAGCAAGTAGAAGAAAAAAAAAATTTACAAACTACAGAATAAAAAACAAATAATTGATAAAAATAATATTTATACAATTTATAAATTTATATTAATAATTTGTAAATGTTTATTCAAACAAAAACAAATCAACAAGTAATCCATATAACAAACAAAAATCCCACAAAGAAACAGAACAACCCATAGTAATCAGAAAACCAGCAAAGACAGTCTGACGGAAAACAGGAGTTTAGTAACAAGGTGGTTCCCAGAGAACTAGTCCAACAAAGACCTGAACCAGGACCTGAGAGGTGCTTCTGGACCTTCAGCTGATCCATCTACTGTTGGAGAAGCCTCATCAGAAATGGTCTCCATGGAAACATGGCTGTCAGGAAGCCGTTCTTAAGGGAGAAAATGCTGAGTCAGCATGAGAAATCCCTCATCTCCAGCCTGTGTGATTACTGACCAGCTGCACTAACACCAGTAGTAACGAAGTGCTTGGAAAAACTGGTCCGGAGCCATATCATAGCACTCCTGCCCCCAACTCTTGATTTTCACCAGTTTGCTTACAGAGGGAACAGATCTACTGAAGACCTCCATGCCGCGCTGTCCCACCTGGAGCAGGGGGGAGCCATGTCTAGATGCTCTTTGTGGATCATAGCTTGGCTTTCAGCACTATTCTTCCCTACAAAGTGGTGGAGAAACTTGAAGACTTGTGGATTTCACTCAGATCGCAGTCAGAGTGGGCCAACATGCATCCACGGGCCTCAGCACCGGCTCCCCACAGGGCTGTGTGCTGAGCCCCCACTCTTTATACTCACGGCTGCACCCCCTCCCACCATAACAACATTGTAAAGCACGAGGATGACACCAGTGGTGGGACTCTTCTCTGGGGAGAATGAGTCAGCCTATAGAGACCAGGTGGAGCGGCTGGAGATGATTATCTACTACAGGTGGATGAAAACGGACATATTTCCACTCTCTCCACCTGTAGAGAGGGTAGCTGACTTGAGGTTTCTGGGAGTCCAGATAGAAGAGGGCCTGAATTGGAGCATGGACACCTCTGGACTGCTGAAACAGGCCCAGCAGAGACACTGTTTCCTCAGGGTGCAAAGGAGGAATAGCATCACTCAGAGACTCCTGCTGTCTCAGCAGTGCTGTATGGAGAGTATCCTGACCTACTGCATCAAAGTCGGGTTCACCAGCTGCACAGGGGCAGCTCCAGAGGGTCATTAACTCGGCCCAGAAGACTGGCGGCAGCCCCCTCTCAATGCTGAAAAAACTGTACAGGTCCCAGTGTATCACGAGAGTCCAAAGCCTCCTCCAGGACTTCCAGCCAGCTCACCCTGCTTGAACTGTTACCATAGTAACGGTAGTGATCTGTAGGATGGTGAGACAGGTCAGTCAGAGAAAGGACAAACAGTTTTCATCTATCCCTCCACCCATCCATCCACCCATCCATCCCTTTACCCATCCATCCGCCCACCCATCATGGAGGGACAGGTCCTCCCCAGACCCTGGGCCTCTACCGGTTTGAAGCCGTGTGGGATCATCTGGATAGAGAATGGAACAAAGGATGGAGCTGCAGCTCTGTGTGGGGCCTCCATCCGAGCTCTGCCTCACTTCTGGGGCTGGAACCCTCCCCCATCATGCCCCCACGAGTCTCTGTTGGTCTAACCCCCCCAGCTCCAACATGTCTCCTGTTTCCTTCTAACTGGTTCCAGTTGGTGATGATTGAACAAGGCTTGAGGCCTCCTTCTCTTAATGTCCTGATCACAGCTTCATGTTTGTTAAAGGAGTAAGTCTGTGTCCTGGTTTCTGGTTGTGGTTTTAGATCTGTCATCCAGCAGTGTGTGTGTGTGGGGGGGATTCTGTCCTGAGGTCCAGGGCCATGGAGGTTAGGTCAGTAGGTCTGGATCTTTTCCAGCTGACAGACATGAAAACAGAGGAACTTCTCGGATGCAAAAGGTCAGAGAGTTCTGATTAAAGAACCAGATCCAGGAACAGAACTAGGATCAGGACCAGGACTAGATGTGTCCTCACATTCACAACCGTCTCTGCTGCTTTCAGAATGTTGGAAGAATCATTTACCAGAACTCTGCAAAAACATAATGAGAAAGTAGAAACAACTCCAGACATGTAGAAAGGAGAAGAAAATGAGAACAAATGCAGACACGAAACATCAAGAGACCATAGAACAAGAACCACCAAAGACCAGGAAAAACAACCAAGAACAACAAAAAGAGACCAAAACTGCTACATGAAGTAAATGAGAAACAACAAAAATGTACAGAAAAGTCAAACAATACTAAAACCCCCACAAAGAAAAAAAGAACAAGAACAATAAGAATTCAGACGAAGGAAGGAAAATTTAAAAACTCAGGAAACAGACGACCCAGACAAGCCGCAGAACAAACAAAAAGCTGAAAATACGAAACTTAAAAAATATTCGTGACTTTCATATTTTAGACCTTTTAAGATTTTCTGAGACAGAATCTCGAAGTTTAACCACAGAAGAAGAAACATGAACTGTCGTAGATAAATTCTTTATCAAAAGGGCTTGCTGATATTAAGAGTCTGCAGACAGAGGTCTTTAATGATCCTTTATTCGGCCGACCAGGGGGACACCCCCTTCAGGATGAAGACCACGTACATTCATTTCTCCAAGCTTATATAGCCTGCCTGTCACTATTTCTGTATACACACACACAGCCTTTTAGGGCTGACTGGTAATTAGTTGACATCACTTTGATATCATGTTATAATGTCATACTATTAATATTGTGCTGACCAGGGCCACTGCACCTGTTGTTTTTCAACTCTGATGTATTAATACTTCCACATTTCCCCCTTTCAAATATTTCAGAGTAATCGGCCCTAAGACGATACTCTGAAACTTACAATAGGGAAACCTTTTCACGCACACTTGTCCACACACGCAGGTCTCAAGCATAACATAGGAGCCAATCTGAACCTCCCGTACGAGGGCGAAAAAAACCCCGAAGGGAGAAAAAAATTCCCCCGTGCCCCCCCTGTTGGGCGAGCACCGGTAACTTTTGATCTTACTTGACACTCAGGCACGGGTAGGCCAGTGAACCCCTGCATGAGACCTTCTAAGTACTATGACAGAAAGTAACCATACACACACAACAAAGAAACTCCATTACAATCTGTTTTCACAAGGATAACCTATTACAGAAGATTTCTGACTACAAAAACCACACGTGAATAACACAAGATAGAGTCTTTTTCCAGTCCGGAGGCAACCAGGAGTGTTGGGTCACCAGCCTTTCGTCACAGGCTGCCGACCCTTTGTCCAACCCCAGTGAGACATTACAGGTCCAATTCAGCACGGACCAATTGGGCAGCCATGATGACAGAGGTCTGTTTCTTGAGACTCGTCCTCCATGCTTTCCTCAGGGCAGGAACGATGCACATGCCAAACAAGAAAAGAAGGATCAGAACCAAAGCTGACCCAACTCCCACCTTTATCAATACATTTTTCCAGTCAGCCATTAACTGGTCCAACCAATCAAGGGACCAGTCGCTCTTCCCAGCATGCTCTCGCACCTCCCTTCCCACCCGTATTATCTCATCCATGGCCGATGTAAAGGAACCATCCGGCGCTGTGTTAGCTGGAATAAAGGTACAACAGTCTTCCCCGAACATTTGACATATTCCACCCTTATCTGCCAGAAGCCAATCCAGTGCTTGCCGGTTCTGTAGTGCGAGTCTGCTAGTCTCATGCAGCTGTTCTCCTAGCGCACTCAGTCCCTCGATGGTGTGGTTAAACAACCGCTGTTGATTATAATATATATAATTTATCCAGTTAACATTTTTATTCACAGTTATCCATGGTAGTATAGATTCTATGCCGGCCACTACTTCATTTCTGGCCGAAAATTCCACAGGAATCCCTTTAGCAATTCCAATTGCATCCCGATATACCCCATGAGAACCCGAGACCTGACGCCTACTCCTACGCAGCGCGCCCTTGTCTCGTTTTAAGTGAAGAATACTATTTACACCATTGTATACTACCATAGCTGGCACCTTTAAGCGAACAGTAGCACACAACCCCACCCAAGAGGGGGGTAGGGTGCTACGTAGCAGATTATTTCCACATAACCAGAAGCTATCAGCGACCGCATGTGATTGGTCTCCGAACCAAAATAGGGTTGGAACCGTGATAGACATATTCTGACAGTCCTGATGTGGGGGCTCCGGGTTTTCAAACCATACTGCTTTAGTTATGAAGAGAGGAGACATACCAGACTCTGGGAACCATGATAATACCCATGTGACATTACATCTTACCGTCGTGTTCCCCACCATTATCCCATTTTGCTGGAGAAATCCTCCGCTGGCAAAACACTCGTATGCGGCGTTATAGTCCACCTCGTAAACCGTGGGAGGGGCCATGGCGGTATTTGCCACCTGGTAAGGTTCACACAATTCCTGGATTTTGTATCCCCTATATTTATTCAAATAACCATGCATCCTCTGGGCCCCATAAAGTAATCTACACTTCATACCACACATCGGGAGCCCGAAGAAAGCATTCGTCGTTGTAGACTTGAACGCTTCCTCTTTACACACCCGGCGTTGTTCCTGGGCACACTCCCAAGAGTTGTACTTATCTGGGACAACTACCGGAGGGGCTCCAGGCGCCTTTGAGCACCATATGCATTCCTCCGATGTCATTTCCTTTACTGACAGCCAAGCCCAGCGATACCAAGTATTGGCCATCGCTTCCTTCCATAAGTAATCTTCACTAGGTCTAAACCCTCGTACTTCCGGTTGCCCCTTTACATCCTTAACCTCCCCCCCCTTCAATGTTTTATCATGATAACTATTTACCAAAGTATCTAACCCTTGAGGGGGAAGGGTGAATGACTCAACCACCCCATTGTCTGGTTGGCCATCAGTAACCACGGTGGGCTGCGGTTCAGGTGTAAAATCAACTTTATTCACAACAGGGGTGTTACCTGTGGTCTGGTACGAACTTACAACCTTTCCAATTTCCAACAGACCTTCCAGTGTGTTCCATGCAGCAGCCCATACCTGGTCAACCATTAAGGATGTTATACGTGCTAAGTGTTCATACCCCAGTCCTCCTGGTACTGACTGATGGTTACCTATTCCGGCCTGTGGGCGTGGAGTAGTGATTGTTACAAGACCAACCTTATCCGGCTCCTGGGCTGGAACCACAGCTAGAGGGGGAGTGGACTCCTCCTCTACAAAGTGAACTCCCCATTTCTTGGCAGCTGCAGCTGTGGTAACATAAACACTTAAGTCTGAGCCCAGAGGGTCTAGCCTGGACCCCAAAGCCTCTCCTCCCTGAGCACCGTGTTCATCATCCATCCCAGGATTCACTGGAATGTTATGCCCCTCTACATCTTGTTCCTTAATTGATCTTACTTCCCGCCTATGTTGTGCCAAAAGGGCAACATCTGTCTGAAATACTGAGTCACGGGTAGTGTGTAGATGTGTGCGGGTGCATGCCGGCAAGAGACCTGACTGATAATGACATTTGGCATGTGAGTCGTACTCCCCTTGGTCACTGAGGTCGCTCCCTCGTTGCGCAGTTGCCCCTCTGTTTCCTTGAGAAGGCCCTGGTGATGGGACGACGTGGTGGCTGCTGCTTCGGGTCCGGATTGGTTGAATTGACCCTGCCGAGATCCCTGTCCCGCCCAGAAGAAGAAACCAAAGGAATGTCAAACTCAACATCATCGGGCGGCAACTCTGAATCTGCCCTGACAGGACAATCTTCGTCAGATGCATGCGAGGCGATACTTCCCCTTTTGGGGGACTGGTCATTTGAGAACGCTGTACAATCCGACCAGTCCCCAGGGTCCGTTTTGCAGTTGTTGGTCGCAGGTGCCAACGAACAATGGTTCAGATGATGCCAAGCAACGCTCCCTTCGACCTGGACCGAAGTCGGTGTGGCACGGACCACCGTGTAAGGACCTCGGCGTCTAGGAGTGTTCCACTTCCTTCGAAACTCCTTAATGTACACCTTATCCCCGGGCACCACTGGACCAGATGTCACAGAGACAGGTTTTGGCTCGTTCGCTTTTTCCTGAAAATAAATTGCTTTATGGATAGCAGACAACTGTTTCATATAACTGTGCAGCTCCTTCTCCAACTGCTCCAGCGGGGGCCCCTTAAAAGGACCCCGAAACTGCGGGCCCGGCATGGGACGACCTGTTAACATTTCATGAGGAGACAAATGTGTGACCCGATGAGCTTGCATGCGATAACTCATTAGGGCCAGCGGTAATGCGTCATGCCACCGCAAACCAGTACATGCACAAATCTTATTAATTTTTGCTTTAAGTGTGCCATTCACTCGTTCCACCCCTCCCTGGCTGGAGGGAGTGTAGATACTTCCGTGACGGACTTTGATTCCGAGCTGACTCAGAACGCCTTTGTAGACCTTGTTGATAAATGCTGGTCCCGAGTCTGATGAAAGGATGGACGGTAAGCCAAACCTAGGGATCACCTCACGGACCAGGAACTTTATGACTGTTCCCGCCCCCATGTCCTTTGATGGAGTGGCCTCCACCCAACGACTGAAATGATCAAAAACCACCAAAAGGTAGCGCTTACCGTGTACCGGGACCAGCATGTCCACAAAATCTAAAATCAGATGACGAAACGGGCCTTCCGGGACAGGTATTCGCGCTGTGGGGGTAACAATACCTTTTCGAACGTTGTTCTGCGAGCATATCTCGCACCGATTAAGCGCATCCGTCACCAATGCCTGCAGGTACGGCGCCCAATAACCCTGTTGTTGTATTCGATGTATCACCTCATCTCGCCCACAGTGGTCTGGTTTGTGACACTCTGGAATTAAAAGAGACAAAAGTGATATTGGAGCGGCAATCAGGCCGGTATGTGACCGCCATAACCCTCGCCCATCTTTTGTAGCACCCCTTTTTTCCCACATGTTTTGTTCACTCGCGCTGGCACGCGCTTGCATTAATGTGATATCGTCGGGTGTAACAGATGGTTCCAACTCCACAGCTGGGGCCAAGACGGCGACCTTGCAACCTGAAGCGTGCTTTGCAGCTTCGTCTGCCGCATTGTTTCCCATTGTGGTGATGGAGTTGTCTTTTCGATGAGCAGGACACTTGATAATGGCCAATCGATGTGGAAGCATCATGGCCGAGATTAACTTCATAATCTGTTTCCCATGCCGAACAGGTTTACCATCTGATTTTTGAAAGCCACGCAGTTTCCAAACTGCTCCGAACAGGTGACATACTCCGTGAGCGTATGCTGAATCTGTGTAGATATTAGCAGAGGAGTCTTTAGCAAGTTCACAAGCTGCAGTAAGTCCATACAATTCAGCTAATTGTGCAGAGCAAGGTTGTAAACACTTTTCAGCTTTTATTGTCACAAACGTCCCTTCCTTTTGTTGCACCACGGCGTAGCCTACGTGAGTTCCCATGTGGTCTCGAAAGCATGACCCATCTACATAGTACGTGACCTGGGCGTCGTCCAACGGCTCAGATTCCAAGTCCGGTCTCAGTTTTGTGTACCTCGTGGTCTCAGCGACGCACTCGTGTGTATCACCTTCAAATTCAAAAGGTAACATATTAGCAGGATTTGTGGTCTCACATCTCTTAATTGTTACATCTGGATAGGTGAGCAATGGTAGATACTGAAGGCAACGTGCTGTTGTCAGAACAAGTTTGCTGTGATTGATCAACTCTGTGATTTTATGATGGGTGTAAATAACCACAGGATATCACTTAGTTATTGCAGACGCCTTTTCATACGCCATGTGAACAGCTGCGAGGCCCTGGTAGCAGGGGGGCCACCCTCGTGCTACGTCGTCCAACCTTGCACTGTAGTAAGCGATGGGTTGTTTCCTTCCACCAGCACATGAGTCTTGTGCCAATACAGCCGTTGCGTACATGTTGCATCTGTTTGAAACGTAAAGATAGAAAAGTTTATCATATTCTGGCATTTTCAGCGCTGGGGCATTTTGCAGTTCCTGCTTGAGCACATCAAAAGCCAACAATGCCTCTGTGGTCCATTCCAAAGACTTTTTTAAAGTCTTGGCTTCAGAGGACTTCAGGAGATCCCTAAGCGGCGCCGTCTTTACTGCGTAGTCCTCCAACCACTCCGCGCTGAATCCTGTGATACCTAAAAAGGTCATTAGTTGCGCGCATGTCTGTGGACGCGGTGCTCGACTTATGCCTTTGAGGTGGTCAGGAGACAGAGCTATTGTTCCATGGGAGATTACTCTGCCAAGGAATTCCACCTGAGGCTGGCAGAATTGCAGTTTTGTCCAAGAAGCTTTGTGTCCACATTCTGCCAGTCTCTGCAGCACTTTGATCGAGTCGCGCTGACAATCTTCAATGGTGTCTGAACAAATCAATATATCGTCTACATACCGGATTAGGACGCCGCTCAAATCCAGCTCCTGTAGATCCTGACTCACCACGCGATCAAACCACGCTGGGCTGCTTGTCAGTCCCTGGGGCATTCTGGCGTAGCTGTATTGTCGACCTCTAAAGGTAAACGAAAACAGATATCGTGACTCTTCTGCCAGAGGGATACTGAAAAATGCTGAACAAAGATCCACTACTGTAAAAAACTTAGCTTTAGTAGGGATGGCATTCAACAGTGTGTGAGGATTTGCGAAGTCTGCAGCGACATCTTCAAGAATGGCATTGATTGCCCTTAGATCATGGACCAGTCGGTACTTTGATTTATCTGCTTTTAGAACTGCAAGAATTGGGGTGTTACAAGGACTAGAAATCTCAATCAGCACTCCTACTTTTAAAAACCCATCAATTAGGATTCCAATCCCTTCTTCATCAGCGGGATTAAGTTTGTATTGTGGCCGCCAAGGTAAGACTGCACCTGGTTTTAATTTGACAGTAACTGGGCTGGCTGAAACTGCCAGTCCCACATCCGTCTCATGTCTGGACCACAGTTGGTCCGGAACCTGTGTTAAAATATCAGTTTCCAGATCACTGTTAAATCCAAGGGGGTTGGTTTTGCATGTCATCATTATGTTTTTTTCTGGTAGCACCACCATCTGAGGTGTTGCTTGTAATGACAGATCACACCTAATCCTTAACATTGATCCATCATCTGAAAGAGAGATTAATGGGTTGTCTGTACTTTTCCATGTTAAATGCTCTGCAGTTCTTACCATTGGACCGAGGTCCCTGGAGTGGTATTGTGGATTTACCAACAGTGTAATGTGTGGTAAAGATTGAGTGACACAAAACCATTTATCAATAAAAGTGTTCCGGTTTACCTTTAATGCTGCGCCTTGGCCTCCAATCAGGATATATGGAGCCTGTATTTTAACCATCACTCCATCCGTCTCCTTTTCCCACTTATCCTGAAAGGTTGAGCTGGCTGATGGATCAAAGAACATTGTACAGTGAGGAGGTAATGTTGGTGGAGAAATTTCCGGGGCCCAGGCCTTTATGCATGTCTTCCATTTCTCCAACTCCGAACCCAGAAGCCCCTCTATGTTCCCCAGCCAATAAACATTTGCTGGTTCTGCTTGGGCATTCATTTGTAGGTTTAATCCACAACTTTCCACATATATTCCCAAAGGGGAACATAAAATTTTGAGGCCCAATTTACAAAGTGCATCTCTTCCTAACAGATTGACAGGAGTTTGGTCGGAGACCAAAATGGGTATTTTAATTTCATCATTTCCTACTTTTATTTTAACGGGAGCAGTAATAGGAACCAATTGACTTTTTCCCGAGAATCCTACTGTCTTCACGAAGTTGTTTGACATGGGAAGGTTCTTGGCAAGGGATCCCTGTATGCATGAATGGGTCGCCCCCGTGTCAATCATCATTTGGACCTGTCGATCCTCAATTTGTACATTTATCATGGGGTCGGTGCGTGTATGCATAATCAATGGGTACGAACCTTTACCCGCAGGATCCTCGGGACCCCCCTAAAACTGAGAGGGTCTTGGTCGTGTGCCACCCAGGGCTCCTCCTCCACCTCTTCTGGGGACAACTCCGTTTCTTCCAGGACCACCTGCTGGGAGGGGCATAAAACGTGGGCAAGCCCTTGCAAAGTGTCCATACATGCCACAATACCAGCAGCGGTTGGATCCCTGCCACGCCCCAGACAAGGGAGTACCAAGCCTTGAGTATGAAGGGCGGAACGGCTGGGGACCCCTAGCGGCCTGTGTTGACTCAGGAACTCCAGCAGTCTGACCCGCACCTGGATCTGTAAACACAACAGCTTGAACCTTTTCTTTCAGCTTGCCTTGCAAATCATTTAGTTGCATCTGTGCCAGCTTCCTTTGAATCTGGAGGTCCTGTTCAGAAGTCTTGGTTAGGTCTTTTCTGTATCGGGTTACTGCATGAATCACATGATCACGGAACTGTTGTGCTGGCATAGATGTTAGACCAACGACATCCTCCAAACGTCTGCTGACATCCTTCGGCATTGAATCGATGACTGCATTTCTGAAAAGAGTGAGCAAAATAGGATCATTTTCCACATCTTTCTGAGACTCTTGACGCCACCTTTTTAACTGTGTATCGATGTATGCTGCTGGGTTCTGGTCGTCCTTCAGAGGTTCCCCTTTCAAAGCATCAACATCAATTTTATTAGGGTACTGTTTGCGTATTCCTTGCCAAATCACCCCCTTATAGGCTGCTAATTCTGTTCCATCTGCCCTTTCACTCAAAATCCAGTCCAGTTCATTGTCTCTGAAAAACTGCTGCATTTTAGACAACCCCAAAACCTGAGCGAGGACAGCTTTGATGTCACCCAGTGAAAGAGATGTTCCAGCCGTGTTTGATTCCAAAGCCTTAATCCACTTGCCTCCTCCTGCGGATATTTGAGGGAGCTCTGAGACCAAACCTGTCAGGTCCCGAGCTGAAAAAGGATGATAATCAGCCCTTGTTCCCCTTATCAGAATTGGGAACTCCCCCCCCCTCAATCTGTCAGGAGGTCTGATGTTAGGCCTGTATCTTAAATCATATTCATCTCTAGGGACCCCTGCGGACGTGCCGGGTTTCTGCAAGCATGCAGGCATGGAAACTCCGCCCCTCGAGGTCGCCCCCTCCTCCACCTCCTCATTTAAATCATCTATTTCCTGTTCCATCTCAACTATCTGGCTCCGTCCCAACTCACGTTGCAAATATTGCTGACGTGGTCCTAAGTTCATCCAAAAGCTATCATCTGTCTTACCTTTCCGAGCCAATTCGGTTCGATCCTGGTAACAGTTAATGATTCCAGACTGACGTCGCTGTGTACTACAGTATTTTGGGATTGTCATGTGGGGAGGGGTTTCCTGCCTTTGAGGAGAATGGGCAGAAGCCGGACGCTGTCTGACCTGGGCCTGGGCTTCTCCAGTGTTTGGTGGTAAAGACAGGCTCCTCTGTCTGGAGTTGAGTGGGTCTGGAACAGGAAGTGCTACCTCAGCGACCCTTGAAGCAACAGATGACCTGTCATGAACGTTACTTACGGTTCCCGACACGTCAGCATTAGCTGGTACCCCTGGAAGGCTTTGCTGGTCATCAAGATTAAAGTTTCCATCTATCTTTATTGTTCCTGTTAAGTTTGGGAAAAGTTCTGCGTTAGTACAGTTTTCAGTTTCCCCCGGATTATCCGTAAAAGACACAATCGTTTTGACATTCCTTTTAATTGGCTTGCTGATTCTAAATAAGTTTAAAATTTCCAACTCAAGCTCTCGCTTCTTTTGTCGTTTCTTAGAATTATTTCCAGCTTTATAATCCTCAATGCGATGTTGCATTATTTCACAAAGTTTCTGATCAAAGCTTCCTGTAACAGGCCATGGATCTATCAAATTTTTTGTCCTTCTGCACCATTTCTCAGACATGTGTTGAATCTCTTTCATCCTGTGGGGATAACGGATACAAACAATAGCCTAGGGCGTACTCATCATTATTCTATTCAATCAACTCTGCTTTTTAATACAATATGATAATCATGCAACTCAAATGGAATCCACTTGGGTGTGCTGCAACTCCGTGTCCTATTTCTAGGTGTCAACCCAATGGGAGGAGTCGTGTTCTGTTGGAAGGAAACCAAAAGAGTTCAGCGGTTTTATTTTAACAGCTATAATAATAGTACAGATTACATCCTTGTAGCTGCACAAGAGCAGAGCACTATTTTATTTTTGTCAGTGCTTGTGTCTATGCGCGTTAGCAAGTAGCTTAGTGTCAGATTTTACCAGACCACTATCTTGTGAGTTGGGGAACGAGTCAATTTATGCACTGCAATACAGATTATACTCTTCTCAACATGCAACATGCAATATCACTGCAAACAGAGGCCTCTGTCTCATGCATAAGTTTTTCAGTATTCCCAGCAGCTGCTTCGATCTCCAATTACACTGGTCCTTTTTTTTTTTTTTTTTTTCTTTAGCTCACTCACACATACACACACTCGTCTCAAGTTTCGCTCAGACGCGCCTTACTCTCCTGGCTGGCTCGCCAAATGTCGTAGATAAATTCTTTATCAAAAGGGCTTGCTGATATTAAGAGTCTGCAGACAGAGGTCTTTAATGATCCTTTATTCGGCCGACCAGGGGGACACCCCTTTCAGGATAAAAGACCACGTACATTCATTTCTCCAAGCTTATATAGCCTGCCTGTCACTATTTCTGTACACACACACAGCCTTTTAGGGCTGACTGGTAATTAGTTGACATCACTTTGATATCATGTTATAATGTCATACTATTAATATTGTGCTGACCAGGGCCACTGCACCTGTTGTTTTTCAACTCTGATGTATTAATACTTCCACAGAACCTCCACGTGTTTCTGGTTCTGATCACATGATCCACTTCCTGTCTGATCCGGAAACTCCTGGAAACTGACCTCATAATCCCACTGACCCGGTTTGTGTCTGTGTTTCAGGTCCGACTCTAATCCAGGATCCAGTAAGAAGCCGACCCCCCAGAGCTCTGCAGACGTTGCAGTAGAGGACCTGTTCGAGGACTTTTGATGTCCAGATGCGGTCTACATCCTGACAGGGGTCTATGTCCCGACAAAGACCTACGTCCCGACAAAGACCTACGTCCCGACAAAGACCTACGTCCCGACAAAGTTCTACGTCCCGACAAAGTTCTACGTCCCGACAAAGATCTACGCCCCGACATAGAGCTATGTCCCGGCAAAGATCTGTGTCCCGACATAGATCTACGTCCTGACATAGATCTACGTCCCGACAAAGATCTACGTCCCGACATAGAGCTATGTCCCGGCAAAGATCTGTGTCCCGACATAGATCTACGTCCCAACAAAGATCTACGTCCTGACGAGGATCTATGTACTGATGGGGTCTACATCTGGATGGGGTCTATGTCTTTGGTGATTTTTATGATTTTAAAAATGTATATGGAGTAAATCGTTTTCTTTAAAGTAAAAGAATGTGAAGCTGAAAACTTTTTCTTATTCAGTTTTGTCATGAACGTCCGAATCAATAAAGTTTATGGCTCATTTCGTTTCCTTCAGACCTGAACTGCGGCTGTAGAGAAGGAAACATCTCAGTCTGCTTCTGTGTTTTTATGCCATTTTTCAGGTTGCAGTACTTGAGTTTTTATTCTTAACGTTTTTTCTAAAAAGATGAAATCCGTTGCTCCTGAACATCCCAGATTCTGCTGAGTCATCCAGCAGACGCTGATCAGAACGTTGTCCAATCAGACTCATCATCACATCCAAAGGTCTGGGAGACTCTGGGCAACTGTCCTGGCCAATCCATGGGCCGAATTTTCTTCTTCGTTCTTCTTTGTCAGCATTCATTTTGGAGAATGTCGCCCTCCAGTGATCTGCTGTTGCAACTGCATGACATTGGCCAAGTAGCTTGGCCCGTTTCAGTTCTGTATGAACACAAACCAAAGGAAGGTGGACGTTCATCAGCAGTCCCAGCCAGTGGAACCGAGTCCCCAGAGTCTCCTGGTAGGAATGTGTCTTCAATGTTCCTGATAAAACACCAGATCAGAACCGTCCTGTTTCCACAGGCCCAAATGCTCCTGAACTTACCACAGATTATCACACCTGCTCCAGAGTCGACTTCTCTGGACTCGGAGGCATCTGGAATGGACCATCACACCCTGGATATGGGTACTAGACTGGTTCTGGATCCGCTTTGAACCAGTTCTGGTACGCAGTCCTGACCTAACCAACCAGGAGCTGAGCTGTGGTTTTCAGGAATAATGAGACGAATTAGATTTTTTTCTGAGAACGTCTCTTTTAGTCTTTTGAAAATGTATTAAAATGAAAACGTGAGTTAAATTATGGGATACTACTTCTTCTGACTCAGCCTTCCTCCCACTCTGGCTTTCCTCGTTGAACTTCCTCCCACCCTTTCTCTCCTTTCTCTCCTTTCTCTCCCTCCTCCGGGCTCCTCCTCTTCCTTGCGTCTGGATAATAGCGGGTGGAAAGTGGATTTGAACTTGCAGGCTGTGCTGAGAGGTGGAGGAGAACATCTGCTAGTGAAGATCCCTGATCTCTGTTTGGGAAACGTTTTCCTCTGGAAAGCTTGCAGCCAGAAATCCGACACAGGACAACTGGATTTTTTTCTGTCTAAACATCTGAAAGGTAAGAAATCTGATCTGGATCAGAGTTAAAGTCCAAGAGGTGTCGGGAAAGATGATGTTCAGGTTCATCTGAGAGGTTTTACACCAGTTTGTCATTTTAAGCCAGTTTTAGACCAGTTCATATCAGTTTTATACTAGTTTGTCATTTTAAGCCAGTTTTATACCAGTTTGTCATTTTATGCCAGTCTTATACCAGTTTATACTAGTTTGTCATTTTATGCCAGTTTTATACCAGTTTGTCATTTTAAGCCAGTTTTAGACCAGTTCATATCAGTTTTATACCTGTTTGTCATTTTAAGCCAGTTTTATACCAGTTTGTCATTTTAAGCCAGTTTTATACCAGTTTGTCATTTTATGCCAGTTTTATACCAGTTTATACTAGTTTGTCATTTTATGCCACTTTTATACCAGTTTGTCATTTTATGCCAGTTTTATACCAGTTTATATCAGTTTTATACCAGTTTATACCAGTTTGTCATTTTAAGCCAGTTTTATACCAGTTTATATCAGTTTTATACCAGTTTATACCAATTTTATACCAGTTTATATTAGTTTTATACCAGTTTATGCCAGTTTCTACCAGTTTTCTACCAGTTCATATCAGTTTTCTACCAGTTTATATTAGTTTTATACCAGTTTTATATCAGTTTTATGCCAGTTTCTACCAGTTTTCTACCAGTTGATATCAGTTTTTTACCAGTTTATATCAGTTTCGTACCAGTTTGTCAGTTTTGTACCAGTTTGTCAGTTTTGTACCAGTTTATGTCAGTTTCTTTCCTGTTCATATCAGTTTTATACCAGTTTATACCAATTTTATACCAGTCTATATCAGTTTTATATCAGTTTTATACCAGTTTATATCAGTTTTATACCAGTTTGTCAGTTTTATACCAGTTTATACCAATTTTATACCAGTTTATATCAGTTTTATACCAGTTTATATCAGTTTATATCAGTTTTATACCAGTTTGTCAGTTTTATACCAGTTCATACCAGTTTTATACCAGTTTGTCAGTTTTGTACCAGTTTATATCAGTTTTACACCAGTACATATCAGTTTTACACCAGTTTTATACCAGTTTACATTAGTTTTATACCAATTTTATACCAGTTCATATCAGTTTTATACCAGTTTATATCATTTCAATACCAGTTTATGCCCGTTTCTACCAGTTTTCTACCAGTTTATATCAGTTTTGTACCACTTTATACCAATTTTATGCCAGTTTATATTAGTTTTATACCAGTTTATGCCAGTTTCTACCAGTTTTATACCAGTTCGTATCAGTTTTATACCAGTTCATATCAGTTTTATACCAGTTTATGCCAGTTTCTACCAGTTTTATACCAGTTCATATCAGTTTTATACCAGTTTATACCAGTTCGTATCAGTTTTATACCAGTTCATATCAGTTTTATACCAGTTTATATTAGTTTTATACCAGTTGATATCAGTTTTTTACCAGTTTATATCAGTTTCGTACCAGTTTGTCAGTTTTGTACCAGTTTGTCAGTTTTGTACCAGTTTATGTCAGTTTCTTTCCTGTTCATATCAGTTTTATACCAGTTTATATCAGTTTCGTACCAGTTTGTCAGTTTTGTACCAGTTTATATCAGTTTTTTTCCTGTTCATATCAGTTTTATACCAGTTTATACCAATTTTATACCAGTTCATATCAGTTTTATATCAGTTCATATCAGTTTTATACAAGTTTGTACCAGTTTATACCAGTTCATATCAATTTTATTCCTTTCATACCAGTTTATACCATTTGATATTACTTTTATACCATTTGGTATTTGTCAAGACACCAGCTTATATCAGTTTAAATCAGTCTATTACAGTTTGTTGTAGTTTTATAGCAGTTTATTCCTGATCTTGATTCCTGATCCTGATATGGTAGTGGCGGGACCAGTTCTGGTTTGCTGTCTGGTGGTGGTGGTGGTGGTGGTAGACTGGATCAGAAGTATCTCATTTTCTCTTCATTCTTACATGTTCCTGCTAAACCAGAGTGGTTCCAGGATCTATTTCTCTACATTTTCATGCTGCAGCTATCAAACCAGCTAGCAGCCTTGCTAGCCTCCTTATTAAAATCAAATGCAAAGAGTTTATTGTCACATGCACAGTAAGGAAACAGGTTTCCCTGTACAGTGAAATTCTTGCTTTGCCGTCCACACCAAATGCCATAAATATTCAAAGTAAGTAGAAAAGACTAATTTAAGAAGAGCATGCAGAAAAGTAAACATAAATATAAACTATAGGTAAAATATAAGTAAAGTAATCTATGTACATAATGTGCAGCGTGCTACATAAACTGTGCAACATTCAGCATTGAATGATTAATTGTGCAAAAAAAAAAACTGTGATGAGGTAGACGGTATGATACATGTGCAAATACTGAATAATAATAATAAGGTGCATTGATAATGTAAACAGTCGGTATGTGTAAATGTTACAGTCCATTGTTACAGACTCCAGTCTGCTCTTAGCTGTTAAGGAGTCTGATGGCTGAGGGAAAGAAAGAGTTTCTGAGTCTGCTAGTCCTGCATTTCACACTCCTGTAAATGTTGGCTAACTGGATCATGTAGCGCTAGCTTAGTCAGCACTAAGTAGCATGGATACTGAGCTTCTCTTTAAGCATCTTTATGGTTAATTTTCTGCTCTAATGATAAATACACTCACTGAAAACTAATTATGACCTGGTTTCCCCACAAGAGCTAAATGCTAATCTAGTGCTAGCATAAGAAAAGATTATCAGTGCTTCGTAGCTTCATGCTAACATCAGGTTAACAGCCTTACCATTAGTAGTTGTACAGGGCCAAAATCTCTTCTGGAAATGTGCAACCACATGGCAATATTTTTAAAGATTGAATAATTAGCAAACTACTTTAATATGTACATGAAACTGGTGTAGTGATACTGGTGGTACTGGTGACACATGGAGGTCTTAAAAGATGCTGCTGTCCTCCAACCTGTCAATCACCTGAGATGTCTAATCAGATTTCAGTACCACCCTGACCTCCCTGTAAACGCCACCTTCTTTCCACCAAAGTTAACCACTGTTAGCCAAATAAAAACTTCAAACAGGAAGTGGTGGCAGTAAATGGAGGCTTTTCGTACAAGATGGCGCTCCCTTCCCTGTATGCAACATGTGTGATGTAACTTCACATGCGCTGTAATGACTGGCATCAGTGAATCTGACTGGATGGATTAACTGGATGAACTGGGATGAGTTAAAACGCTTCGAGATGAGCTGGTATTAGAATTTAAAGATATTTGTACAGATGTGATGGTTTTTATTTTGGATTTCATGTTTCATGCCCTCCTTCCTCGACTCATCTTCATATCTGGCTTCTTGTTCTCTACAGATCGAGAGGAGATGACTGGAATCGTCCTCACACACCTGTTCTGCCTCATGTGTCTCTGTTTGGCTCGTCCTCCACCAGGTGAGTCCAGGAGGTCATGTGACCTCGGCCTCTGCTGTAAACCTGATTCCACATGGATCAGCTCAGCTCATGGGGCAGGGGGTGGTATTGAGCCGGATAGCTCAACGACCAGCGAAAGGGTCAAAGAAGAAGCCATGATGTGTTTAATGTCCTTTCAGACCACCTCCGTCTACTACCTCCAAACAACCATGAGCTCCTTCATCGTCTCCGTGGTTGTTAAGGAATTCAGAGGTGAGCGCTGCCCCCTGGTGGACGCCTTGCCCAACAACCAGGACAACATCAGAAGGACATGGTGTTGTTTAAGAAGCTAGCATCTGATGCTTTAGGGAAATTGGTTCTGTGGATCCATTTTTAATCGGGTTCATTGGTTGAACCTCCTTTATACTCTTATAATCCCAGAAAATGTATCTTCATTGTTTTTCTTCTGACATCAGTCTTCAGAAGTGGGTCAGGAGTAGATCTCTCTTAGATAATTTATAATGATAGTTTTCAATCAGCCCCTGGTGGCCATCAGAGGTACTGCAGAGGACGTAGTCCATCTTTTATATTAATGTTAATATTAATGTTTGCTCTCTCCATCCTGCAGGAAACTCCACCTGGTCTTAGTTTTTCCTTCTAGTTCAGTTTCAAACTCTAGACTTGAACCTGTTTAAAAGTCTGGATCTGTTTCCTGGACTTTCCCAGGTTTTACATGCTGAGATCCTGATTCCAACTCATCCAGCTTTTGTTTTCCAGCCTCTCCAGTGACCATGAACACGGTGAAGAACCCGCCTGCCGATGGGACCTTGGCGGGTAAAGTTGTGCTTCCCTGTCGCTTCTCCAGCACCATGCCAGCTTCCCCCAGCAGCCCCACCTCCACCCCCAGCCCCAGTCCTGACAGACAGATCCGGATCAAGTGGTTGAAGCAGGATGGGCCTCAGGAGACGGTGGTGCTGGTGGCCCAGGGAGGGGTGGTGAAGGTGGGGCAGAGATTCCAGGGCCGGGTGTCGGTGCCCAGCCAGCCCCTGTCCGACAGAGATGCCTCCCTGAGGATGGTGAAGCTGAGGGCCAGCGACGCCGGGATGTACCGCTGCGAGGTGATGGACGGGATGGAGGACACCCAGGACAGCGTCACCCTCAGAGTCTCTGGTGAGAAAACTTAGGTTAACAGCTTGAACCTGGAGTCCCTGAACGCATCAGCGTCCAGGTCTGCTGGCAGAGACCCAGAGACCAGAATTAACCCCTTATTTTATTTTCACTGTTTTTATTCTGTTTTTATGTCACTGTAAATAAATTCAGGCTTTAGGGGTAAAAACTGGACCAGAATCTGGTCTGGTTCTCATTTACAGACTCCTCCATCTTGAGATGCACCAGGAAGGAAAACTCCATCAGGACCAGAACCAGGAAGAAAATCCTCCATCAGGACCAGAACCAAGAAGGAAAACCTCCATCAGGACTAGAACCAGGAAGGAAAACCTCCATCAAGACCAGAACCATAAAAGAAACCTGAACTTTCTATATCCTCCTGCAGCTCTGCCAGGACCCCCTCCTCCAGACCTGATCCTCAGACTCAAACGAGGGGGTCCAGCTTTGTTTTCGAGCTGTCCTCCTGATGAGGACCTGTTGGACGGAAATGACGGGAATCACAGAGATGAGATGAATTCCGGAGGATTCCCGAGTTCAGCTGGAAACTCGCGTTATTCAGTTTCTACATTTTCTCTTTATTCCAGTTCTGAAAATTTCAACTTTGTCATCGTTTTCTGTTTAATTTTCGTATTTTTTAACCGACCTGAACCGACTCAAACTGACCTGAACCGACCTGAACCGACTCAAACCGACCTGAACCGACTCAAACTGACCTGAACCGACCTGAACCGACTCAAACCGACCTGAACCGACTCAAACCGACCTGAACTGACTCAAACCGACTCGAACCGACCCGAACCGACTCGAACCGACCTGAACCGACTCGAACCGACCTGAACCGACTCGAACCGACCTGAACCGACTCGAACCGACCTGAACCGACTCAAACCGACCTGAACCGACTCAAACCGACTCGAACCGACCTGAACCGACTCGAACCGACCTGAACCGACTCAAACCGACTCAAAACCAACCTGAACCGACTCAAAACCGACCTGACCCGACCCGAACCGACCTGAAGCGACTCGAACCGACCTGAAGCGACTCGAACCGACCTGAAGCGACTCAAACCGACCTGAACCGACCTGAACCGACTCAAACCGACCTGAACCGACCTGAACCAACTCAAAAACGTTTTTTTTTTTTTGTTATCTAAAATTTAAATCCTCAAATTTTACCTGATAGTAGAAAATAAATACAATAAAAATAAATCACGATGATAAAAACAAACGTAAAGAACATTAAATAAAAAATACACTTTTCTAAATATTTTATTAAAAGATGTTTTAGTTTTTTACTTAGTTTTTTCTTGAAATGTGTTTTGTGTTTTTTTTTCTGTTGTTCAGGTTTTCGTTTTATTTTTTCTTCATTCTTACCTTTAAATATAGTCAGACATATTTACCACTTTTAAATGAACTTTCTAGAATATTCTCAGCTTTCTGTGCTTTGGTGTGAAACTGACGTGAGGTTGATCTTCCTCCAGGGGTGGTGTTCCACTACCGGGCCCACTCCAGCCGCTACACCCTGGACTTCCCCGCGGCCGTGGAGGCGTGCCGCTCCGTCAACGCCTCCATCGCCACGCCGGCTCAGCTGACTGCCGCCTTCCAGGACGGCCTGGACCAGTGCGACGCCGGCTGGCTGGCCGACCAGTCCGTCAGGTGTGTCTGTGACATCATTTCCTCTTTTACTTTCTGCATGTTGCTCTCAGCTGTGATTAAGGTGGACATGCGGTCCCGATCCGTAGTGAAAGCCGTCTTCGTTGCTCTGAATTTTCCCAGATATCCCATCACGGATCCTCGTCCCGGATGTTCAGGTGACCTCGTGCAGCTTCCAGGTGTGAGGACGTACGGCTTCCGTGATGCCACGGAGCAATACGACGTGTACTGCTTCGTGGATCAGCTGCACGGTAAACAGGAATTCCCACCTTTTCTCACCATCTTCCCGGAATTCTGCCGGAAGATTCAGAGACTTCACCAGCAAATTTAGTTCATATTTTTCTGATATTTTATTTAGGATTTTAGTTGTTTCATTTCTCTTTTTTATGCTTTATTTGGAATTTTTTTTTTTTTTTTTACATTTTTCTGAATTTTAAAAAAATATTTTTTTCTTTTACTCATTTAAAATTGTCAGAAGTTTTTCAGCATTTTACTTTGTAATTATTATTATTATTGTGGTTGTTGTTGTTGTTATTATTGTCATTATTTTTGCCAGAAGACGGGGCGTGCTGCTGCGTGCGGCTGAAGCCATGTTTGTGTTCTGGAGGCTTCAGGGTCTAAAGTCCGGATGTCCTGCTTTCATGTGCTGACGTTGTTCCTGCCTCCTCCACCAGGTGAGGTCTTCTATCCCCCCTCCCTCGGAGACAAGCTCACCTGGCAGGAGGCGAAGGAGGAGTGCGAGTCGCACGACGCCGTGATGGCCTCGCCTGGTCAGCTGTTTGCGGCCTGGAGGGCGGGGCTAAACCGCTGTGACTACAGCTGGCTGTCCGACGGCAGCGTCCGCTACCCCGTCACCGTGCCCCGGCCTCAGTGTGGAGGAGGTCTGCTGGGGGTCCGGACGCTCTACAAGTACGAAAACCAGACCGGCTACCTGGACCCGACGGAGAGATACGGAGTGTTCTGCTTCAGAGGTGAAAACCGAAGTCTGCAGAGATTTACTAAAACCTGTTCTAACATTTTTATAAATACAGCATCTGAGTCAGAACCAGTCGGTCCAGTTCTAAGGAGCTTAGTAGTCTTCAGGAATAGTTCTTCAGGATCCTTGAAGGACCCAAGTTCTTCTTGGGTGAGTGGTTTCTTTCCCAGATTGACATGAACAGACCAGCAGAGCTTTGGTCCTTAGTTTCGTCCAGCGGTGGCCCATTTCCATGTTTTAGTGGAGACCAACAGCTGGCCTTGGACGTGATGGAGAAAAACCACGGTAATGGGGTGGTAAAGGTTAAACCTGTCTTTCAAGGCGGGACATGGAATCCGTAATGCATGCTTTAAACCTCCCGGCTGGATTACCGTAACTCTAACAGGAATTGACTGGGGAACGCCATCTCGCCTTCAGTTGGTGCAAATGCACCAGCAGGACTTTTACCAGGTAGAAGGAAATGAGCAGATCGCTGCGGCGTAGGCTTCATTTTCATTTTAGGGTCAGTTTTAAGCTTCTGTTACTTGTTTTTTTGTCTCTTAATGGTCCTGCGCCAGCATATCTGTCATACTTGCTGCACCCCTACGCCCCTTCTCAGTCCCTCCCGGACCAGATGTTGCTGCTGGTTCCAAAATCACAAAAGAAAGTGAGGTGTGATGGAGCTTCTGAATCAGCTTCCTTTACAGACTAGACCCTCAGTCTATGGCTTTAAATCTTCTTCGAAAACACACTTTTATTCTTTGGCTTTTTTTTTTTTTTTCTTTTCCCAATTTTTATTTTTGTTTTTCAGAGTTGTACACCAGATGTTATAGTCAAAATCAATTTGCTTTTACAAGGGAACAGTGATGAAGTGCAAAATATTCTACTTCTTTTCTTCACTTAAATGTTACCTTCCCTTATGACATTATTATGTAACATTGCAAATAGTAAGTGTTAACATATATAAAAAAAAAAAAAAAAAAAAAAAAAAAAGGGAAAACTTAAATTGGTGTAAAGTAGTAATAGAAAGTAAAATAAAAAATTAAAGACCTGCTGGAGAGAGTTTTCTATAAAAAAGTCAAAGTAAGACAGAACCTTTTTTTTGTTTGTATGAGAACCATTTCTTCCAGTCTTTCTCAAATTTGGTTTCTTTCATTTTCAGTTTGTATGTGAGTCTTTCCATCATTACGATGTCTTCCACAATGTTTATCCACTGTCCATATGTCGGGATATCAGTCTTGAGCCATTTCTTTGTAATGGTCTTCTTGGCGGCCACCAAGAGAATCTTGGTCATGTCTCGGTCATCCACTTGCACAGTTTTATCCAGGTATCCAAGGTACAATACAAAACAGGAGCAGGGTATTACATACATGAGTATTTCGCAGAGAGCTGAGTGAACATCAGCCCAAAATGGCTGGATTTTTTCACAGCTCCAGAAAATATGAGACTGGTTTGAATCTATGTCACCACATAATCTCCAACATGGTTGATTGGTTTTAGTCTGATGACTTTTGATTTGAGGTGTAATGAAAAACCTAATTTGGTTCTTCCAAGCAAACTCTCTCCACTTTTGTGATTGTGTCGTAGTTTGATGAGTTTTCCACATGCAATACCACGTTTCTTGCAGGATTTCCTCACCCAGCTCCCTTTCCCACCTTATCTTGATATATGTAGTTGACAATTCTTTTGATTCCATTAGGCATTTATATAGGATTGACACTACTCTTGGGATAGGTTTATTGTATGCCGACACCATTATCCTTAGCAAAGGGTGTGTTTTATCTTCACTTGTTTTTATACATTTCTTATAGTAGTCTCGTATTTGTAAATATCTGAACAAATCTTGGTTTATCAGGTTATACTTATCTTTAAGTTCCTGAAAGCTTATCATTTCTCCTCCTTTTACAATTTTACATAAAGCTGTTATGCCTTTTGCCGCCCATATTTTAAATTGCGGATCATGTTGTCCTGGTTTAAATTTGACATCATGTGCAATCCATTTAAGAAATCCAAGTTCTTGTCCAATTTTCAATTTTTTCAGAATAGTGTACCACTTTTCTAAAGTAAATAAGGTAATTGGGTTTAATTTTGATTTTTTTCTCACACAGACTGTTATGTCTTTTTCCCCAATATTTGTTTGAACTGGGAAATTTGGTGCCAAAACTTCAATATCTTTCCATCTGCTCACATAGCCAGTATCACACCAGTAAATTAGGCGATGTATTTGGGCCGCATTATAGTACTCCTTTAAGTTTGGTAAACCCATTCCTCCTTTTGTTTTTGGTAATTGTAAAGTAGCATAGCGTATTCTTGGGCGTCCCCCCCCCCCATATAAACCTTGAGATAAGTTTATCCCATTTACAAAACTGTGCTTGAGGGATATTTGTTGGAATCGCTAAGAATATATACAGTAAACGGGGAAGTATATTCATTTTTATGACATGTATTCTATCACTAAGTCCTAATGGGTATGTGGACCATAGACCAATATCTTTCCTTATGTTGGTGTCAATTTGTTCATAGTTTTTCGCATATAATTTGGTTAGGTTTTTTGTTATATTTACCCCCAGATATTTGAGAGAGGTCGCTTCCCAATTTATTTTCCATTTCTTAAGATCTTGATTTGGAGTGCAATTAAAAATAAGAGTTTGGGTTTTATTAATGTTTATTTTATATCCAGAATATAGACCAAATTGATCAAAAATCTTCATTAGATGCTCAAAATTTCTTTTTGGATTGGTTAAGTATATCATTATGTCATCTGCAAAAAGGCTTATGACATGCTTCTGTTCATTTATATCCACTCCTGATATTGCTGGATCCTGTCTTACCATTTGAGCTAAAGGCTCAATGTAGAGGGCAAAAAGTAGAGGACTGAGACAACAACCCTGTCTAGTCCCCCTCTCCAATATAAGTCTATCTGTGAGGGATCCATTAACTTTAATACTTTAAAGAGATTTGATACACTGAATTGATTCCTCATTGAATCCAAATTTTTCCAAAGTTAAATACAGAAATTCCCAATTAACCCTGTCAAAAGCCTTTTCGGCATCCAAGCTGATTAAAGCTGCGGGTAATTTATTTTGATCAATTTTTTGAATAATATGCAATGTTCTTCTTATATTATCATGTGTTTGTCTACCCTTAATAAAGCCAGTTTGATCCTCATCTATCAGGTCTGATATACAAGTTTGGAGTCTGTTTGAAATAATCGATGTGTAGATCTTATAGTCAATATTTAGAATAGAAATCGGTCTGTAATTTTGGCAAAATTCTTTATCTTTAAATGGTTTAGGGAGCACTGTAATGATTGCTTCCTTCCAGGAGGGGGGGGTAAGTTTATTTTCTAGAATCCAATTGAATGTAGTATAAAGTATTGGCGTGAGTTCTTCTTCAAATTTCTTGTACCACTCTGCTGGGAAGCCATCGCCTCCTGGGGATTTGTTTGATTTCAAGTTTTTAATTGTTTTCCTGATTTCTTCTGGGGTAATTCTTGCAGTTATACACTTATTTTGTTTGGTTCCTATAGAGGGCATGTCTAAGGGTTCAAGAAGGTTTTTCATTTCTTTCGGGTCTGGAGTATCTGATTGGGTATACAGACCCTTATAATAATCTCTAAAGACGTTTTCTATCTCGTCTGGGTCGTATTTTATTTGATTTGTTATAGGGTCACGTATTTTATGAACAGTAAGTTCTACTTGTCTTTTTCTTAGTTGTCTAGCAAGCAATCTTGTGGCTTTGGGGCCAGATTCATAGTAATTTTGTTTTAGGAATCTAGCTTTGGTTTCTGTCTCGTTTTGGAGTAAATCGTTTATCTTCTTTTTTGTTTGATTTAGTTGTTGTCGAGTGGCTTCATCTGGTTTTTCTTTATTTCTTTGTTCAAGTTTTCTTAATTCTGATATATGCAGCTGGTATTGCTTTATTCGTTCTTTTTTTTGTTTACTTCCAATTGAAATTAGTTTACCTCGTATTACTGCTTTTAATGCATCCCAGACTATTGCCGGGTTTGTGTCTTCGTTATTATTGTCCTCTAGATAATTTTTAATATCTGTCTTAATTTGTTTGACTACTGTCTCATTATTTAAGATGCCAGCATTTAACCTCCATGTTGTTTTTCTTGGTCTGCATTTCAATTCCAGCTTCAGGTAAATGACATTATGGTCTGACAGATCCGCCACTCCCATGTGACATTCTTTTACCAGATTTATGTATTCTCTTTGCAAATAGAAATAGTCAATTCTTGAATAAACGTGATGTGTTTCTGAATAGTGACTAAAATCTCTCTGAAGAGGGTGCAAGTCTCTCCACACGTCAATATATCCTATTTTGGTCCACATGTCTCTTACAAATTTGGAAATGGATTTTTTGTTTCTTTTTAGACTAGTCGTGTCCAAATTATAATTCATTACTACGTTCAGATCACCTCCACAGATACTTATACCCTCGGCCTCCATTGCAACTGTGTCGAGCAATTTTTTGAAAAATTCCTTTTTACTTTCAGGTGGTGCATAAATATTGACTAGCGTTACTGTCGTCTGACCTAGGTCTCCTATTACTATTATAAACCGGCCCTCTTTATCCTTTATTTCCCTTTTAAATACAAAATTTACTGAATTTGCTACCAATATTGCAACTCCCCTCTTTCGTGAATTAGAGTGTGTACTATAGAAAGTGTTTCTAAACCCAAATCTTTTCAGTTTTTCATGTTCTGAATTAGACAAATGTGTCTCCTGAAGAAAATTGATTTGCATGTTTTCTTTTTTAAGTTTAGCTATTATTTTGGTCCTTTTGACTGGGTTTCCCATACCATTTACATTTAAAGACAAGAAACCATAATTCTTTGTCTCAAAAACCATGAAATGTCATTGAGCAACTCAGCCATGCTCTGTCTATCTTCGAATACAAAACTTTAAGCAAAAGCTCCCAGCAAGCCTTAACCGACAACAAAAGAGAACATTTTTGAACAATGAACAAGAACAGTGGCTCCAATGAAAAAGAGTCAGCATGATTTTTGTCATACCGGCCTCCCTTTCGTGTTGAGGGGGAAGTTCTTCCAGAAAGAAAGGGCCCCCACCTAGTGATGGGATTTAACCAGCTCAGGGTCAACATGCCCATCCTAGTCCACTCAGACTACGTCCCCTCTTAGCCAACGTTGCTTTAGTCTGTGGTCTTTCAAAAACAAAAGGCACGCTCAGTTGCGTCGGAGATTTTGAGAATTCCGCTCACATTATGAAGAGAAACGTATCATACTCATCCTGAATTGTCGCATGTGCGTTGAAATTCCTGCAGCTGAGCCCGTGCGCGTTTTGCAGCCATCTCCGGTCTCTCCATCCGGCTGGGCGTCCACGAGATGATCCCGATTGAGATCAGGTTGTCCACGGAGGCGGTGTCCTCGGTAGGAGCTACTGGGTCCTCAACATCGTATCCCCACTGCCTCAGGTCTCGGGTCGCGTCTCCTGCGTCTCCATAGGTCTTCACTCCGCCCGGCCAGTGGATGCGCATCTTGTTGTATGGAGTTTGGAAGCGCACACCTTCTTTCTTGAGCAGCCTCTTCACGTTGACGAAGGCTTTTCGTTGTCGCAGCGTCTTTTCCGAGTAGTCATGGTCGAAAAAGACCCTTTTCTCTCGAAATAAAACGATTTTCTTCTCCCATGCCTTCTTAATTATGAGTTCTTTCACTGTGAACTGCTGGAAGCATATCACGATAGACCGTGGTGGCTGACCTGGTTTGGGCTTCGGCGTAAGAGCTCGGTGGGCTCATTGAATCTGGAGGTCTTCAGTTACTGAAAGCTCCTCTTTCAGCCACTTCTCCACAAAGTCCGCCGTCGACACGCCTGTCGTCTCGGCATCCTCCTCCACACCATATATTCGCAGGTTGTTCCGTCTCGACCGCGACTCTAAGTCTTCCAGCTTGTCTGTTACACGTTTCTGTTCTTTAGCCATTTTCTGTATCACCATGTTAGCCGCGTGGCACCACCTCTCCACCTCTTCCGTGCGGGTTGTTGCTGCATTTATCTTATCGCCCTGTTCGCCCATCTCAGTTGTTACTTTTGCAAGTTTCTGGTATATGTCCTCTTTAAATTCAGAGAGTTTGTTTTTCATCTCCGATGTAATTTCGTCTTTAAATATTTTAAAATCAGTTTTCATCTCTGTCTGTAAGGACTGTATTTGTTTGCTTATGGCGTCCAGGCTATGTTGGAAGTTAGCCACGATAGCTTCAGGTGCTAGCATGTTCTCCGTCACAACTTCTTTACCCTTCTTGCTTTGAGTATCCAGATTTTTCTTCTTTCTTGACAACCCCCTGCGCATATTCTAGCAGATGAAGCGTTTTAACAAGTCATTCCTCAGGTTTTTGGCAGGGGTAAGTATTCGTAACGAGTTGGCACGAGGGAGCGAGTGCGTTATACGTCCATTCTCCTCACCGTCGTAACCGGAAGCCCTATTCTTTGGCTTTTAACCCAGTGAGAGTTAGATGTAGCTTTAGTCTCCTGATTGGATTGTTCCCTCTTTGTTTTTACTCTTATAGTAATTATTTCGGTCCTGTGTTTTACTTGGTGCGCAGCACTTTGGTCAACCTCGTGTTGACCCTTTAAAACGCTAAATAAATGTGGTATGGTATGGTAATAACTAATATCTGAACTAGTTCACATCGATCATTATCATAGTCTTTAGGAATAGTTTTCCTGGATCCTTGAAGGAACTTTCCAGTTCTTCTTTGATAAGTGTTTTCTAGCAGACTGTACCTGGTTCAGGTCTTTGTTGGATTTGTTCCTGTTTCTTCCGGACATCACTTTCAGATCCTGTTCATCTGCTGTAGATATTTTTCCTTCTTCTTTTGTCTTCCACGTGTCCATAAATGTTAGCTGTCTAGGCAGGATTGTTTTTAAAGTTAAATGAGTCGAAGAAGACAAGATTAAACAAGATAACAATAGCTACTGTGTTAGCATAAACATGTAAATGTTAGCTACTACATCAGTCTACACAGTATCAGCTGCTGGATTAGCTTTACCAATTTTATGTTATTTTAGCTGCAATTTTAGCATGAACAAGATAACATGAGCTGCTCTGTTAGCTTTAGCTGCTAAGTTAACATAGAATAAAGTTATTAACTATATTAGTCTTCAGAAAGTGAAGTCAGCCATGTGTTTGTCCAAAACAAGTTAACTTTAACGAGATAACTTTAGCTACTATGTTAGCTTAATAGCCCTTTTTTCTGCATGAGTGTTTCATGGGTCAAAGTTAAGTGGCTAAACAACGAAAAAAACCCACATTTAACTCATTACCCTTAACATGATAATGTTAGCTGAATCAAGATTATATTAGCTGCTATATTAGCATCAACCAGAGTATTTGGCAGTTATCTTAGCTGAAATATGCTAGCTTCTAGCCTATGCTAGCCTCATAAAGATAACACTGGCTACAGTTATATCTTTGTAAGCCTAGCATATTTTAGCTAAAATAACTGCTAAGATATTGGGGCTGATGTTAGTAATATAGCAAACTACATTACTGTAGCCACTATTTTAGACAAAGCAAGATGACTAGCAGCAATGTTAGCCAAAATATGGCAATGTTAGCATGAATAAATGTTAGTTGTTTGCCTAGACAAATTGTTTTAAAAATTAAATTAGTCTAAGACGAGAACCTTAAAGAAGAAAATGTTAGCTGCTAGGTTAAAGCAGAATAAAGTCAATATTTATATCAGTCTTCACAGGGTGAGGGCAGACACTGTCCAAAACAAAGAACTTTAACAAGATAACACCAGCTACTATGTTAGCTTTAGAGCCTTTTTTCTACATGAATGATTCATCACTTTAGTTCAGTTCCTCTGAAAATGGAAATGAGGTGAAGATCAGGTTTCCTCCAGAAAGCTGGAGAGCAGTTCATCTTTCTTCCCTGGGAACTTAAATCTGTCCTTTTTATTGCACAGTTCAGTTTATCTGAACCAACAAACTCCACATTAGTTTGAACTAAACTAAACATTCAGAGACTCTGTAAAGATTCTGGATTAAAACAAACAAACAGACGAGTCTCATCTTTTTAAACCCTGTCTAAATAGCTTTACTAACCCTAATGTAAAAGATGTTAAACAAAACTAATGTTTCTCCACTTGGTCTGGTTCTGGTTCTGGACTCGTAGAGACTCTGAGTTCACGTTGTCCACAGCTTAAAAAGAAAGATGTTTTTGTCATGAATCATCTGGAGGGGCTTCAGCCTGGTCTGGCTGCTAATTCAGCGTCAGCAGACAGATCATCAGAAAACCAAAACACTCGCAGGAGAAACGTGCAGATATCTGCAACAACAAAGGCTTCTCTCCACAAATCTGTGTTTCCGCCTCTTCACCACAGCTGAGCTGAAACAGAGCAAAGAACAAGCAGTATTCAGACCCGAACAGGGAGGAATAAACTCCCACTGCCCTGTTTATGGCTGCGGGTCTTTTATGAGGGGAAAACCTAGCAGAAACGGGTCAGGTCCCTAATGTTTCACAGCTGGGCCCCGACAGCCAGACTCAGAAACCAGAAAGCAGCGTTGCAGAGGCCAGCTGGACAACACGATGCTTTACACGAGCCGAGACGTGAGCTCCAGGAGAACTCATGCATCGTGAGCTCCAGGAGAACTCATGCATGTAGCGGACCCCAGCTCAGCCAGATGGCTGCTCACACATGACATCATCTCTGGGCGGGGTCGCGACACCAGCAGGGCGAACGGCCAGAAACACTTTCAGCATGAAGAAGGTAAACTAACGTCACCCGATCCCCTCCAACGTCACAGACACGTGTTCACATCCACAAGATTTCATCCTGCTGCATTATCTCAGAGACAGAAGCAGAAATGTTCAGTTTCTCTGGTCCAGATGCCACAGCCATGTTATTTTAGCCACTCCCCGCAGTAAACGCTCCAGGTTCGGCTTTCTGGTGAGACCAAAACTAAAAACCAGCTCCTCTATGAGAGCACAAGTTTGATGTCAGATAAGAAGATAAAGTCCCACAGACAGGCTGAAGCAGGATGAGGCGTTCAAGGTTCAAGGTTTATGTATCTGAAAACACAAGAAACGATGAACCACCAGGTTTATTTCAAGTCAGTTTAAAGCGCTTCACATAAAACATTAGTCATGACAGCGGGGGAGGGGAGGCATTAAAGCTACATGAAAGAATAAAAAGAGAATAAAATCATATTACCACGTAAATAAAGGAGTAAAATAAAATAACTTTATTTAAACGATTAAAAGCAGTTTAGACCAGTTAACGGATTTCATTCGTCATTAGGAGAAAAACATTATCTCCATAAATGCTGGACTCCGCCCTAGACTCCAGTCTGGACTCCGGCCTGAACTCCAGCCTGAACTCCAGCCTGGACTCCGGCCTGAACTCTGATCTGGACTTCGGTCTGGACTCCGACCTGAACTCTGATCTGGACTCCAGTCTGAACTCTGGTCTGGACTCCAGCCTAGACTCCTGCTTGGAATCCGACCTGGATTCTGGTCTGGACTCTGTTCTGGACTCTGATCTGAATTCTGATCTGGACTCCAGCCTGGACTCCGGTCTGGACGCCGGTCTGGAGTCCGGCCTGGACTCCGGCCTGGACTCTGGTCTGGACTCCGGTCTTTACTCTGACCTGGACTCCGACCTGGACTCTGGTCTGGACTGTGGTCTGGACTCCGGCCTGGACTCTGGTCTGGACTTCGGTCTGGACTCTGGCCTTGACTACTGTCTGGACTCCCGTCTGGACTCTGGTCTGGACACCAACCTGAACTCCAGCCTGAACTCCAGCCTGGACTCCGGCCTGGACTCTGATCTGGACTCTGGTCGGGACTCAGTGTTAACTCAGTGCCAAGGAGGAAAGACATCAGAATGATCTTAGAGCAGCAGCTGCTGCTACCTCTCCAGGTATCAGGGTTTGGGTCATTCCAGACTTTCTTGAGTCCATCATATCAGAGCAGGAAAAACCCAGATCTCCGTCCCAGACTCTCCAGGTTTCAATTAGCAGGTTAGATCTTACAGTTCATGACAGTCCAGTTAGAAAAACCTGAACCAGTACAACTTGTTGGGAAGGGTTGCAGGAGGAGAAAAAGAACATGTCAGCACAGCTTAGGCTAGCAAAGCTGCATCTGGACAAACCAGCAGGCATCTGGATCAAGGTCCTCTGGACATGAACACCCTGAAACAGGGAAGAACAACCAGCCGTTAAATCCAAACAGGGAAGATTAACTCTCACTGGTTTGTCTGGTCTTGTGTCAGCAGCTAACACAGCTAGCTAGCAGCTACTCTGGTTGTGTCCCTGAAACAAGGTTTTTCTGGCCTGCATCAGACCGGGAACTGTTTTTTTTTTCTGTCTCCAGGCCTGAAATGGGTCATACTTCACAAGTGACTTCATGTAGCCGGAGAGACAAGCTTGGCCTTTTATAGCCCGCTGTAAGCTAGCAGCAGCCTGGCAGCTGTCACAACGAGGCTGATTTCATTGTATAAACAGAAGTTTGGATTTAGGGCCAGAGTGTTTTTGTAGAGAATTCAGCCCTGTGATGAATGAGGCTGACCGGCTTCTTCCTCTTTACTGATTAATAATGATGTGACATGCTGGACGGGTCAGTTTGTGTTTCGGTCAGACGTCTGAAATGTGAGCAGAGGAGCCGTTTTCACCTTCAGGGTGATGGTTGTTCTCACATTACAGTCTGAAATGCTCCAAACATGAACAGGCAGAAAATGAAGTGATGGGGAAGAAAGGAACAGAGGAAAACATGACTTAATTTAGGTCTAATAAACCAGGAAAATGGTGTTTTCTAGAAACCCCGTGTTTGGGTTGTGTCTAATCTTCCACATGTTCTCTGAAACAACTCAATATTACTGATTTCTGACTGATCGAATGACCAGTTAACCTGTAACTGTTTGCATGGAAACCTTGGCTTTTCTCCATCGTTTGGCTGACGACCAAAATCTTCACCAAGTCTGTATACTGTGTTTCTGAAGGCACAAAATCCAGAATATAAAAATAACTTAATCCACCGCTGACCTGTTTCCACTGCATGTCAGCACAAAAAGGCCGACGGACATCATGTGAGGAGAGAGTTGACGAGGATGGAGGTCGCTTTAGCCTCGTTTCCACCAACGGGTTGGGTCGGTTAGGGTGAGGATATGTTCTGTAAACTGTAATCTCGTTGTGTTTCCACACCCAACTATAACCTTACCTGAGAGGCGGAGCATCAACTGGATAGCGATAGATGCTATGTAAAAGCATGACGCCATTTCAGCGGCTTCCTTAAAGTAGAACCAAAACACGGCTCTTTATGGTTCTCTCTGGACCTCTTCCTCCCCAGTGATGCCAAGAAAAGTCCGGACCTCCTCGGATATCCACAGAACGGTGCTTTGTAACGCCATCTTAAATGGAGATTTAATCAGCAGAAAGAAAATCTGCTGCTCTAAACAAGGAACCGGCTTTAGTCAAGCTGGTTGACTTACAATCGCAGGCTGGACGCTTTGAAAGGGCGGCGATGCTTGAAATCATCGGGCCTCATTCACCAACATCTTCTTACAAATCTGCTACTACAAATCTAAGAAAAATCTTCGTCAGATTCACAGATGTGTTCATGGACAGCAACCTTGTTCGTTACTCCTAGATTGGTGAATGCCAGTCTCTCGTAAGTTAACGTGATGGACCAGGTGGTTTTATTTTGCAGGTAAACTTTGCCCAAAAAATGCCCATAAAAGGTCATGACTTTTGGGCCATGCACACTGTTGATGGGAAGTTCGGTCCTTATAAAAGATTTGGCTCCCTTAGAAGAGTCGGCCCTTTTGGCTCCCAAATGGTTCCTCATTAGTATCATTCAATTTCAGTCTCACTTAGTAATTATGACTGGTTTATTTGTTGGTTTAACAAACTTAATACCAGCAACCGGACTTCTGCCCCTTCACAATACCGACAACCGAACAACCGGATGTCCGGTTGGTAATGGGCAACACTATCTAAAAAAAAACCAATGAATACAGTTAGCTTTGGGCTAAGTTAGGCAGCAGCGTTGACTTACTCTTTGAGGAGAAAACTTTAGCATCCCTTTTAAAATTTTTCTCCTTTTGGACCTGGGGAAGGCTAGCCCCATGTTCTTTCTTCTTGGATGGTCTGTCTTGCTGCCTCTAAGTTCCTTTTTCTCTTTCTTGGAGATGGTGAAGCGGCTCCTGTGCTGCTGCTGCTGCATGTTTGTTAATAACAATTTAACAGATTTTCCAACCTGCCGGGGTAGTAACCCTTCGTTCTCATCCGGTGTCTCACTGTGATCTGGCTGGCAGGGATTCTGCGTTGGTGCTATTTGTCCTTTGCCGGCGGCTGTAGTTTTAAGATGGCAGATCGTCATGGCGCTGCTGTATCAACTTTCCCGTCATATGTATGAACTAATTTAAAATTCTTCATTCACGAGAATGTGTAAGGTCATTAGCGGAGGTCATAATCCACCAAATGTACCCAGTGGCTATGAATGCACCCACTATGTGGCTCGAGGAAAAAACATCTATATTTTGGGTCCATTGACAGGAAACTCCCCCGAGATCTTAATCTCACAGCGAACATGTGGAAAACAAAACCTACTAATTCAGACAAACCCCAGTCATTCAGATTCAGAAAGCTTTATTTATCACACACGGGCGATTCATTAGCAGCTCAGCACAGACAGCAGGCAGCATTCAGTGTCAGACATGACCAGTAGCCACAAGGTCGCAGGAGGACACCACACAGAAGTACATTAAATAATCAACAATAACACAATAAATACAGATCCATTAATAAAACATGTAGAACATCTGTTGGTTCCCCTCTGAGGACCATGGCAGCGCCGGAAAATGTTAAGAAGCTTTCAACAATGATCCATAAAAGTTCTTTAAAAGGGGTCACTGACATTAGAGGAGTTCAGTCTCATTAGATGGTTTTATTATCAAATTTGAACAAATTCCTGGTGATGCACTGGTCTTTGGTCTGAACCTCGAATCATGCTGGTCACCTTCTCCATGTTCCTCTCCCTTACAGCTAAACTACCAGACTCGACCACTGCACCTTCACGGACCAGTCCAGCTGTGTCTGCACCCGAGGCCTCCACAGAGACGCCAACCCCTCCACAGCCTGAACTTCACATCAGGACACCTGAACCGGTCACAGAGACACCATACCTGGACCTCACTTCCTCGTACACCACGGCCTCTGACTCCAGCTTAGACGACCTCGATGTCAGAGACTTTCATAAAGGCTTTGTGGAGTCATACCCAAGCAGAGGGGACATTTTGCCCCCCATTCCGCTCCCCACCTTACCCAGCCCAAGTCCACAGTCGGCACAGCTGGACATCTCTCTCCAGGGTGAGGAGGATGGCCAGGCAGCGTCAGGCCGAGGCGAGATCAGCGGTGGCGGTGATGGCAGATCCAGGGTAGAAACCACACCTAGACCAAGCGGGCCTCCAGAGATCACCTCAGGTACAGAGACCTCATCCCTGGAAGCAATGCTGGGATCCTCATCACTTCCAGAAATGGCCACACCAGAACCCGACCACACATACACCATCACTGACGGAGGCCACCAACCAAAACTGGTTTTCAAAGATGAGGTCACCCCTGAAACCACATCAGAGCTGGAGCAACTCGTGGAGCTTTCAGCAGGTGGAGACTCATCAGGAAAACCTCCTTTGCACATCCTGATCGTCAGCGTGCCTGGAAGAAATGAGTCCGGTGAGTTGAGACTTTCCTTTGGTTGAGTTTATTTTATGGTAACTATGATTTTAATCCTGGTTGTCTTTTGTTTGTTAGCTGGGCTGCTGCTTTTCTTGGCCAGGACTCCCTTAAAAAAGACCTCCCAGTTTCCTGGTTAATTATTGTCTAAATCAGCGGTCCTCAACCCTGGTCCTCAAGGCCCAGTATCCTGCAGGTCTCCCTGCTGCAACACACCTGATTCAAATTAAATGGCTCTCCAATAAGCTCTGCACAAGTCTGTTTATGAGCCATTATTTGAATCAGGTGTGTCGTAGCAGGGAGACATCTAAGACCTGCAGGATACTGGGCCTTGAGGACCAGGGTTGGGAATCACTGGCCTAAATAAATACAGACAGCGATGCAGTGTAATCTGGATGTAGAGAATGAATCAGTCTGTCGATCAGCTCTTTAAATACGACTCATAAAGCATTTCCTGTAAAGTAGTTCCCTGAAAGCAGCATGTAAGTGTTTTCTGTTACAGCCTTTCTGAGACTGAAACCAACATACAACTCTTTATTAAAACTCTTTCCTGCTTCAACCTGGTTTAGACAAAAAACCAATGACTGTTTGAGCTAAAATACATTCTTCTTACGAGGCAACGTTGCCTTCATTTTTACCTTTCACATGCATCTCCTTTCACGACCACTAGAGGTCACATGTTGTTAAAAATGTCTGGTTTTCAGACCTTTCTGGAGCAACTTTTCTCTGTTTTTCTTTTCATCAGGTCAATGTTCAAACTTCTTCCAGTGAGGCTTCTGCTTTGAGGGGGGTTTACCAGCTCACTAACACAGTCTCATTACTGCTTGCTTTGTGTGATCGTGGCGGTGCTGACTTGGTTTCCGTTTGTCCGTTGATGTCACTAGGATGTGTACGGAGAAGTCAAGAGAAAGCAGCCCAAACAGGAGGCAGCATGAGTCCATCGCTGTGAAAAGTGTACTAAGTCAGCACTGCGTAGCTGCTTTCTGTTTTGTTCTGTCAATGAGGAGGCATCATTTCAGATCAAATGAGCTTACGCTCTGAACTTTATTGTGCTCAGTGATCAAGTGTCCATACGTACTGTCGGGTGAGCTCCACTTCTTCATGCCCACTAGCTTATATAGTCACATTAGCAGGTATGTTCAGTAGCGCCCTCTGCTGTTACAACACATTCACATAATACATCATCACATATCACAACATCCCCCCTTATAACCAAATGAACCCATCCTTAAAATTTACATCAAGGCAAGGCAAGGCAAGGCAAGGCAGTTTATTTGTATAGCACATTTCATGTACAGGACAATTCAAAGTGCTTTACATAAAACAAAGATATTACAGATATTTAGAATAGTAAAAGGCATCAACACATAATCAACACATAATCACAATAAAATAATAAATTACATTAAAATGATTAAAAGCAAGATAAGTTAAAAAAAAAAGTTAACAGGCAGATTTCATGAATAGGCGCATGAGAAAAGAAATGTTTTTAACCTGGATTTAAAAATGTCTACATTTGGGGAAAGTTTAATCTCCACTGGCAGTTTGTTCCACTTGTTTGCAGCATAACAGCTAAATGCTGCTTCTCCATGTTTAGTCTGGACTCTGGCCTGGACTAGTTGACCAGAGTCTTTGGACCTAAGAGCTCTGCTAGGTTTATATTCTCTGAACATATCACAGATGTATTCTGGGCCTAAACCATTCTGGGATTTGTAAACAAGCAGAAGGGTTTTAAAATCTATTCTGTGACTGACTGGAAGCCAGTGTAAAGATTTCAAAACTGGTGTGATGTGTTCAGATCTCTTAGTCCTGGTTAAAACTCTAGCAGCAGCGTTCTGGATGAGCTGCAGATGTTTAATGCTCTTTTTAGTAAGTCCTGTTAAAAGACCATTACAGTAATCCAGTCTACTGGAGATGAATGCATGGATGAGTTTCTCTTGGTCTTTCTGGGAAACTAAACTTTTAATTCTGTTGATGTTTCTGAGCTGGTAAAAAGCTTCTTAGTGAAGCTTTGATGTGGCTGCTGAAAGTCAGGTCTGAGTCTATCAACACTCCCAGGTTACGAACTTGGTTGGTGATTTTAAAAGCCAGAGTCTCCAGGAGTTTGCCAATGCTGACCCTCTTCTCTTTGCTACCAAACAGAATAATCTCAGTTTTGTCTTCATTTAATTGTAGGAAATTCTCCCTCATCCAGGTGTTTATTTGTTCCAGACACTGACACAATAAGTCTATTGGACTGCAGTCATCTGGTGACAGAGACACATAAAGTTGTGTATCATCTGCATAACTTTGATAACTAATGCTATAGTTCTGTAATATTTTACCCAAAGGGAGCATATACAAGTTGAACAGAAGAGGTCCAAGGACTGACCCCTGGGGGACTCCACAAGTCATGGCCACTCGCTCGGATTCATAACTGCCGATCGTAACAAAATAACTCCGGCCTTCTAAACAGGACCTGAACCAGTTAAGGACCGCTCCAGAAAGTCCAACCCAGTTTTCCAGCCTATGCAACAGGATTCTGTGATCTACAGTATCAAACGCAGCACTGAGATCCAACAGAACCAGGACTGATACTTGACCAGAATCGGTATTCAACCTAATGTCATTTACCACTGTGACCAGAGCTGTTTCAGTGCTGTGATGAGGTCGGAAGCCGGACTGAAATTTATCAAGATTTCCACTTTCATTTAAAAAGTCATGAAGCTGGTGAAATACAACTTTTTCAATAATCTTGGAAATAAAAGAGGTTAGAGACGGTCTATAGTTGTTCATTATAGAGGCGTCTAGAGTCCTTTTCTTTAGGAGGCTTAATAGCAGCTATCTTTAGTGACTTGGGAAAAATGCCTGATGCCAGTGAGCTGTTAACTATCAGTAGGAGATCACTTTCTACTGAGGTAAAAACTGGTTTTAAAAAGTCGGATGGTATCATGTCCAGAGTGCATGTTGTTGATTTCAAATGCCAAACTGTTTCTTGTAGGATTTTTAAATCAACCATTTTAAATTGCGACATGACATCAGAATTATTTCCGGGTTTTAGGCACAGACTAATTTTCTTGTTTGACTGTGTGGAATTAATATTTTGCCTAATTGTTTTAATTTTTTGGCTAAAAAAGTTGGTAAATTGGTTGCATTTCTCAGTGGAAAGGAGCTCAGGGCTTATCTGTTTAGGAGGATTAGTAAGTTTTTCAATCATAGCAAACAGAGAGAATTGTTGACATTCCTGTTAATCATTTCAGATAAATGCAGCTCTCTGGCCTTGCACAACTCATTGTTATAGTTACGCAGGCTTTGTTTGTACAGCTCATAGTGAATTTGAAGTTTATTTTTCCGCCATTTCCGCTCAGTTTTTCTGCATTCTCTTTTTAGGCTGGTAACCACAGTGGTGTTTCTCCATGGTGTTTTCTGTTTGCTCAAAGTGCTCTTGATTCTTATTGGTGCAACAACATCCATTACATTCAAGATTTTCAGAGTGAAATTATCCAGGAGTCCATCAACTGACTCTGCTCTGGTTGTTGGTAACATAGCTATGGCCTCCACAAACTTAGCACTTGTTCTTTCATTAATGTTCCTCTTCCTAACCGAGGAGCAGGTTGGTTGAACATTCTGAGTGATCAGTAAATCAAACAAAATACAAAAATGGTCAGACAAGGCCAAGTCAGTGACAGCTACAGAAAAAATTTCCACACCCTTTGAAATAACCAGGTCCAGAATGTGACCTCGAATGTGGGTCGGTTCGGTTACATGTTGCCACAAACCAAACATGTCCAATATGGAAGAAAATTCCTTGACATTACCATCCGTCATGTTATCTATGTGAATGTTAAAATCCCCAGTTAAGATGAAATGGTTAAAATCAGTAGAGATAACCGACAATAATTCAGAAAATTCATCAATAAAATTTACACAGTGTCCTGGACGTCTGTAGATGATTAGAAATAGGATTTTAGGAATGCCCCTTAAAATAAAACTAAGATATTCAAAAGAAGTAAAATCACCAAATGACATTTCTTTACACTGGAATGAATCTTTAAATAAGGCAGCTTCTCCTCCCCCTTTCCTCCCGTTTCCACATTTATTCATAAAACTAAAATGAGGGGGTGCTGTTTCATTAAGAACTGTAGCACTTGTGTCTTCTGTTAACCACGTTTCTGTCAGAAAAAGAAAATCTAAACTGTGAGAAATGATGAAGTCATTAACTAACAGTGATTGTTGGACAGAGATCTAACATTTAGTACAGCAGCTTTATGAAGTTTCCTCTGGTCTCTGTTGTATTCTGAGTTATACAAGGTACAGTTAACAGATTAGATCCATTCACCCCACAAACTGACCGTGTTCGATTCCTTATTTTACTAACACAGGAATCCTACTGGGTCCAGGCTTGATCTCAGAACAGCTGTCAGTAGTAGCAGAACTACAGCAAGGACCCTGAACGCATCATGGCATGTTATCTTTGTTGTGAATTCTGCTGCTCTGGGAACCTCCTCCCATGCCCTGCTCGGTCAGGACAGATGATCTAATAGGAGGATGAGGAGGGGGAGGAGGGGGAGCCCTGTATTTCTTGGTAGATGGTGGTCGCTGGGGTTCAGACCTGGATAGAGACATCCTTTTAAGACCTTGGGTGATGTGGAGAAGAGGGTCTGGTGAGGGGGGAGAGCTGGGAGTTGATCTCCTCTCTGCTGTGTCCTTCGCTCTTATCTGTACATCATGTTTGGGTTTGCCGTCCCAACAGCATGACGCAAGTGTGCACCAAGTAATCTGCATCCAGTTAGATTTGGATGCACACCATCAGGTCTGAATCGCTCCTTACAGTTCCAAAAGATATTGAAGTTATCAATGAACTTTATCCCATGGGTGATACATGAGTTTGATAACCATGTGTTCAGGCCAAGAAGTCTACTGAAAAGTTCAGTTCCTTTACCCGCTGTAGGAATGGGTCCTGACATGTAGACATGGTGCTCCAAACTGACACAGTCTCTCCAACAACAGAGAAAAGTCTTTTTTAAGGATCTCAGAGCCAATTTTCCTCCTCAGAATATCAAAAGACCCTGTGTGGACAATAATCTTCATACCATCTGGATGTGAAGACAGAATGGTCGGCAACATCTCTGTCAGTTCCCTGACTGATGTATCAAAAAGTGTTAAATTTTCCGTCTTTGCCATCCTGACATGCTGTGTTATAGAGTCCCCAATCAGAATTGTGTCTATTTGTTTTTGTGTGGAGGCGCCGATAGCTTCTCTAGTCCTCCTGTTTGTGGAGTTTTGGCCTCTCCTCCTGGTCTGGTTAGCCCTGGGCTGAGTTTTAGGGCTATTTCTTGAGTTTTTATATATCCTTGCATTACATTCATTTTAATATGAGTCAACACATCATATTTATTATGCAGTGAGACTTCAGGTGGTGGAGTGAGTGCTGCAGCTTTAAATTTCCTGCTGGATTTACCTCTGCGACGAACAACATCAGACCAGGTTCTGGCCGGGGTTGATGACTTTGGTCTGGCACCAACAGTGTTCCAGTAGGAGGGATCAGTCTGATGGTCCGGTTTGGGATTTTCCTCAGCTATTCCAATGTCATTTGAACACATCCAGGGAAGTGTATCAGCCAGGTCTGTAGCGGGAGGCTCCACATTCGACATGCCTTCGCGTATGAAGATGTGACTCAATCCATTTGACAACTCAGTAGCTTGTACAGAAGCTACTACAGAGTCAATAAATTCTTCATTCACACGAATGTCTTGCAGTGTTTCAATCCTCCTCTCCAACTGTGTTATCCTCAAAGAAAGTTGCTCACACTCAGTGCAGCTCACTGATACTGCAGGGTTAGGAGACATTATTCCACTAGTTCTCCGATGCAATCAACTAAATTTATCAAAAAATATATTTGTTCCAGTGATTTATAAGTGACCAGGAGTCCTTGTTCCTAAATTTCTTGCCGGTAAAGATAAGAAAAAAGAAGAAAAAAAGAAGAAAAATGCAAGCAGAAAGGAGAGCAAAGCAGGAAGCGTCCGCACTGCAGCAAAGCAGGAAGGAAAGCTTGTATTTCTTTGTTCTTTGTTCTACAATACAACACCACAAACACAGTTTTCACACATTTCTTTTTTTTTTTTTTACATGTTTTGCTAATGACAATAAAATAACATTCAGTATTCTCATACATGAGCACTAAATATTTTACCGTCTACACATATCAACCCATGATTTACAGTCCATCATAAACCCATGTTAAAACACACACCAATGAATCCACAGCTTCACAATTGCAGCCTATCAGGTTTTTTTATATGCCGACTCAACCTCCTTAGCACAGACGATGCTGATGTACCCTCATTTGTTTGCTCATGTCCTTCTGAATTTAGTTCATTTGGTTGACATTCCACCACTGTAGAAGATCTCCTGAGAACGTTATCATCCTCAGTCTTCACTTCATAAGACCTCGGTCCAACTTCCTTTAAAACCATTGCCTTTTTGTTCCATGCAACCTGATCTTGTATTCGGACAACATCATCCTTCTCCAGCTGTGAAAGTACCTTAGTTGACTTATCATAGTGATATTTTTGTTTCCTTTTTAAATTGTCCAGTTTAGTTTTCAAACCAACCTGCTGTCTGTCATCGGTATAGCAAGGTAAAGTTGTACGCAACTTACGATTCATCAGCAACTCTGCAGGGGATAAACCACACTCTAGAGGAGCTGTCCTATAACTCAAAAGAGCTAAATATGGATCTGATCTGCTATCAGCGGCCTTCCTTAAAAGTTGTTTGATGATATGTACACCTTTTTCTGCCTTTCCATTAGATTGTGCATATTGAGGACTAGGCGTCACGTGTTGAAAACCATACTGCATAGCAAACTGCTGCCACTCTCTGCAGCTGTAACACGGCCCATTATCACTCACTACAGTCTCTGGTATGCCATGTCTAGCAAAAAAAGACTTAACATGAGTGATAACATTAATCGCATTTGTGCTTGAGAGCAAGGCTATTTCAGGATAGTTGGAGTAGTAATCAGTTAACAGCAAGTAATCCTTTCCTTTGTAATGAAACAGATCTGTCCCAACCCTCTTCCAAGGTACATTAGGAAGACCCTGAATCACCATCGGTTCCCTTGCCTGACTGCTCTGATACTTTTGACATGTCTCACATCGTGCGATCAGCTGTTCTATATCCTTATTTATACCCGGCCAGTATACAGCATCTCTTGCTCTCCTCTTGCATTTCTCTATTCCCAAGTGTCCCTCATGTATTTTCTGTAGCATGTCCGTCCTCATGCTACAAGGAATCATGATTCTCCTGCCTCTCAGCAACAATCCATTCACCACACTGAGCTCTGATCTAATGTGATAATACGACGGACATGACCCTCTCGGCCAACCTGTCTGAAACTGCGACATCACCAACTGAAGCTCTACATCTTTTACAGTTTCTTCACTGATTTGCTTTGACTTAGCATCAGACACCGGTAGAGACTCAGCAACCATGTGCACGTGTCTCTCCACCTCTCCTTCAACTGTGCCCTTACAGCTTAATTCAGGTGCACGTGACAAAGCATCTGCCAACACCAAATGCTTGCCAGGCGTGTATATCAAGTCAAAGTCATACCTCTGCAACTTCATCATGAGGCGCTGAATTCTTGGTGACATCTCATCCAGACTCTTTCTCACAATGGACACCAGTGGGTGGTGATCCGTCTCCACCGTGAAAGTAGGTAGACCATAAACATAGCAGTGGAAAATGTCTAAACCATATGCCAAACCAAGACACTCTTTTTCAATCTGAGCATACTTCATCTGCGTTTTAGTCATTGATCTAGAAGCATATGCTACCGACTTCCAGTTTCATCTTCAGCCTGCAATAACACAGCACCCAGCCCATCTTTAGAGGCATCGGTTGATGCTTTCAGACGTTTAACTGGATCATAATAAGCTAGCACTGGCATAGATGTAAAAATAGATTTTAACATATTCCACTCCCGCTCATGTCTACATGTCCACTTGAATTCAGTAGAGTCACAAAACAACTCCCTTAAAGCCGACGGTCTCACTGATAAGTTCGGTATAAATTTTCCCACAAAGTTGATCATACCCATGATTCTGAGTACACCTTTCTTATCAGTTGGACTAGGCATGCTGAGTATGGCTTTAATCTTACGCTCATCTAACTCAACACCCTTAGCAGACAGCTTATCACCAAGAAAAGTGATTTCAGGTACACCAAACTGGCATTTGGTCAGATTCAGCCTCAAACCATTTTCACGAACCCTCTGAAGTACTTTGATCAGTCTTTCATTATGCTCTTGTAAAGTGGAACCCCATATTATTACATCATCCACGTAACACCGCACACCTTCAAGTCCTTCCAGCAGATTGTCCACGGCACGATGAAAGATTTCAGAAGCTGAAATTATCCTCAAAAACCTGTACCTGCCAAAAGGTGTATTAAAGGTACAGTACCTGGAACTTTTCTCGTCCAGTCTGATCTGCCAGAAACCTTGGGCAGCATCTAGCTTTGAAAAATACTTGGCTCCAGCCATCTCACTAGCAATTTCTTCTCGTTTTGGAATCTGATAATGCTCACGTCTGATGTTCTTATTTAAATCACCAGGATCCATGCATATTCTCAGTTCCTGTTTGGCGTTCTTTTTGTCCACGCAAACCATAGAGTTAACCCGCTCAGTTAGTTCCTCTACTTTGGTGATGACTTTCAACCGGCTCATTCGGTCCAGTTTCTTCTTAAGACGATCCCGAAGTGGTACTGGAACTCGCCTGGATGCAGGAATTACTGGTAAAGCATCATCCTTCAGCTGAATCTTGTAAGTATATGGTAAGCATCCCAAACCTCTAAACACATCGTCATACTGCTTCACAATGGAATTCACTGTTTCCATGTTTGGTGACAAGCTAACATTATAAACTCTTTTTGCTAGATTTAATCTTTTTGAAGTAGCCCCACTAAGCAATGATTCACGATCTTCAGATACAATAGTGAACAGTATATTATGAACTTTGTTCTTTACCATCTCTTTGAGTCTGCATTGACCTTTGCTTTCAATATCTTTTCCATTGTAGTCTTTCAAACACACTCTTTTATCAAATATTTTGGGCTTGTGCCCCCGTATCAATTCTCAGTGCAACCAACGCTCTATTTACAGGGAGAGAAACAATCCATGAATCCTCATTGTCTAAATGTATATCATTTTTTATGAGTATCTGCATCTTCACATGACACCATACCCACAAAGAAAGTTTCACAAAGGTCAGGTTCATCAACCAACCTCACAGATTTGGTTTTGCACTTTGATCGACACTGTTTTGCAAAATGATTTTTTCCATTACAATTCACACACTTTTTCCCATAAGCTGGACATTGTCTAGGTTCATGTTTACCACCACATCTTCTGCAGGAATACAAGACATTATCAGAGTTCTTATTCTGAGCCACATGTCTCTGTGTCTTATTCTTGACCACAGCAACTGTAGCATTTTCGTTAGCCACACTTGACTCATTGAGCGTCTTACCATGCTGCTGAGCTAACTCGGTAGCCTGGCACATCCTCTCGGCGTCCTCCAAAGTTAGCTTCGCCTCCCTCAGCAGCCTCTTTCTCATCCGTTTGTCATTAACTCCATACACTATCTGATCACGGATCATAGAGTCTTTTAACTGTCCAAATTCACAAAACTGTGCCTTCAGCCTCAAGTCTGTGACAAAGACATCAAAAGTTTCCTCCGGGTGTTGCACACGCGACCGGAACACATACCTCTCATAGACGGTGTTCTTCTGCGGTGAACAATGTGCATCAAACTTTTCCACCACCTTTTCATACATTTGTTTATCACCCGGCCTGTCGAACTCGAACGTGTTGAAGACTTCAATGGCCTGAGGACCCGCCACGGTAAGTAGCAAAGCAATCTTCCTGGCGTTGGGCTTCGAGTCCAATCCTACAGCAGCAAGATACAGCTCGAACTGTTGCTTCAAAGATCACCAGTTGCCGTCCACATTACCCACAAGCTTCAAGCCGTCCAGTGGTCTCAGCGTCTCCATCTTCAACCAAAGGAATGCACGTGTCAGCCCTGGAAAAGTTGTCAGCCTTTCACTCCCATACTGCCGTCAGTCCTTCACTCTTGGCACAGACTACCTGGCGCACCACTCCTGGTACCATGTTTTGTTCTGTCAATGAGGAGGCACCATTGCAGATCAAATGAGCTTACTCTCTGAACTTTATTGTGCTCAATGATCAAACGTCCATACATACTGTCGGGTGAGCCTCACTTCTTCATGCCCACTAGCTTATATAGTCACATTAGCAGGTATGTTCAGTAGCGCCCTCTGCTGTTACAACACATTCACATAATACATCATCACATATCACAACACTTTCTGGGCAATTTTGCCCGGCCGATCACTCGATCCAGGCAGTTTGATGGTTTTTCTTTATGGGAAACCAGTAAAACGCATGCATGTCTTCTTGTTATAACGATACAAATACACAATAACCGTCCAGAATCGCCCTAATTTTCTTGGTAGAGACTGATCCACTGCATATTTCAGTTGACAGCTTAGCTTTCTCACCAGCAGAAGCAATTACAGCATGTACGAGTGATGTATGCAAAAATGACGAAAATCACCCGTTCGCCTCAAATATAAAAACAGAGGAAGGAAGGAGAATATGAAAGTGATGCACTGTGAACGATGGACCAGACGTCACTGATCTGAGGTTAGATGATGCCGCCTGATGCCAGACGTTGTGGCTTAATGCTCCCCTTTTTAATAAGTATTTATTCAACATTTAGCACGTGCACGCTGAGTCATGAAAAACGTGGTTTGGAAACTAATGCTGCTTTGATTTGTGATGTTTCCTGACAAACCTGCAAGTTTAGAGTTTAGAGAGTAAAAGAGGTGAGTATGGTCAGCTGTCACATTAACCAGATAAGCCAGTTCCAGCAGATAAACTAGCTGTGATAAATTGAAGTGAACCAGTTGAATCGTATTAACCAGGTGATCCAAACAGACCAGTTGAACCAGAAGAAGCGGCATCCTGCTGGCTGGTCCAGCTGGAAGCCTGGACGAACAGACGAGTCCTCTGTTCTCTGACCTGGACTGAACTGCAGCTCATCCTCATATTCGCGCCTACGTGAGGAGGAATGTACCTTCCTGCTTCCTCCTCAGGCCGTTGGTGTTGTGGAAGCCAGAGGTTTCTGCCTGTCAGGCCTAACGTTTGTGTTGGTGGTTTCATGATGTGCTGTCGGGGACTTCAGAGTAATTATCTGCAGCTGATTTGGGTTTGTTTGTTGCCCCTTTAGGAAACAGCTAATGTTTTATTGTCTTTGTGTTTGTACCCTGAACGTTCTCCAGATGTGGAAACGATGGAGCCAGTCATCTCTGCTGTGGTGGAGCTAAGCTGTGAATGCATCACTGTAACTCCGCTGGGAGTCATCTCAGCTTCACAGTCAGACCGATGTTTCATCTTTCTGTCTTTTTCTCACACAAACCAAGACAAACGTCTGCTCTGATGGAGCCATTAGTCTCTGCTGTCTTCAGGAGGTTAAAAAGCGCACATTTAAATGTCTCGTTGGAGGCTGAATCACAGAAAATACTTCCTGTTTCCCCGCGAGTCCATAGGCTGTGAACAGGCTCTGTGGTAGCAGGACCTGTGACCCGTGGACTCCTGTGGGCCAACACTGAGAGATGTGCATCCTGTTGGATTGGTTGCTGTCTTGGTTGAGTATAGAACAATGAGGAGAGCCACAGATGCTTTTCTGCTTCTTTGTGTTTGTCTTTGCATCATTTTGTGGTTCCGTCTCTTCGTGCTGCTGCAGCTTTGTGCATGAGTGCATTGGTAGATTCTTCAACAACTAAGGGTGCATTCACACCAGGATAGTCCGCTAGACTCGATACGACTGGGGACTCGGTTCAGTTGGGTTTGTGTGTGTGTGTATTCTTTTGGACCATAGTCTGCATATAAAAGATGGGCAGAGCTTCCATGACGTCACCCGTAGGTTTCTGAAGAGCAAATGTGAAGCTTGTTGGGCGGTTACTACCATCGCCATCTTGGCAGCATCACGCCTGCTGCTGCTACCGGAAAATCCAAAAATGGGGAAAGTGGTGGAGCTGGAAGGGGAGCTGTGAGCGTGGGCTGGATGATTGACGTCTATCAAACTCCGAGCTGCCTGTAGCTAAGAGCTAACTGAGCCAACTCGGATCTAACGTGAGCTAACCAGCTAATGAAGGTACGCAGGCTAAAGCTAAGGCGCGTTGTTAGCCGGCTAAAAACCGCGGTTGTGCTGCACTCTACCTTCTTGCTATGGATATTGGATACCTGTCAGTCAGAAGGGCACGCCCCTAATTATGCCAAATTTCAAGATTAAAAACCAAAATTCACTCTAATTAACCAAGCAGCAACCTGCGCCGTTAAAATTTGAATCCAATGCAGAAGCGCTAAAAATTGCATTTCCCCCCTCATCCACTAGGGGCTCCAAAACAGAGCAAATCCCCATAGACTCCCATGTTAAAAAGAACAACTTCACAGCAGAAATAAACATGTCTAAAGCCTGGTACAAAATCCATTTTAGGATTAATACACATTTTACCGCCGGAGGTTGCAGCTTGTTTTGGACTGAGATTGTGTTCAGGCTGCATGACCTTTCAAATGCCGTGTTCCACTCTCCGCCAGAAGAGGCACTGTACCAAGAATTCCTGAAAGAGAAGACGAGACAACCAGGGAAGAAGAAAACTAGTTAATCTGTTGGTTAATGCAGAACAGCTTTGGTTTCCATCACAATAGAACGTGGAGCTGCATCAGATCCTAGTGTTCTTGGGTTGATCAGATTTCTATCAGAACTTTTACCAAGGTCTTCCACGTCTGACCGTGAGACATTTCTCCCAACCAGAGCCACCTATTGCCCTACATGTGCTTATGGTTTGGTTGTTTTACCCACAATGCTCTGGTCTGGCTTCTGTCAGACGTGTAACATGTTGCTGCATCTGGTTGTTTTGAAGTTGCTTCCTTCCATTGCTGTAGTCCGTGTGATGCTAGTTATGCTAATGCTAATTGTGGAGCTAACCTGAATCACCTCTCAGCAGCGTCAGGAGGAAAATTCAGACTTTCTTCGTAAATTTGTGTAAAATGAAGTTTGTTTCTGTAAAACGTGAATCTCTGCTTGTTTATTATCTGGTGTCTGTTTTTTGTATTTCAGGTGGGCGTTTCATAACTTCTGAGTTTTTCTGCATCTGTAGCTTCTTGTTTTGTGTGTGTATTGTTTGTGCAGCTGAGGTGTGTAGTTGTTTAATGTATTTTTCTAGTTGTGTTTCTGTCTTCCTGCAGTTTATCTTCATCTCTGTTTCTGGTCGGTGTGTTTTGAGTTTGAGTCTGAGTGCGTCCTTGACTTGATTTCTGGTAAACTTTTGTGGTTGTTTCTCAGTGTTCAGGTCTCAGATTGTTTCACACTCGGTGTAGTTTTGCTTCTCTTCCCACGTCGTCGCTCCCATGTGCACCATAAAGTCTTAATGAGGAGACACAAGCTTGCATTGTTTCAGAGCAGCCACTGGCAGCGACTGACCTTCATCATGACAAACACAGAGCCGGAGACTGTTTACCATCCAAAAACCCTTTTTGGCTCATTTTAATCAATATCAGAGAGGAGCTGCTGTGGGATCAGACCAGCGGACTGGGAGCTGCAGAAGATTTTACTGGAGAATGCCACGAGTTAATGTTTAAGTTAAAGTAATAAAGTTGTGTGTAGAGGCATTGTCAGATGATTGAAGAGTTGAGAAAAACAAATCGACTTTCAAAGATCTTTTTTTCCGTTATATTTACATCTTAAATCAGAATGTGAAGTTTAGAAAAGAATCTGTTCCCTCCACAAATAAAAACACAAGTCCCAACAAGCCAACAAAGATGGAAAATACACGTTTTTCAAAAATTAATAAACTGCATCCCTTTTTAAATGATGGAGAAATGTTAAAAGGGAAGTCACAGTATCATTCATTCAAACTTTATTTATACATTTCCCCAGCTGACCTTTAAAAGTCCATCCCAGGGTTGACGGGTTGGTTTCCTGTCCGTGTCTCTTTCCTGTTTCCAGTGGAGCGTGTCCTGGATTTCCTCAAACAGCCCGTGAATGGCTCCCCCTTCCCACAGATCCCTGGACTCACACAGCTGACCAGTGAGGGTGTCCTGGGCAGCGGGAACTCCGACCTTTTCGGACCTTCTTCCACCGGGGTGCCTACAGCAATCAGTTTTCTCAATGGAAAACATGAGGTACAGACTAAACCTGGAGAGTTGAGACAACTGATGATTCCAGTGTATTCCACTTTACTGTGGCCCCCCTCTGGAGCCAGACCTGGAGGTGGGAATGGAGGTGAGCACCTGGTGGCAGGGCCTTTGCCCCTGGGGCCTGGTCGGGCTCAGCCTGAAAGGGTGACATTGGCCCCTCCTTCTGTCAGATCACCACCTCTGGGAGGGGCCGTGTAGGGGTCAGGTGCAGTGTGAACTGAGAAGGTGGCCTGGCTGTTGGCTGTTCCTATGCACCAAACAGCAGTTCAGAGTTCTGCTAGGGGACTTCAATGCTCACGTGGGCAATGACAGTGAGACCTGGAGGGCGTGATTGGATGGAACCCACCCCCCACCCCCGATATGAACTTGAATGGTGTTTTATTGGACTTTCTTACTTGGCACAGATTGCTTATTAAAAACACCATGTTCAAGCATAAGTGTGTCCACATGTGCACCTGGCACCAGGACACTTTAGGTCTCAATCCTGATCCTTGAGACCAGGTGTCCTGCAGGTCTTAGACGTTTCCCTGCTACAACACACAAGTCTGAATCAGGTGTGTTGTAGCAGGGAAACTTCTAAGACCTGCAGGACACCTGGTCTCAAGGATCAGGATTGAGGAGCCCTGTTCTAGGCCTCAGTTTGATTGAATTTGGTGTCGTATCGTCGGACTTGCGGCTGCATGTTCTGGACACTCGGGGTTAAGAGAGGGGCGGAGCTGTCAACTGATCACCACCTGGTGGTGGGTTGGCTCAGATGGTGGGGGAGGATGCCAGTCAGGCAGGCCTGGCAGACCCAAGCGTGTTGTGAGGGTCTGCTGGGAATGTCTGGCGGAGTCCCCTGTCAGATAGAGTTTCGGTCCCCACCCACAGCAGAGCTTCAGCCACGTCTTGAATGAGGCATGGGACATTGTACAGTGTTGGCCATGCTGGTGTATGAATGTGTGGATGAATGTTCGGTGATGGTCGGAGAGGCCGTAGGCGCAGACTGGCAGCCACGTTTCCGTCAGCCTGCCCCAGGGCAGCTGTGGCTACACACGTAGCTTACCATCACCAGGTATGAGTGAGGAGTGGATGAATAATGGATTCACACAATGTAAAGCGCTTTGGGTGCCTTGAAAAGCGCTATATAAATCTAATCCATTAGTATTATTATTATTAGTGTTCCATGCCTCCATTGTCAAGATGGCCAGCCGGATCTGTGGCTGTAAGGTCATCGGTGCCTGTCACCGTGGTGAAGGATGCCGTCAAGCTGAAGGAGTCCTTTCTGACCCGAGGGATTCCAGAGGCAGCTGAGAAGTACTGGCAGGCTAAGCAGAGCAGGGCTTCGGTGGTCATGGAGAATAAAACTCAGATGTGGAGTTTGTAGAGGTCATGTGTACAGTGGTGATGGGAGGCTGCCGACCTTGACTCTGAGGCCAACTTCAAGGGCTGCCAGTCTCAGATCTGGATCTCTTATGTCCAGTGCTGAGGTCGCCAAGGTGGTATGGCCTCGAGGGGCGGACACCTCCCATGAGGATGAGACCCTGGGTAAGACCTGGGTTTCCCTGCTTAGGCTGCTGCCCCCATCCTGAACCCAGATAAGAGGGATGGATGGATGGATTTCTAAAAATCCAACAAAAACTTCTGTCAGTTGTTTGTTCAGAAGTTTACATTTTTCCATCCACCCGTCCATCCATCCATCCATCCATCCATCCATACATCCATCCATCCACCCATCTATCCATCCATACATCCATCCATCCACCCATCTTATCCATCCATCCATCCATCCATCCATCCATCCATCCATCCATCCATCCATCCATCCAGGGCAGTCTGTGAGATGTAGACAGGATAAACTGTGTTGCTGACTTTTCTTCATGGACTCTTCTTCCCTGATCCATCCAGATGACCTTTGAGCCCCAGCTTCCAGAAGAAGCCAGAGGAGATCAGTTTGAGATGGTCACATCTGTTCCAGTGGAGGAAGATGTGGAGCAGAAAGAGGACGTGACCCTGTTTGAATACAATGCCATCCACGTCCAGACAGAGAAAACCAGTGATGAAGGAACTGATCCGGATCGAGATGGAGCTTCAGGTCCAGCACGTGATGGAGACACTGTCCCTGAAATCTTCCCAGGCGGTCCAGATCAAACCTCCACAAATTCTCCACTGATGTCACCAACAACATCAGGTCCAGTCCATGCTGGAGTCTCTCAGCCCGTCCCCAAAGGTGGCGTCACCTACGAGAAGATGGAAGGCTCTGCTCCTCCCACCCCAGGTGCAGGCGACCTATCAGGTGTGAGGACTGATGAGACCGAACTTGGAGAAACAGAGGCTCCCACTGCTATCCCAGACACCAAGCAGCAGAAGACCACCTCCTGTGTCCCGACCTGGGAAGTTGAAGGTTCTGTTTCTGGAGAGGACAGCGCCTTTGGACAAGATGTTTACTCTCCTGAGACGCCCAGTGACTCCACCCCCCACACACAGCAGCCTCCACCTGCTGCCGATGCAGACTCAGAGTCAGGTTCAGGTACAGAGCAGGTGTCTGGAGAGTCCTCCGGGCAGCAGGGTGGTCCGGATGACCCACTTGGAGAGGTCAGAGTTAAAGTTCTACCAGCTGTGGCAGTAGTGAGAGATGAAACTACCACAAAATCCCAGGACCCAGTCTCACACCGGACTACGATTAGACCCCCCATCATAGATCACCAACCACAACCTCCAACCAGAACCTCTGACCCCCACACAGAACTGTCCTCCACCAGCTCGGTCCAGAGCGTGAACCACATCACCCTTTCCACCTCCTCTCCCTTCTACACCTTTGACCACAGCCCCCACTCCGTCCCTCAGTGGGCCCTGACCCCCGGCCCGTCCACGGCTCCCCTACCAGAGGAGGGATTGGGGGGTTATGAAACCTCTCTGGTGGAGTCCCTCCCACTGAAACCCGAAGAGACTGAGATTATCGAGCTGCTGAGGACCAGCTCCGACCCCACTGTCATCGTCAGAGGTATGTGGTCTCAGCCGATCTGGTTTGGGTCCATGTCCAGACCTGCTGTAAAGGCCCAGAGAGCTGCAGAACCTTCCAGAACTTCTCATTTCCTCCTGTTGTTTCAGATCTCCTGCCATGCTCCTTTGATGTTTGTCAGAACGGAGGATCCTGCTTCCAGAAAGGAGATGAAAACATGTGTGTGTGTCCACCTGGATTCACTGGACGGTTCTGTGAAACAGGTACTGAACCGGGCTGGTCCCGGACCAACAGGCCGGTGAGGGTTAGTAACTGGGTCGGGTTGTTTGTCTGCAGACGTGGACGAGTGCCACTCCAACCCGTGTCTGAATGGCGCCACCTGTTTGGACGGGATCAGCTCCTTCACCTGCCTCTGCCTGCCCAGCTACTCCGGAGAGCTCTGTGAACAAGGTCAGAACCTGGTTCTTCTTCAGACTCTTCTCAGCGTTTATCTGAATCACGTGATCTTGTCTTCCTGCTCTTCAGTCCTCTGGTACTTTGACCCGGTTACTCAGACCGGTTCTGAAGGATAGAAAGATTAAAGTGTTGGCAGGGTCCAACGTTAAGGTTTTTTCCTACTTGCCCTGCCGGGCAAGTACTTCTCAAGTCTACTTGCCCCATCAAAATCCTTACTTGCCCTGCCTAAGAGGTCTTCTTTCTGGCAGTGTCATGCAAACTTTTGCTCACGACTTATATCCTACTAAAATACATTTCCTGTTGATTGTACACAACACTACACAACACTTCTTCCTTCAGAAAACACTATTTATTTTATATGTCATTACAGTGACATGCATTGAAAAACATTTTAACAAATAACAATACAATTCCCGTATGTATGTGTAAGTGTAATACGTTACACCCTCCGTGCCTTGTCTGAACATGTGAGCCACCTGTTTAATGCCCGATCACTGTTAAAATCTTGCACTGAAGGGCCTTCAATAGCCAAAAACATTAACTTGGCCAACATTTTAACAGATAGCTGGCTCCTCCAGTCAGATTTTATTCTTTTCATTGCACTGAAGCCACGCTCACATGCTGCAGTGGACAGTGGCAGGACCAAGACCAACTCCACCACCATCAGGAGGTTGGAGAAAGTCTTTTTTCTTTCTGGGTAGAGAAGAAAATCCTCCCATGCCCTGGCTTGCTGGCTCGGTGGCAGGGACTTAATCAGGACCTTGGCAGCTGGCCATTCATGATACTTTGCCCTTTGGCGATTGCAGCCACTGCGGTCCAGTATTTCAGCAAAGTGGCCAGTGAGTGTATGGAGGAAGTCACTGCCATAGTGGGCCAAGTCCTGCTTGTCTGAGGGCCACTCTCTTGGATCTGCAAGATTGGAAGCTGCCTTCAAGACTTCATCAGACTCCACATCGCAGACTTTCATGGACTGTGTCCAGCAGTTCATTCTTCATTCTGTGACATAAAATGAATGACATAATTTGAGTTGGGAATGGAGGAGAACAGGCCATTTGAATGAAATCAGAGGAAAACATTGCTTTGACCTGTCTAATAGCCTTATGAGTAAGAATGTATGAATAAGAACAATCAAAGTTCTTGCAACAACAAACATACAAACATAAGTGGGATGACAGAAGAATCGTTTGTTTTAGACCTGTCAAACCTATCTCTGCTCTCCTGACTAAAGTTGAAGAGGGGCACAGAGTGGAATTGTCCATCCTCTGTGTCCTCCAAGAAGCGCTCTAGGAACTCTCCTGGGGATGTGGCCATGCTTGTCAATGACGGTAGTGCTGTTTCAAATGCATGTAAGGCACTGGGCAAGGTCACCCCATCCTCCTGTAGCTTCAAGCTTAGACTGTAATTGAACAACCATTGAGGGGACAAAGATCAATCAGTGGATCACCAAAACTAACATGAATACTAATCTGCCATGAAATTACTGGACATATAAGCAAGCTCCAGAGAACCAGCCACCCAGTAATGTCTACTAAAATACAACCTCATTAGTTAAGGTATTAAGACTGTGAACACTTACCAACTCAGAACATGCAGAATATCTTACACTAACACCACAAACAGCAGCTGTCTGTAGTCCTTCAGCACTTGTATGCACTGCCTGGCTCTTCCAAGTATGTCGGCACTGGCTGATCTTAGGGAGAATAAAAAAAATGTTAAAGACATGAACTTAAAATGATGCAGTTATTCTGAATTGCATCATGTTGCTCATCATGGTGTACCTTGTTTCAAGTGTATTCTCCATGTGGGTCAGGACTGGAATGTAGTCTTTCATCAAGGTATTGAGGGCTTTTTCAATGTGGGGGAGCCATCTTGTCCCTCTAAGATTTGTCGACTTCCAGATCTTCATCTCGAGGACCTCTGCTAATTCACATAACTCCCTCCAGGCCTTGGGTGAATAGTGGTATTGCTTGTACAGGCCCTGCAGTAGGTCAGTTACCTGTACAGAAAATCACAATACATTATTATTATTTTCCTTTCTTTTCACTTGTCACGTCTGTCTAAGTACACTAACAACTGATACTAACATTTATCAGTTTCACTTACTTTCTTCATGTTGGCATGTTGGTTGATGGTATCCATCGCTGCCAGTTCCTATCCATGACCAAGGCACTGAATGTTAACCAGAATCTCTTGTCGCAGAAGGGCTGACACTCCCCCATGTCGTCCCACCATCACAGCAGCCCCATCAGACCCAAAGCCAACCGTTTTCATCTTCCAGTCATGTAGTCCAGCTTTCTGTAGGGCTAAAAGCATGGATGGTTAAAGTGATATCAAAGATTCAATGTCTTAAAATGTGGTTTTTTTATTTATTTATTTGAAAGGACAGTTCACATTAGTGTACTTACTTAATTATAGCCAGAAGCTATAGAAATAGCTGTCATTGTGCACAAAAAATATGTACACCGCTACTTCACCTTACTTAATTTTTAAACTCATTTACACATGCAACATCTTACCACAGTTAATGGCCTCACAGTGTCCTGTAGCAGTGGCATGTTTTAATTCTTCCACAGCTACAAAGACGTTGTTTGGCTGTCCGTCTTTCATTAACCTTACGTAAATCCCCTCCAGGCCCCTCACACTGACATCCGTAGCAGCATCAGCCAGAACACTGATGAATTTGGCTGCCTTAATTTGGTTAAAGCTGGGCTCCCAGATGTCATCATAGATGACTCTAATGAATCTGGAATCGATATAGCAAATAAGTACCGTAGTCAATGTTAGAAAAACACCTAATGCACTCTGTCGCATGACCGTGTCTCTTGTCCTGCTGCATTTAGCATTTAAAGTTAGCTTGTAGCTCTGTGGCTGTGCAATTAAGTCTGAGGACATAAGGTAAAAAGTTGAGGTAACAGTTAACATGACAGTTAGACAATCACTCACCTTCGGCATGCTTGATTGGTCCCGTATCTTGACCCGACGTCAACACCATTTGTCGCCTGGAGATTTAAAAGAGATGTATACTGCGCGAATGGCTGCTCCGTTTTAGCGACATGATAAGCAGTGGTAAGACATTTTTTTTATCTGGTTGTGGCTATCCGCATACAGTTTTTGGACACAATGGTCCATCAGTCCGGGAACAGTCCGGCGTCTTTTTGCCTCAACACAAGACAAGTGTGAAACGGATTTAGCATGGCTCTCCAAGTTCTGTCTTCTGTAGCTGTCGTTTCCGCGGAAAAAAGATCCTTTTCTGTCGGCTTTGGTTGGGAACTCTCTACAGACCGTGCAAAACATACCTGGCAGTTTTTCGTCATATTCTACCCACGAATAAATGTCCTTCCACAAAGGCAGGAAAGTTCTCTTTCTTTTTTCTGCTTCGTATTTCCCTCTCGAGCTCTCTGTCATGTTTGGTAACCTCACGTGACTGAACCGTCTGAGGTCGGCACGTCAACAGAGACACCCAATCAAAATCAACAGCACATAAATAAAGAGCAGCTCACGGCAACTGGCCCCTCGTGTGAGAGACATAGGAGACAAAATAGACAATAGAAAAAAATCGAAGTGGGTACTTGCCCAGCCGGGCATGCGTGTGAAGGTTCTACTTGCCCTGCAGCGATTTTTACTTGCCCCGGGCAATCGGGCAACCGTTAATGTCGGACCCTGGTTGGAACTGAAGAAAAACATGTTCTTCACACGGTTCTGGAAGAAGTCTGGATTTAGTTTGAGAAAACCCCAACAAGTTTTTGTCATATGAACAGGTTCTTTTCCCATCCATCCATCCATCCATCGGTCCATCCGACCGTCCATCCATCCATCCATCCATCCATCCATCCATCCATCATCCATCCATCCATCCGACCATCCATCCATCCATCATCCATCCATCCATCCGACCATCCATCCATCCATCATCCATCCACCCGTCCGTCCGTCCATCCATCCATCCATCCATCCATCATCCATCCATCCATCCGTCCGTCCATCCATCCATCCATCCATCCATCCATCCATCGGTCCATCCGACCGTCCACCCATCCATCCATCCATCCACCCGTCTATTCATCCATACATCCATCCATACATTCATCCATCCACCCATCTATCCATCCATCCATCCACCCATCTTATCCATCCATCCATCCATCCGTCCGACCGTCCATCCATCCATCCATCCATCCATCCGTCCGTCCGACCGTCCATCCATCCATCCATCCATCCATCATCCATCATCCATCCACCCATCCGACCGTCCATCCATCCATCCATCCATCCATCCATCCATCATCCATCCACCCATCCGACCGTCCATCCATCCATCATCCATCCATCCATCCATCCGACCATCCATCCATCCATCATCCGTCCGTCCGTCCGTCCGTCCATCCATCCATCCATCCATCGGTCCATCCGACCGTCCACCCATCCATCCATCCATCCATCCACCCGTCTATACATCCATCCATACATTCATCCATCCACCCATCTATCCATCCATCCATCCATCCATCCATCCACCCATCTTATCCATCCATCCATCCATCCATCCATCCATCCATCCATCCATCCATCCGTCCGACCATCCATCCATCCATCCATCCATCCATCCATCCATCATCCATCCACCCATCCGACCGTCCATCCATCCATCCATCATCCATCCATCCATCCATCCATCATCCGTCCGTCCGTCCGTCCGACCGTCCATCCATCCATCCATCCATCCATCCATCCATCATCCATCCACCCATCCGACCGTCCATCCATCCATCCATCCATCCATCCATCATCCATCCATCCATCCATCCATCATCCATCCGACCGTCCATCCATCCATTCAACCGTCCGTCCGTCCATCCATCCATCCATCCATCCATACATCCATCCATCCATACATACATCCATCCACCCACCCATCTGATCTTCGTTCCTTCGTTTTTCCACCAACCAGCTGAAACGTGGTAGCAGATCGGATCTCTCAGGAAGGGTTTTGGTCTTAAGAGAGGGAATCGAACCAGAATCTTTTGGAGGTTTATCGTCTGGAAGGGACCATGATCGAGTTTCTTTAATGACCTTCTGGAGCAGAGGTCCCCAACCCTGGTCCTCAAGGCCCACTATCCTGCAGGTCTTAGATGTCTCCCTGCTGCAACACACCTGATTCAAATGAATGGCTCAGTTGCAGACTTGTGCAGAGCCTGTCAGAGAGCCGTTTAATTTGAATCAGGTGTGTTGCAGCAGGGAGACATCTAAGACCTGCAGGATAGTGGGCCTTGAGGACCAGGGTTGGGGACCTCTGTTCTGGAGGAGGACCTCGCTGTCTGTTGGGAATTTTGGTAAATTTGTTATTAAAATGGGCCTCAGATGATCCGTGATGATCATTCCACAAGTTCTCATAGAATCCTGGGAATGTTTTCTGTAAAAACTCGAGCTCGGTGTGCTCTGGTTGGTCAGCTGCTCAGGTCTGATCAGGTTAGGGGTTGGTGGAGGATTTAGCTCCGTCAGACCACCTGAACGGCTCGAAATATTCCCTGAACTCTGGAACATAAAGCAGCAGTGTCTGCACACTGGCATGATGTAGAACTCTGGGCCTCCTCGACAAATCACTTCCAGCCTCTCCTCCAATATTTCTGCTATGACTCCGCAGCTGATGCAGGTTCAGAGGTCTCCGTGGACTCCAGGGTTAAAGCGTTCCAGGACAGTGGATCAGTTTACGCTGACAGACAGGACGTATCAGTGGAGGTAGACTGGTCTACGTGGATCTGTTCCTTTCAGTTTCACCAGAAGTCGTTCAGCAGATGTTTTCATCTGAATCACAAACAGCTGAAGAGTCCCTGTCCAGGTAGAACCGATCCAGGAGTCCAGGTAGAACCGATCCAGGGGTCCAGGTAGAACCGATCCAGGAGTCCAGGTAGAAACCGATCCAGGAGTCCAGGTAGAACCGATCCAGGGGTCCAGGTAGAACCGATCCAGGAGTCCAGGTAGAACCGATCCAGGAGTCCAGGTAGAACCGATCCAGGAGTCCAGGTAGAACCGATCCAGAAGATGTGATGAGTGATTGGCTGGATGAAGAATGATGAGGGTCATTGAAGGTGGCGTTTCTCTGTCCATGGGTGAATCTAACAAAATTATCTTGTTGAAGAAATGACAGTATGATGAAATTAGGAGGGTCCGAGCACAGAGCCTTGTGGCACCCCTGTAGAGAGCCCTTCCCATGATGCGTTACCACAGCATATTTGCTAGCAAATCATTTCAAGAACGACCAGCTAGAAAAGAGGTGTGTCAGCAATGAACAGTCCTGATCCAGAGTCCTGATCCAGTCCTCATGTGTTCTTTGTTGTAATATTCTAAAGTATTTTTGATTGATACCCAGCTTTCTGAAGGTTTTTCAAACTTTTTCTTTGGATGTTTTCAGTTTTTCCCTTATTTCCAGTCCAGTTCTGGTACGGGCATTTTTCAGGGGAACGTAACTTTGACCGATGAGTCATTCAAGCAGAAAAAAGGTCTCCTCTGCTGCCAGCAGCTCACCTTCTAGAGAGAAGTGGCCTCTACCTCTGGACTCTTGGGGTCCTGGACCCTTCACTCAGGCCGCCCTGGATGGCCGGTGCCTGGCAGGGTTGGTGGCTGCCGATCTTGGCCCACTTGGACCTGGGCCCCGTGACCACGAGGGGTCTGGCTGGGGCCTTCCTCTGCTGCCCTCTGGTTGGGGTCAGGGTGGTCTTCGTGGTGGGGGGGCTTGGGTTGGTGATCCAGGATTGCTGCTGATGGCCCGGGTCTCTGGGCCGCCTGAGGCCGCCTCCAGCCTCCGTGGAGGCGTGGCCTCATCTCTGATCCTCCTCCTTCCTCATCCTCTGCATGCTGACTCAGCACTGAGGTGTCCAGTGGGTTTACACACTAAGAGATGTTTTGGTTCTGGTTTCATTTAACTGTTAAAACGGACTTTTCTCTGCAACAAAGCAGCTCGCATCTTAATTGTGCTAACATTCTCATATTTTGGGTAAAATATGAGCTAAAGTTATTTGGTTAATGCTGTTATAAGCAGGTTAATGTAGATTAGGCAAATCTCATGTTGAAACTAGCATTGTAGTTAAAACCAAATAGCAACTATATTTATCTTTTTAATGCTGAAACTAGAACATATTGATCTTTAGGCGAGCGCGGCAGCTAATGCTGTCTTTATAAGCTATTAGCTGCTAAAATGATTTGGAATAAGCAGCTAATGTGAACTTTTTTGGGCTAACATTATCATGGTAAAGGGGTGAAAGATGTCACATATTCCTCTCTTTTATACATCTGGGGGAAAAAGAGGAAACCCTGGATTGAAATTCCCAGTCTGCAGGGTGTAGCCATGTGCATCCATGGTGAAGGTGAATGTGCATCATAATGTAGAAAGTTGGATGTAAATTCTGATAATTCACCATGCAGCCTTCCTTCCTGATAGGCAGAGACACAGATGTCCTCTTGTAGTTTTCTTCCAGTGGAAAGAAGGAGAAAACAGATAATTGCTCTATTATTCCAGCAGAAAGCTTTTGCAGCTGTGGCACTGAAGCCGTGGCGTCTTCTCCTGGATTCAGCCTGGTTTGGTTTGACCTCCTGCTCTCCGCTCGGCATTCGTCTGAATGTGTCGCTGCCAGCAGAGCCGTGGCTTCCAGACCTCACCTGACCCTCCAGGTGGTGATTAAGCTGACAGCAAACAACTTTCTGTTACAACTTTACTGGCATCCACATTATTCTGTAGCCGCTAAAACAAAGCAGCCATTGTTTGCTGCATTATGTGGCTTCAAGTCATCGTATATGGAGCTAAATGTGTCTAACCTGCACACAACTGGATGTTTGTGCGGGTTAAAGAACTCTTTATTCCCAGCTGGACCGCAACGGCAGAATGAAGAAGGAAACTAATGAAAGCTGCTGAGTAACTACTGGAGCAGCTCAATCAGCTGGATGGGTTCAGACCACTTAAACCTGGTTCCAGACGGGACTTTACTGGAAGCTCCGAGTGCCAAGCTGCCGACAGGGATGTAAATAAAAACAAAACACCATCATCTGCAAATAGTTTACTCCTTATTTAACTGACGATTGAACAAAGAGAACAGGAATATGATCAGTTTATTGTTACAAATATTTATGTATGAATATCTAACTGAAATATGTTTTATGGCCTTAGAATAAATAATCTCGGTACCACCATTAAACACAGTCCAGGCTTATTTATTTATACAGCACATTTCATACATCAGGCAACAAAATGAGCTGAACGCGATCAAAATAAACCGACAAGAGAACAAATACACTGAGTTACAGATGATTCAAACGGACATCAGTGGGAACTTTCATCGTCATCATAATCCATCACAAAATGTTCTAATAGGACAAAACGCCCTAATAGGACAAAGCTTCCTAATAGGACAAAACACCCTAATTGGACAAAACGTCCTAATAGGACAAAATGCCCTAATAGGAAAAAAGGCCCTAATGGCACAAAACGTCCTAATGGGACAAAACCCCCTAATAGGACAAAAGGCCCTAATGGGACAAAACGCCCTAATAGGACAAAACATCCAACTAGGACAAAACACCCTAATTGGACAAAACGTCTTAACAGTACAAAGTGCCCTAATAGGACAAAACACCCTAATTGGACAAAATGTCCTAATAGGACAAAACGCCCTAATAGGACAAAACTTCCTAATAGGACAAAACACCCTAATTTGACAAAACGTCCTAATAGGACAAAATGCCCTAATAGGACAAAAGGCCCTAATGGGACAAAACGCCCTAATAGGACAAAACATCCTAATAGGACAAAACACCCTAATTGGACAAAACGTCCTAATAGGACAAAATGCCCTGATAGGACAAAAGGCCCTAATGGGACAAAACGTCCTAATGGGACAAAACCCCCTAATAGGGCAAAACGCCCTAATAGGACAAAGCTTCCTAATAGGACAAAACACCCTAATTGGACAAAACATCCTAATAGGACAAAATGCCCTAATAGGACAAAAGGCCCTAATGGGACAAAACGCCCTAATAGGACAAAACATCCCAATAGGACAAAACACCCTAATTGGACAAAACGTCCTAATAGGACAAAATGCCCTAATGGGACAAAAGGCCCTAATGGGACAAAACGTCCTAATGGGACCAAACCCCCTAATAGGACAAAATGCCCTAATAGGACAAAAGGCCCTAATGGGACAAAACGCCCTAATAGGACAAAGCTTCCTAATAGGACAAAACACCCTAATTGGACAAAACATCCTAATAGGACAAAATGCCCTAATAGGACAAAAGGCCCTAATGGGACAAAACGCCCTAATAGGACAAAACATCCCAATAGGACAAAACACCCTAATTGGACAAAACGTCCTAATAGGACAAAATGCCCTAATGGGACAAAAGGCCCTAATGGGACAAAACGTCCTAATGGGACCAAACCCCCTAATAGGACAAAATGCCCTAATAGGACAAAACTTCCTAATTGGACAAAACACCCTAATTGGACAAAACGTCCTAATAGGACAAAACACCCTAATTGGACAAAACGTCCTAATAGGACAAAACGCCCTAATAGGACAAAACTTCCTAATAGGACAAAACACTCTAATTTGACAAAACGTCCTAATAGGACAAAATGCCCTAATAGGACAAAATGCCCTAATGGGACAAAACTTCCTAATGGGACAAAACGTCCTAATGGGACAAAATGTCCTAATAGGACAAAACGCCCTAATGGGACAAAACGTCCTAATAGGACAAAACATCCTAATAGGATAAAACTTCCTAATGGGATAAAACTTCCTAATAGGACAAAACGTCCCAATGGGACAAAACGTCCTAATGTGACAAAACGTTCAAATAGGACAAAACGTCCTAATAGGACAAAACGCCCTAATAGGACAAAACGCCCTAATGGGACAAAACGTCCTAATAGGATAAAACTTCCTAATAGGATAAAACTTCCTAATGGGACAAAACGTCCCAATGGGACAAAACGCCCTAATTGGACAAAACGTCCTAATAGGACAAAACGCCCTAATGGGACAAAACGTCCTAATAGGATAAAACGCCCTAATAGGATAAAACTTCCTAATAGGACAAAACGTCCCAATGGGACAAAACGCCCTAATTGGACAAAACGTCCTAATAGGACAAAACGCCCTAATTGGACAAAACGTCCTAATAGGACAAAACGCCCTAATAGGATAAAACTTCCTAATAGGACAAAACGTCCCAATGGGACAAAATGCCCCAATGGGACAAACCGCCCTATTAGGACAAAATGCCCTAATAGGACAAAACGTCCTAATGGGACAAAACTCCCTAATAGGATAAAACTTCCTAATAGGACAAAATTTCCTCATAGGATATAACACCCCAATGGGACAAAATGCCATAATGGGACAAAACTTCCTTATGGGACAAAACGCCCTAATAGGATAAAATTTCCTAATAGGATAAAACTTCCTAATAGGACAAAACGCCCCAATGGGACAAAACTTCCTAATGGGACAAAACGTCCTAATGGGACAAAATGTCCTAATAGGACAAAACGCCCTAATGGGACAAAACGTCCTAATAGGACAAAACGTCCTAATAGGATAAAACTTCCTAATGGGATAAAACTTCCTAATAGGACAAAACGTCCCAATGGGACAAAACGCCCCAATGGGACAAAACGTCCTAATGGGACAAAACGTCCTAATAGGATAAAACGCCCTAATAGGATAAAACTTCCTAATAGGACAAAACGTCCCAATGGGACAAAACGCCCCAATGGGACAAACCGCCCTATTAGGACAAAATGCCCTAATAGGACAAAACGTCCTAATAGGACAAAACGTCCTAATGGGACAAAACTCCCTAATAGGATAAAACTTCCTAATAGGACAAAATTTCCTCATAGGATATAACACCCCAATGGGACAAAATGCCATAATGGGACAAAACATCCTAATAGGACAAAACGCCCTAATAGGACAAAGCTTCCTAATAGGACAAAACGCCCTAATAGGATAAAACTTCCTAATAGGACAAAATGTCCTAATAGGACAAAACGTCCTAATTGGACAAAACGCCCTATTGGGACAAAACGTCCTAATGGGACAAAACGCCCGTATGGGACAACACGTTCATGTCAAATTAGTTAGTTGCAGGTGTCGTAGGGATTATTTTAGAGACCTGTAAAAACTCCTTCATAAAAAAACCGATGAAGTTTTTCTAAATTATGCTGAGTCATCAGCCTCCTTATTCCAGATCTGTTCTTCAGGGGGTAAAAGGCTGATCTGGTTCCTGCTTTAATATGGATGTTAAATTTAGCTCAGATTTTTGGATCGATACTTTTGTTTAACTTTGCTGTCTGAAGATCGACACTAATCTTTAAACACTCATCTTCGGTTCCAAACACAATCATTTTTATTTATTTCACTAAAGAAAAATTGGGAACATCCACATTTAGATTTGACCGAGATGTGAACTGAACCTTTGTCTGGGACCAGAGTCCCCTGGTGAGACAGTAATATAGACCTGGGTGTCGTCAGGATAACTATGGTCAGATGTTTGATTTGTTTCTATGATCTGAGCTGGTGGGAGGATGTAGATGCTGAACAACACTGGGGCCAACATGAGGCCTTGGGGAACTCCTCATGCTGTTCCCAGGACTGCTCTCTCCTGGATGGAGATGTCTGATGGTTCTCCAGTTATCTGTTGGAGCCTCTTCTCCATTGTGGGGGACACGGCCCCCAGTGCTCACTTGTACCACTGTTGCCTTCACCTTCCAGGCTTTCTCCAGCTCTTCCTGTAACGGTCCTGTAACGGTTCTGGTTCTGTCTCCATAGATACGGAGGTCTGTGGGTTTGGGTGGCAGAAGTTCCAGTCCCACTGCTACCGGTACTTCACCCACCGACGGACCTGGGACGCGGCTGAGAGAGAGTGTCGGCTGCACGGAGCCCATCTGACCAGCATCCTGTCCCAGGAGGAGCAGATCTTCGTCAACCGTGAGGCTGTGCTGTTTCCATGACAACGATACTGAGGTTTAACGTGGGACTGAGTCATGCTAACCGAGTTAACGGATGTGTGTGTGCAGGTCTGGGCAGCGACTACCAGTGGATCGGGCTGAACGACCGGATGTTTGAGAGGGACTTCAGGTGGACGGACAGCAGGCCGATGGTGAGACGAGTAGAAGGAAACATTCAGCTGGAGGTGGACAGATGTGGACAGATATCCTCACAGTCATTTCATTTTGCTCATTTAAAATGTTTTTTCTGGGTTCTAGTCAAACTAAACTGCTCGAAGAATTTTAATAAGTTTTATGCTTTTTATTTACTGAGACAGAAAATGGACCCAACAGTTAACAACATGACTTCTTCTGATGAAGCAGCAGAATAAATTCTGCCGTCTTCATGTTTTTCACTATGAATCACAGTTTCTACATCAGCAGGTAACAGGTGAGCTCAGGTCTGAGCCAATCTACCGGGCCGAAATCTACCTGGAAATAGCTTAAATCTACCTGGAAGCTGCTTAAATCTACCTGGAAGCAGCTTAAATCTACCTGGAAGCAGCTTAAATCTGCCTGGAAGCAGCTTAAATTTGCCTGGAAGTAGCTGAAATCTACCTGGGATCAGCTGAAATCTGCCTGGAAGCAGCTGAAATCTACCTGGAAGCAGCTCAAATCTACCTGGAAGCAGCTCAAATCTACCTGGAAGCAGCTTAAATCTGCCTGGAAGCAGCTTAAATCTACCTGGAAGCAGCTGAAATCCACTGGAAGCAGCTGAAATCTACCTGGAAGTAGCTTAAATCTACCTGGAAGCAGCTGAAATCTACCTGGAAGCAGCTTAAATCTGCCTGGAAGCAGCTTAAATCTGCCTGGAAGCAGCTTAAATCTACCTGGAAGCACCTTAAATCTACCTGGAAGCAGCTGAAATCTACCTGGAAGCAGCTTAAATCTACCTGGAAGCACCTTAAATCTACCTGGAAGCAGCTGAAATCTACCTGGAAGCAGCTTAAATCTACCTGGAAGCAGCTGAAATCTACCTGGAAGCAGCTGAAATCTACCTGGAAGCAGCTTAAATCTGCCTGGAAGCAGCTTAAATCTGCCTGGAAGCAGCTGAAATCTACCTGGAAGCAGCTTACATCTACCTGGAAGCAGCTTAAATCTACCTGGAAGCAGCTGAAATCTACCTGGAAGCAGCTTACATCTACCTAGAAGTAGCTGAAATATACCTGGAAGCAGCTTAAATCTACCTGGAAGCAGCTTAAATCTACCTGGAAGTAGCTGAAATCTACCTGGAAGCAGCTTAAATCTACCTGGAAGCAGCTGAAATCTACCTGGAAGCAGCTGAAATCTGCCTGGAAGTAGCTTAAATCTACATGGAAGCAGCTTAAATCTACCTGGAAGCACCTTAAATCAGCCTGGAAGCACCTTAAATCTACCTGGAAGCAGCTGAAATCTACCTGGAAGCAGCTGAAATCTACTTGGAAGTAGCTGAAATCTACCTGGAAGCAGCTTAAATCTGCCTGGAAGCACCTTAAATCTACCTGGAAGCAGCTGAAATCTACCTGGAAGCACCTTAAATCTACCTGGAAGCACCTTAAATCTACTTGGAAGTAGCTGAAATCTACCTGGAAGCAGCTTAAATCTGCCTGGAAGCACCTTAAATCTACCTGGAAGCAGCTGAAATCTACCTGGAAGCACCTTAAATCTACCTGGAAGCAGCTGAAATCTACCTGGAAGCACCTTAAATCTACTTGGAAGTAGCTGAAATCTACCTGGAAGCAGCTTAAATCTGCCTGGAAGCACCTTAAATCTACCTGGAAGCAGCTGAAATCTACCTGGAAGTAGCTTAAATCTACCTGGAAGCAGCTGAAATCTACCTGGAAGCAGCTGAAATCTACCTGGAAGCACCGTAAATCTACCTGGAAGCAGCTGAAATCTACCTGGAAGTAGCTTAAATCTACCTGGCAGCAGCTGAAATCTGCCTGGAAGCAGCTGAAATCTACCTGGAAGCAGCTTAAATCTACCTGGAAGCAGCTGAAATCTACCTGGAAGTAGCTTAAATCCACCTGGAAGCAGCTGAAATCTACCTGGAAGCAGCTTAAATCTACCTGGAAGCACCGTAAATCTACCTGGAAGCAGCTGAAATCTACCTGGAAGTAGCTTAAATCTACCTGGAAGCAGCTGAAATCTACCTGGAAGCAGCTGAAATCTACCTGGAAGCAGCTTAAATCTACCTGGAAGCACCTTAAATCTACCTGGAAGCAGCTGAAATCTACCTGGAAGTAGCTTAAATCTACCTGGAAGCAGCTGAAATCTACCTGGAAGCAGCTGAAATCTACCTGGAAGTAGCTTAAATCTACCTGGAAGCAGCTGAAATCTACCTGGAAGCAGCTGAAATCTACCTGGAAGCACCTTAAATCTACCTGGAAGCAGCTGAAATCTACCTGGAAGTAGCTTAAATCTGCCTGTCTGCAGGAGGCCGAGCGTCAGACAAACTTCAGGCGTGTGCTTGTCGTGTTTAACCTGCTGAAGCCGCGGTTGGTTCAGTCTGCTGATTTTTGTCTCAGCAGCTCCACCGTGTGGTCCGTCTGTGAACTACACCCTGTAACGTGATGAGGAAAGACTGATCATCTCATAGGGAAGGTTCAGAGAGACTTTACTTCTCTCAATCATCCATCCAGTAAATGTGACCTGAGTTTAGTTTCTGACCTGGTTTGGTGTTTTTGTTTGTCCTCCCAGCTCTCTTCTTCTCTCCTTCAGACTGTTTGGAGAGAAACTTTTTATCTTTCTGAATCTGAAAAAACTGTGTCCTGGCAGCAATACGACAACTGGAGGCCGAACCAGCCGGACAGCTTCTTCCAGTCCGGAGAAGACTGTGTGGTGATGATCTGGCACGAGGGGGGACAGTGGAACGACGTGCCCTGCAATTACCACCTGACCTTCACCTGCAAGAAGGGAACAGGTGAGCTGATGCAGTCATGTGACCTGCTTTCTCATGAGAAGCCGTCATTGGTTGACGCTCTGCTGTGCTTCCTGTCTGCAGTGTCATGTGACCAGCCCCCTGTGGTGAAACACGCTCAGGTGTTCGGTGCCATGAAGCCTCGCTACGAGATCAACTCCCTGGTCCGGTACCACTGCAGACGGGGCTTCATCCAGAGACACGCCCCCACCATACGCTGCCGGCCCAACGGCCAATGGGACGATCCCAAAGTCACCTGCATGAGCCGTGAGTGACCTCGTCATGGTATCTCGACTGACCTACAGCAGAAGGTCAAAAGGTCTTTAACTTCTTGTCCTCCTGTCCTCTCAGCTGCCACCTACCACAAGTCCTCCAGTCTGCTGCGCCAGAACAACCAGCAGCAGAACTGGGACCACGTACACCATGCCACGAGTCCCCAGGACCACCGAGAGAAGCTGCTGCGGGAGAAGAGGGAAGACCAGGTCCAGACACAGGACCAGGACCAGATGGGACACTGACGGTTTTCCGACAGTGGCCCGGTTGCTGCAGGCCGGCCGTGGTCCAGAGCTGTGGACAGACAGGAAGTGATGCTGTCTGTCCATGATGATTCACATCCAGAACCAGGACCAGACAGCCTTTACGCCTCAATGACTGGGCCTCAGTCTCCACCTGATACACCTGCTCTCCATCACCTCACCACAAACTGCTTCCAGACCCACCACAACCAAGTCCACAGAGTTTTCTGGTTCTGGTTCTGTTCAGTTGGTCCTGGACCATTTTCGACTCTTCCTGAAGACGACGACTTTCTGGAGACGTGACTTGTTCTCGTCTCCCGCTTCATTGCAGTGTTCTCACCTGCAGGACTTGGGAAAATGGACCAGGAGCAGGACCAGGAAAGTTCACCCTGCTGTGAACTCTGGCAGCTTTTTTCTGCTTCCCATCGGTGTGGCGAACACTTCGGACTCGGCTGCTGGACGGGACCTCCAGCCAATCAGTGAGCTGTATTCACCGCGTGGAGCAGTCAGCAGAAACAAACGTGTGGGGGATTCAGATTACTGAAAAACAGATCTGGGTTAAAAAATGAATCAATGTGAATCATTTCAAATTGAACTAGTATAATTTAGATTTTTTTAATACATTTCCTTTTCCGGAGATAACAGTGACGGTACCCTTGCGTGACTTGCTAATGCTCTGCAAGATGTTAGCATATATACTGAAAGGTTTCCTGTGTTGCTTCCGTCCAAAATCAGGTTCTCTCAGAAAATTCAGATGTTTTCATTCACCATTATATTCACCTGTCAACTATTTAAAACCTTATTCCCTCCCACATTAGCAGCTAACACTAAGCCCACGGGCTCACACATTAGAGACTAATGCTAAGACCACGGGCTCACACATTAGCAGCTAACGTTAAGACCACGGGCTCACACATTAGCAGCTAACACTGAGACCGTGGGCTCACACATTAGAGGCTAACGCTAAGACCACGGGCTCACACATTAGAGGCTAACACTGAGACTGTGGGCTCACACATTAGAGGCTAACGCTAAGACCACGGGCTCACACATTAGCAGCTAACGTTAAGACCACGGGCTCACACATTAGCAGCTAACACTGAGACCACGGGCTCACACATTAGAGGCTAACACTGAGACTGTGGGCTCACACATTAGAGGCTAACACTGAGACTGTGGGCTCACACATTAGAGGCTAACGCTGAGACTGTGGGCTCACACATTAGCAGCTAACACTGAGACCGTGGGCTCACACATTAGAGGCTAACACTGAGACCACGGGCTCACACATTAGAGGCTAACACTGAGACCACGGGCTCACACATTAGAGTCTAACGCTGAGACCACGGGCTCACACATTAGAGTCTAACACTGAGACCGTGGGCTCACAAATTAGCAGCTAACACCGAGACCGTGGGCTCACACATTAGAGGCTAACACTGAGACCACGGGCTCACACATTAGAGTCTAACGCTGAGATCACGGGCTCACACATTAGAGTCTAACACTGAGACCGTGGGCTCACAAATTAGCAGCTAACACCGAAACCGTGGGCTCACAAATTAGCAGCTAACACCGAGACCGTGGGCTCACAAATTAGCAGCTAACACCGAGACCGTGGGCTCACACATTAGCAGCTAACACTGAGACCGTGGGCTCACACATTAGCAGCTAACACTGAGACTGTGGGCGCACACATTAGAGGCTAACACTGAGACCACGGGCTCACACATTAGAGTCTAACGCTGAGACCACGGGCTCACACATTAGAGTCTAACACTGAGACCGTGGGCTCACAAATTAGCAGCTAACACCGAGACCGTGGGCTCACACATTAGCAGCTAACACTGAGACCGTGGGCTCACACATTAGCAGCTAACACTGAGACTGTGGGCGCACACATTAGAGGCTAACACTGAGACTGTGGGCGCACACATTAGAGGCTAACACTGAGACCACGGGCTCTCAAATAATTTTCTGAGAATGTCTTTAATATTCAACCAAAACTGATGTCACATAAATATCTGTTAATCTGTTGTCATGTGTGTAAATGAAGCGATAGCAAATGGAATCAGGAATCACTAGCGATTCCCGCCCAGCGCTACGTTTAGCTGAAACACTTCCTGGTTAAATGACTGAGGAACTGGATCAAAATTCTCCTCCATCTTTATGAAAATCCATCAATAATCCTCTGATTCTTCAGAATGGATTATTCCTCCGAACCAGCTGATACAAACCTCCACACGGTGGCTCCGACTTCCAAAAATAAGCCACAAATTTAACAATAAAATACAAATGATGCCAGATGTGTTAATATATAAATCAGAGAGGACGACGTCTCCATGGAAACGGTGGCAGGACGTCTTTAGTTTGACTGGTTGGGTTTCCGTCCCGTGCTGCTGTACGAAGTGTCGCTCAGAGAGGAGCTGGTGGGTTATATGAATGTGTGGTTATTAATCATAGGATAAATAATATAGAAGCCATATGAATTTAACTTATTGTAACTCTGAATGTGATGTCCACGTGATGAAAGGGAAGCGGTTCTGGTAATTATCATGTTTTTAATCACACGGTTTATTCTTGTTCTTGTGCTGTGACTGAAAATCTTCCGACAAGCGGAGCGTGGGAAAGTTTTCCAGCTTTTCTCAGATCTTTCTGCTACAGATCTGGAATCTGTTTTTCTTTTCAGAAATAAGGTGAAAGAAGAAGCAGAAACGACTTGTTTCTAATGTTTTTACTGTATCTGTGACACGAGCTTCTGTAATCCTCCCTCCATCCTCTGTAAACTGTGTAATAACAGGATTATAACAACCTGCTGCTCGTCTGTGTTTCATTTAAAGGAAGTCGGCTTTGTTCTCCGTCCTCTGATCCTCAGCGTTTCGGGCTGTTGGCTCACCGTGGTTTTGGTTTTCTGATTCAGAGGAAACGTCTTTTTAAACCAGAACTAAACAGAAGAAGCTGAACGTCTGGATTAAAACTTCCATGTTCGGCTGATCCAAACACCAACAACGTGGCAGAAGCGTCGGTTCAACTCCGGTTCTCTGATGGAGGGATCGTCTCCTGCATCAGACACTGCTCCGCTAAAATCTGGATGAAACCAGTTAAACCAAGTTAAACCAATCAAGACAAACAACTTTCTGTTAGAAAATATCTCATTTTCACTCTGACGCCTCAAACAGCTGCTGGACTGTCTCAGTTCAGTTTACCAAGTTCTGATTCCCGGCAAGACCCCGTTACACATACAGTCCAGTTCAGTCCCGTCCATCGTAGTCCAGTTTATTACATGGTCCACATTAGTCCCACTTTATTACATGGTCTACATTAGTCCACTTTATTACATGGTCCACATTAGTCCACTTTATTACATGGTCTACATTAGTCCACTTTATTACATGGTCCACATTAGTCCACTTTATTACATGGTCCACATTAGTCCACTTTATTACATGATCCACATTAGTCCACTTTATTACATGGTCCACATTAGTCCACTTTATTACATGGTCCACAATGGTCCACTTTATTACATGGTCCACATTAGTCCACTTTATTACATGGTCCACATTAGTCCACTTTATTACATGGTCCACATTAGTCCAGTTTATTACGTGGTCCACATTAGTCCAGTTTATTACATGGTCCACATTAGTCCACTTTATTACATGATCCACATTAGTCCACTTTATTACATGGTCCACATTAGTCCACTTTATTACGTGGTCCACATTGGTCCACTTTATTACATGGTCCACATTGGTCCACTTTATTACATGATCCACATTAGTCCACTTTATTACATGGTCCACATTGGTCCACTTTATTACATGGTCCACATTGGTCCACTTTATTACATGATCCACATTAGTCCACTTTATTACATGGTCCACATTAGTCCACTTTATTACATGGTCCACATTGGTCCACTTTATTACATGGTCCACATTGGTCCAGTTTATTACATAGTCCACATTAGTCCAGTTTATTACATGGTCCACATTGGTCCACATTAGTCTAGTTTATTGTCTTCATATAAACCAAACTAATGACCGATCGGATCAGAACCAGGAAGGAAAACCTCCATCCAGAGATGTTCATAAGTCCTTTGTAGCAAGTCCAGAGTAATTTCCTGTCTGGTCTGCTTAGAGGACGGCCGTGTAACATCCCAGGAATCTAACCTCCGTACCCAGCTTTATCTGCCTACATCCAGTAGCAACTCTGATCTGTAGCTGGACCTGAAAAACCCTCTGACCCCCTCCAGATGTTTCCTCACTGAATTCAGAAAACCTGGAGATGAACTTGGACGTTTGTTCAGACTAACATAGACAGACAGATAGGTGGCTGTGGAGATGAACCTCCTGCCTCTGCTGCATCTTCATACAAAGGATGGCCTGAACTCTAGCCCCCATGCACCTCTCCACCACCTTCTCCACCGTCTCCATGGTGCTCTGAACGGAGCCAGCCTTCTTGGTGGGCTTGTCCAGTCTCTTTCTGTCCTGGTCTTTAATGCTGCCTCCCCAGCATACAGCAGAGAACAAGATGGTGCTCGCCACCACCAACTGGTAAAACATCTGCATACGTCCAACACCCTGAGCCCTCCCAGTTAAATGTCTTCACCTCTGATGCTATCAGCCTGGAAGGGTGGTTTAGACCTACGATAGTCCACCACCATCTCCTTGGTCTTTGATGCATTCAGACCAAAGGCAGCTGGCAGCACACCAGCACCAGGTCCTTGTACCCCTTCTCCTGTCCATCCCTAATCCATGCTACCATTGCTGTCTTCAGACTTCTGGATGTGGCCTGATGCAGTATTTTGATTAGTCAGCAGTGTACAGGGTGAACAGGAGAGCACGGACAGGCCCCTGTGGGGCTTCGTACTTCTCACCACAATCCTGGAGAAAACTTCCCATCCTAACAAATCCCCTTTTCAACTGTAGGAACCTTTTGCAGTTCCTAGAACCTTTTCAGGAACCAGGCCGTTTTTTTGGACATATAGGAACTAGGGGCCAAAGCCCTCAGTTCCTAGAACCATTTTAGCTCCTACTCCGAGGCAGGGTCTGAACGGGGTTCTATAGGAACCCTCATGACGTAGGTGTTTGGTGACTGGTAGCTCCGCCCCTTGCCAGATTTCCGCATCGTGTCCCCGCCACGTTTAAAAAACACGGTTGCACATACGGACAAAAACAACAACAGAGCAAGCGATAAATGGACCGACGAGGAGGTCGAAGCTCTTCTGACCGTCTACGCCACAGAGGATTTTCAGAGAGGTTTTGAAGGTTCGCAGCGAAATATAAAAATATTCCTGATGTTCAGCTCTCAGTCAGAGAATGCAGAGATTTATCATAACACGAGAAAACTCACCAAAGACATGCATGCAAGGCTGCAGCATCCAGCTCCTTCAGTACCTGCAGCAGGTGGTCGTGTCCATCCTCTCCAGTGCAGCTTCAGATGGACTGAAATGTCTAGCAGGACATACAGAAATTCTTTATCTGCTCATTGTAAAACTGGGAACAACTTTTCCCACATCACCAGCTTTGCTCCAGCCCAGTTAAACATCTGCGGTGCTCTGCTCGCCTTTCTTCCTCCATGAAACGAAGAAATACCGCCTGCCACTGGACTCTTCATCTCTGGACTCTTTATGTGCATTTCCAGCCTTGACGTGAGACGCCTGTTTTTATGGTCCATCAGTAACGTCTCCGTCAAGCAGAGCATGAACACGTTGATTCTCCATGTTAGCTTGGTGGTGTTCTTTTGTACTCTGCTTATTATTTGCGTGTTTTGTTTTGTTATGTGGCGCAAAAGTCATGCGTTGCTGTCGCAGACGGTTGCATCACATCGGTCCCGCCACCGCCACCGCCCCCCCCCCTCCCTCCGACTCATGTACGAATACAACATGAAACAGTTCCCCTGGGGAAGGTAGTTCCTAGAACTAGGGCATTTATTAGAACTGCGTTCTTAGAACTTCTCTGTCCAAATGTGCCTAAACTGTCCCGTCAGACAGTCTGTAATCCAGGAGGTGATGGAGAGAAGTGCATCCCTTACTTCCAACTTGTCTCAAAATGGAGGGCTGGGTTGTGTTTAAAAAGTAGAAACCATCATTCTTACATGTCCTGCATGTCCAGATGACAGAAGACCCGATGAAGCATGAACAGGATGGCGTCCTCCACTCCAACATGCTCCTGATATTTAAACTGAAGAGGCTCTAGTACAGGTGCTAAAGAGGGTCTCAGCCAGCGGAGGAGTCTTTCCAAGGTCTTCATAATGTGATGTGAGTGCCGCTGGTCTGCAGTCATTGGTCTCACTTCACATCTTTTTAAACCAGAACTAAACCGGACACCTCATCTTAGAACCAGAATGAGACCTGACCTCCTACCAGTTGACAAACTGATTAAAAGCTCTGTAGCGGCTCCACCAGCCAACTGGTCCAGTCTTTCAGCAGCTTCAAACGTATATGGACATCTAGACCTGCTGGCTGTCCAGGACACAGTGTCTGAAGCTCGTCCACTGGCACGGACAATGGGGGGTGTCCCCATCCTCATCCCTATAACCAGTGAACCTGATCCACTTAAAACCTCATCCTCATCACACCTGATGCTCATCACACCTGATCCACTTAAAACGTGATCATGGTGTTTACAGCGGATCGGATCCCAGTTTGGTCCCAGTGGAGCTGGTCTGATACTATAAAAGTAGTAATAAGGTAACATTTATATCACTGTGGCTTTAAGCTGTTTGCTAACATAGGTGCTAACATATATGCTAACATGCTAACATAGATGCTAACATATATGCTAACATGCTAACATAGATACTAACATAGGTGCTAACATATATGCTAACATGCTAACATAGATGCTAACATTTCATTCATATCACATTGACTAACCTCTCCAGGTGGATGTATTGGATCCAAGCTTCTGGATTCTATACCACAGACTGAAGTTTTTTGGAATATTATTTCTTTTATTAAGACTGATTCTATTTGTAGTGCTTGTCTTCCTTCATTGCAAATGTGGATGTGGATATATAAATGTGGAATTTAAAGGGTGTATGTGATGGTGGGGTGGGAGGGCTTGACGTTGTTGTTGATGACAAGGGGGCCGATCAGAAAAGGTTTGGATCCCCTAGGGTTTACAGGTTTTCACCATCAAACAGAAGTCATAAATGGAAGAAAATAGTGTTCTGTTCTTCACCATGATGGAGCTGCTTCTTTCTGGTGTTTTAACATCTTCAAATCCTGACATCATCCATCAGGCACAGAAACCATGGAGAGAGTTATCTGCAGGACTGAAAACGCTGATAAACCTTATCTGACTCTGTCACGCTGAACTAGGCTGCACTATGATAAACATGAGAAGCATCACGTCATCATGCCGTCACTCCTGAAACAGACCCTGACTTCACCAGCTTTCTGGTTTCCAGTTAGAGCAGCTCCATGAATGTTCCACAGCGGCGGCGTTCCTCCCTCTGGAAACATGATGGACAATGACCGCGCCGATCAGGAACTCCATCCCGAGTTGGTCGAGAACTACACCTCCATCCCGAGTCGGTCGAGAACTACCCCTCCATCCCGAGTCGGTCAAGAACTACCCCTCCATCCCGAGTCGGTCGAGAACTACACCTCCATCCCGAGTCGGTCGAGAACTACCCTTCCATCCCTTGGTCGAGAACTACCCTTCCATCCCGAGTCGGTCGAGAACTACACCTCCATCCTGAGTCGGTCGAGAACTACCCCTCCATCCCGAGTCGGTCGAGAACTACACCTCCATCCCTCGGTCGAGAACTACCCTTCCATCCCGAGTCGGTCGAGAACTACCCTTCCATCCCGAGTCGGTCAAGAACTACACCTCCATCCCGAGTCGGTCGAGAACTACCCTTCCATCCCGAGTCGGTCGAGAACTACCCCTCCATCCCGAGTCGGTCGAGAACTACACCTCCATCCCGAGTCGGTCGGGAACTATACCTCCATCCCGAGTCGGTCGAGAACTACCCCTCCATCCCGAGTCGGTCGAGAACTACACCTCCATCCCGAGTCGGTCGAGAACTACCCCTCCATCCCGAGTCGGTCGAGAACTACACCTCCATCCTGAGTTGGTCGGGAACTACACCTCCATCCCGAGTCGGTCGAGAACTACCCTTCCATCCCTCGGTCGAGAACTACCCTTCCATCCCGAGTCGGTCGAGAACTACACCTCCATCCCGAGTCGGTCGAGAACTACACCTCCATCCCGAGTCGGTCGGGAACTACACCTCCATCCCGAGTCGGTCGGGAACTACACCTCCATCCCGAGTCGGTCGAGAACTACACCTCCATCCCGAGTCGGTCGGGAACTACACCTCCATCCCGAGTCGGTCGAGAACTACACCTCCATCCCGAGTCGGTCGAGAACTACCCTTCTATCCCAAGTCGGTCGAGAACTACACCTTCATCCCGAGTCGGTCGAGAACTACCCTTCCATCCTGAGTCGGTCGAGAACTACACCTTCATCCCGAGTCGGTCGAGAACTACACCTTCATCCCGAGTCGGTCGAGAACTACCCTTCCATCCTGAGTCGGTCGAGAACTACACCTCCATCTCGAGCTGGACAGGAACTGTATGTAGAATGTAGTTCCCGTCCGGGTGGGAACTCCACCGCCATCCTGACGGGTTGAGAACCACCCAAAAAGGAAGTTACTTGTTTAATGTTTTACATCAAGCTCTGTGAATTGTTTTGTACACGATATGTGAAACTCACCTTGATGACTGGGTTTTTTTTTTTTATTTTTTACTTATATTAACATATTTCATCTTTTTAGTAGACAATGGAGAAAAAAAACACCTTCCGGGGAATATTTAAAAGTTTATGAGGAAATGCAGATTGATTAGTTTCTGTCTTTTTCCTGGTCTTGCTGAGGTCTTCGACTCAGATTGTCTGAAAATGATCAAAAACTGAACTGTTTCCTGTCTGGAACCATTAACAAGTCCTGCAGTGATAAAAGCAGCAGGTTGGTTGTTCCATGTCAGACGGGAACGCCAAATAAAGCTGCTCCGGACCTGGTGCCGGTGGATGATGCCAGCTGGGAGCTAAACCAGAGCCATGAACCCTTAAGTGGAAGAATCAGTCGGAGCTCGCAGGCAGGAATTGTTGGTATTGTGGACATTGTTGTGTTAAGCAGGTCGGGGATGGCCGGCTGGGTTGGACCGGGTCCAATCCATCGTTTCCAGCTTAGACAGAATTCCTGCCAGGAAAACCGAGCTCATGCTCCAAAAATAACATTTATTCTCACATTCAGAAGTACTGATTAAACATGAAACCAGTCACATAATTTGAATATCAAACGATCCAGGATGGTTTTATTTAGTTCAGTTTATTGTTCCAACATAGTAAAAGAAAATAAAGCTAAAAATAGAAAAGACAATAAAAGGAATAGAAGTTTCCAGCCGACATTTCCTGTAAATCTTTGTGGTGAAAGAGGAAAAAGCTGGAAGTTTTCCAGACCTTCATACGTCTTTATGTTGTTTATTAAAACAGTTTTTCAGTGTTCCTGGTTTTCTGCAGCTTTGAGGTGTGTTTTGTTTTTACTTGCAAATTTGATTAAATTCAATTCTGCTGATTTCATCAATAAAACCTGGAAAATAAAATGGCTGGAAGGAAATTCTTCCAAAAACAAAAGAAGATGGTAAACTGGGGTTTAATAATTGCTGGATTGATCATCCATGGAGGTACGTTAGCTAACATCGTTCACCGTTTCAGGAGGTCACAATCCCCATTTAAAAATGAACATGTCTCCAACATGTCACCCAAAAACAAGTGTAAATGACCTGAAAGGACCAAAAGTCCATAATAACCTACAAGAGAAGAGCTTCTCTCTTATAGGTTATTATGGACTTTTGGTCCTTTCAGGTCATTTACACTCGTTTTTTGGTTCTTTGTCCACATGGGGTTCATTTTTTAAAAGATCTTTGAAATTCCAATTTGTTTTTCTTAAATATTTCCCACCTTTTCAGGTCATTGGTGGACTGCAGTAAAAACGTTATAGATTAATATTTTTCCACTTCAGTCCTGATCAAAACGACCAAATATCTATTTGTTCTAATTAATTTAACACTTTTCGAGCCAGTTTAATGATAATTGTTTTTTCCTTAAAAACTGTGACAATTTTGTCATCAAAATGGCATTTAAAGGCTTAAAATAATGAGAATAATTTAATATATGGTTGTATTGATCAAGACTGAAGAAATTTAAAAGATCTGAGTTAAAAACATAGAAAAAAAATCTGTAATGTTTTTATAGCAGTTTTTGGGAGAGGACATTTTTGTCCACTAAGGATCTGAGTGGTAGTAAATTAAAGCGACGCACACTGAGCTGCTTCTAATGTTAATGAGTTGTTGATTTCTGTTCAGTCATAATCAAATGAGTAAAACTCATAAAGCTACTTGTTTTTATTTACTTTTTAATTCTTTTCTTTGAGCTCACCAAACATTTTGATTCAAACTTTCTAAAGCAGGAAAATCTTTATTTGAGTTTAAATATCAGTTACAGCAAACTTGTAGTGAGCATGTGCGGGAATCAGACGTCCGTGGGGTTATAAAACATCCTCTGACCAGACCAACCTTGGCTGGATGATCGGGTCTGATCGCCCGCCAGGTTTTAATGGTGTCGTGTTGGGAAGATGTGATCACATAGGCCGGATCGGCTCATTCCATGTACAAAACCACAGTATTTCTTATAAAAAAAAGTCTGTTTATGGACAAGGGGTAGAGCTGAAACATGCGACTTCACTGTAAAACTGGATATTAATTCATGCCAGGCATTTTTACTGCTTCTTTCCTCAGGACGCCACGTTCTTCATGTTCAGTGCACCTTTCAGAATAAATCTGGTTTTTATCGTTGTTTTATGTAAACCGAGGAGACTTGAAGAAAATAATAAAGTAAATATTTCTACAGGTTATCAAAAAATATTCATTAACAGAGAAATATTTGTAGATAATCACTTTCTATATAGAAAAGAAGCTAACAGCTAGATGTGATGATGTTTGGTCCAACACATTGGTAGAAAACATAAAATTCTGGAGGGTAAGATGAAGCAGAGAGGAGCGGTCGTAGCACCTTGTTATCACGCTTCAGGTGGGCTAGCTTTAGCTTCAGGTGGGCTGGCTTTAGCTTCAGGTGGGCTGGCTTTAGCTTCAGGTGGGCTGGCTTTAGCTTCAGGTGGGCTAGCTTTAGCTTCAGGTGGGCTAGCTTTAGCAGTTTCCTCTCCTTCTGCCATCTTTCCGCCTGTCTTTCACATCGTTGGTGACTAAAACCAAGATAAGTGCTCAAAGTTTCAGTCCAACTCAGAGATATTTGGCGGTTTTCAGGATTGTTGTGGATGTGTTGTAGTCCAACCCGACCCCCCCAGTAGCCCCCCAGCACCCCGACCCCCCCCCTCAAAGGCATTGACTAAATAACATGAACCTTAAATATGTGTAAACTATCTCTGTTGAGAATCAGGTCCCAGATTGTGGAACATGGATCAGAAATAAAGCATCACAGTTTGAATGTGTCCCTCCGTCCGGTTGTTTACTTGTTTACATGTTTGTGCATGCTAGTTTACTGTGTGGAGGTGTGTGCAGGACGTGGCTCAGTTGTGGCCCTTGAAGCAGTAAACTCCGTACAGCTTGTGCTTCTTGTCAGGGAAGCCACTGAACCTGACGGCGGCCTCGGTGGGGCTGCAGCGCCGCCGTGGGCGGGCGATCGGGTAGCGGACGCTGCCGTCCGCCAGCCAGCCGGCGTCGCAGCGGTCGTAGCCCAGCAGCTTCCAGGCGGCAAACATCTGGCCCACCTTCGCGATCTGGGCGCCGTCTTTCTGGCACGCTCTAACCGCCTCATCGTAGGTCAGCTTCGACGGGTGGATCAGGTAGTAGAAGCGGCCTGGAACCACAGGAACCAAAGGAGATAAGGTTAAAGAAGAAAACCATACAGAGAAAACAGAAAATGCTTTTTCGGGGGAAAATAATGTTGTCTGCTGAACTATTTTGCCTGAATGACTCAAGGAGGATTCTAGTGACGATGTTTTAGGAATAAAATGTCGAAACCGTGAATGAGAAGCTTGAATCAAACATCTTGATTTTTAGAAAGTGCTGTAACTCCTGCTGTTTCACCCCGTAGGAAGAGCAACGTCGCAGTTTCTGGGTTTTTCTTCGGTTTTGATTCTGTTGTCATTGAGGTTTTTGCTTTGGTTTCATGTCTTATTTTGTAGAGCCCATATCTTTGTTTTTACTTCCTGTTCCAGGATCTAGAACAGATCTGTATGTTGGATCTTTGGAGAGAAGTATTCTGCATTTCATTATTAATGATGTCATGACGACTAAATGGTTTTGATTGGTTGGACTCATAAATCACCTAAAATGCAGATCTCTAGTTTTCATTTATGGAAGTTACTGAACACCAAACTGCAATGAAAAGAAGATCTCAGGAAGTGTGCCAAGCCGGCGCTCCTCACCTTTGTGGAAGGAGGTGAAGCAGAAGACGTCGTAGTGGTTCTTCTCTTTGTCTCTGAGGCCGTAGTTCCGGATGCCAGGAACGGTATTTTTACCCCCACAGGGCTCTCGGGGGGTGGTGATGGGGTACTGGACTGAGCCATCGCTCAACCAACCAGCATTGCACCAGTCCATCCCTCCCCGCCACGCGTCATACAGTTGGTCAAAGGACGCTACGATGGCGTCTTGGTCCCGACAGGCCCGCTCAGCGTCGTAGAAGTTCAGGTTGTAGCGGCCCAGACGGGGGAAGTAGGGAAAGACAACACCTGGGTGAAGGGAGAAAACAGATGGTCTGCAGTTAGCAGATGAAAACAGGACTCCTCCTCTTGGGTTTAACCTGATCACCACTGCTCCCTGTCAGCCCAGTCTGCCTCTCAGACATGATGATGCACACTACGTTTACAGAACAAACCTGACTTTCCCCTGAGCCGTCGCTGCTGCGGAGCTAAATTTAGCTCAACCACTCTGTACTGACTTCCTCTCCTACTCTGTCCTTCCTGTTTCTAAGTTCTAGCTCATCTGAATATTTTACCTTCCAGGTCGAGAGACACCACCACCGTTCCATCCTCCAGCCCATCAATCACTTCACATTTATATCTCCCATAATCCTCCAGGGTGATTTCAGTGATGACCAGAGAAGCATCCATCGGGGAGGAGCCTTGCAGGTAGACACGCCCGTGGAAACTCCCGTAACTCCGTTTGTGAAAATCCATGGCTACAAACACGTCCACCTAAAACCAGATGAATGCAGATAAATTCTTCTTCTATCAAACATGAAGCAAGAATTAGTGGTAGAGATTTTTGTAGGTAGACGTGATCAACTCGGCGTGCAGATACAAGCGCATGAGCTCGCCTGCTGTAGCGGTAAAGTTTTTATTAGAAGTATAAATATAAAAGGTCATTGTCATGTAATACTCAGATGTATTTGCAGGACCAAAGTGAATACAATTACCAATCATCTAATTTAATTATTGGTTAATGATTAATATACACACTGCTCCTTTTATCAATATATCCTTAAGAAAGACACTTTTATACTTAAAAAAAACAAAACTAAATTTCAGTATACATGGGTACATGGCCTGCATCTGGAAACAACTTTACCAAAAACCAGTTATTTACAAATATATAAAAACATAATTGATACAGAAAGAAATCAGGAAAAAACAAAACAAAAAATAGATATAAATAAAAAGACTGGAATAAAATACATTGAAATAAATAAAAAATTAAAAATCTATAAATAAATACATAAATAAAAATAAATAAATTCAATGGATAAAAACAGATAAAATGACAGAAAGGCCAAAAGTGGTTTATCGCAAATCTGCTTCAATGTGCATGAAAAATAAATAAAGTATAAATCTAGTTCATATAAAATTTTAAGCTACATATGAAGATATGTGCATACTGCATTAGTCATTGATTTTACGTAAACTGATGTTTCAACATAGCGAATGGAACAACAGCAAGAAACGCAGAATCAAATAAAAAAAATGTAAAAAAAATTAAGGATTTAAATTGTTTTACTCTTTGGTTTTTGAACATTTTATAACATCTTAGTAAGTTCAGCAGAATTTGAGTATAAAAGTAATCATGTTTTTAAAAAAGTCACAAAGATACAAAACAATGTCGTCTGCATAAAGTTTTATACAATCCTGTTTCTAAAGATGCTTTCTGGAGTCAAACAAGGTAACACCTGGTAAACTGGCCTAAAAACATAAGATGTTTAAACTGATGCAGAAATGTTCGTTTAAACGGTTATCATGATCTAAACGTGTTTCTGGAATATTACTGATGCAGACCCTAACAGCAAAAGACGGAAACAAACTGAGACCTTTTTGTTGACTAAATTTCACACAGAAAACAGTCTCATATTGATAAAAAATCAGTGATGACCTCTTTCAGGTAGTCGGAGGTCAGTTTGGTCCATTTGATCCTCATCTTACGACTGGGTCCCAGTGATTGGTCCCTCTGGATCTTGCACGGTAACGTTGCGTTTCCCCCTCGTCTCGACACCACCTTTGGTTGCTCGGCCGCTACAGAGAGACGAGGCCCATTTTCTGTAAAACAGAACCAGAATTACAACCAGGAACCCGGATCTGGATCTCCATTGTCCAACGTTGTCGTCCAAGGTCCAACACTAACTGCCCTGAAAGGCTGTACTTAGATGCTAACATGCACACAATTTAGCGCAGGCGTGCCTAGGTTTGGTGCTTGAGATCTCGTATCCTGCAGCTTTTAGATTCAATCCTTCTCCAACAGCTGAATGACATGCAGATGAGGGAATTCTGCCATTTGATTCAGGTGTGATGGAGAAGGGATTCATCTAAAAGTTGCAGGATAGTAGAAATCGATGCCTGGACTTGGGCACTCCTGGTTCAGCTATTAGGGCATTCACACGTGTTCAAAACAACTAAACACAATATTAAAGTAAAATCCAAAGTATCTCCATATTTGGAAATGTAGCAACAAGTAACTAAATCTACATGTACGGCTTAATTCTGCAAGTCAGAAAATACAAGTCAGACAAAATAAGTCAATGAAAAAAAAGTTGGAAAATGCTAACTGACAAATGCAAGTCAGAAGAAACGATGATATAACAGTTTTTTTCTTTTTTTATTTGGACAGTAATAGAGATGTCAGCTGATGTTTCTGAGGAAGGCTGCAGCTTAAACACGTCCGGTATGTTACAACATCCTACTATTATTGTCTGAACAGGGGAAAAAAAACCTTATCATTGAAAAATCTTTGAGCCATCAGATGAAACAAGTCGGGAAAAAACAAGTCGGAAGAGAAGTTGGAAAAACAAGTTGAAAAGAAAGTCGGAGGAAACAAGTTGGGAAAAGCAAGCTGGGAAAAGTTGGAAAGAAGAAGTCAGAAGAAACAAATTGATAAACCAAGTCAGAAGAAACGGGTCAGAAGACACAAGTCCGAAAACGTGAGTCGGAAGAAACGAGTCGGAAGACACGAGTTGGAAAACACAAGTCGGAAGAAACGAGTCGGAAGAAACGACTTGGAAAACACGAGTTGGAAGTCGGACGGCGATCGTAAAAAAACAAGTACATTTTAAAATGTATAAAATGCCTCACGGCAACTCAAGAACCAATCAGATTTCTTTAATCCCTAACCAATCAAGGCGAGAGGAGGACTGAGATTCAAACTGTAGTTGACGTTTTCAGTTTATTTTTCACTTGTTGGAAAATTTGTTTGTTAACCTGTTAGTTATGTACACTTGGTTAGTTGTCAGTTATGGTTATTTATTAGTTAGACGTTAGCTTGAAATTAATTAGCTGTAAAAATATAGATTTCATTTAGCTGAGTTGTATTTGGTTAGTGATCTAACTGATCCTGGTTTATTATCCTATTCAACTTTTACTAACCCAGTCAGCTCAGCGTCGGAGTGTTTGGACAAAGCAAAAAAAAATCCCACCTTTCCCACTAACAGCTGATCCAGATCATTGATCCTGAAGCTGAATGACTGCACGTGTTCAGGTTTTATCAGTGGAAATAAACTTTAAAGCAGGTGAAAGTTTTGATCTCCATCAGAGCGGAGCTGAGTTGCAGCGTTATCTCTGAGGAGTCTGCAGTCGGACCGAAACACAGGACACGCTCCTCTCCGTTCGTAAATCTCCGAACCAACCGCAGAAACCAGATTAGACGGACTCACCTGTGACATAGATGGTTCTGGAGTGCTCCAGTTCAGGATACAGGACGTCCAGGTTGTTGTCTGCAACGCTCAGAGAGACCAGAGCCCAGATCAGCACAGGAATCATCTTCAGTCGCTGTGGGGGGGCGATCACTGCAGAGACAGATGCAGGGAGGGGTAAGCCACGTTTTCCTGCAGCTGCTTCACAGAGGAGGATGAGGATGAGGAGGGAAGCATGGAGCAGCACCGGGATGCAGCGTCTCTGCAGTGCTGGCTCCGGATCAGTGCACTGCTGCTCGTCCCCGAGCACATGGACCAGAGCGCCGCTGCAAAGTTGACTCAGCACAGGAGGAAATCCTCCGTGGTGCACGAACCCCACGTCCCCCCAGGACTTCCGGCCCCCAGAGGACACGCCCACACATCACACCCACAGACAAGGCTGGAGGATGTCCCAAAGGACAAAGTCCCGGAGGACGTCCCAATCACAGCCGCCGTCTACAACCCCAAAGACAACACAGGGTCTCAGCACAGCATCACCACCACCTTCAGGACAGCCAGGAACCTGATCCAGCCCCCCGACCTAGTCCCTGACCTAAAACCAAACCCTAACCCTGATCTGGACCTAAAACCAGATCCCCTGACTTTGTTCCAGACCTAGAACCAGATCTCTGAATGTCTGTAAAGTCAGAAGTGGACTGTTCGTCCTCACTGTCCATCAGTGTCCCAGAGATCTAAAGTGGTCCTCACAAAGATGGCTGAACTGCATGTTTGCACTGATATACCTGGTGGGACTCAGGACCTGGTTCTGGTTCTGGAGATGACTCCTGATCCGGATCAGCTTCCTAAAACAAACACAAACATCCTCTCCATGAAAATCCCAGAGATTTACTTCAGGGAAGTTTTATGGAAGTTCAGAGATGCCGAAACTGTTTTTTTTTTTTTGTTTGTTTGTTTGTTTTTTTCTTTTTTTAATGTTGGAAACAAGAAAAAAACAATAAAGTTTTTGAGGCTCATCTTCAGCACACAGCTTGTAAACCTGTGAGGGTCCAAGCCAAAAAAAATTCATTAAAAAAGCTTTTAAAATGTAAAGAGATGAAGATGACTAAAAACTATGATAAATTTTCTATTAATGTGACTTAATTTAAAGATAATTTATTAAAACTGTCCTGAATTAATAAACCAGCATCATGTTCCATCATTTATAGAATTTATTTATCTTTTTTATTATCTGTATAAACTTTAGATCCTCATTTTGTAGAAATTTATTAAATTAAAACATCTTTATTTAGTGTTTTGGTTCTGAATTGTTTGTGCTGTGACTTTAAGTTGTTCTTAAAGTCTTCTTTTATTATTCTTCTTTTTATGTGTAATTGAAACTGTTTAGTACTGATTTTATTTAATTTTATTTTTTCCATCGTTTAAAAACTGGCTTTTGGTGAATTTTATGTGACAGTAAAAAATCTTCGGATTTCTCTGTAATATTTTAAATTGTCGCTGATTCATAACGACTGAAAAACATTTAACATATGAGACACATTAAACTTCCATGATTGATAACAATTATTATATCATTAATATATTTAATTTGTTAATAAGATTTTTTTTATAATAAATGAGATATTATTTTGTTATTAGTTTTCCGTTGTTCCCTGTTTGTTGTTAATAAAGTTTAAGGATTATTTGTTTTAGTAGAAATTACATGTGAATCTTTGTTGTTTCTGTATTCTGTCATTAGATGTAAGTTCTAGTTGGTCTGAGGTGTTTATTGATTATTAAATGTCGGTTTTTTCTTAGTCTCAGATTCTTTTAAATCAGGTAAGAGAATCTGAATTTATGTTTTCATGTTATTTATTTTTATTCTATTATTTGCTATAGTTTGGTTAATAAAATTTGTCTAACACTTAAACTATTTTACCTTTTTGAAACTATTTTTATTTTAATGTATTTAGCTCTTTATTTAATGACACTAAAAATAAATAAACATATAAACGGAGGCGGTAAAGACTGATTTCAGATTTTGTTTTGTTGTATCGTTTTAATATCGGCAACGTTTGGCTTCCATAATCTGCTTCACTGTCTTACAAATAGACAAGGTATAGATGTGTGCGGAGGGGGTTCAGATTGATCTCTTCCTCCCCCACCCTCCTCATCTTCATTCAGTCCCAAACTGCTGATGCACCGGCCATTTGCCAGGTGGAGGTCCTGCAGTCAGCAGAATAACTGCAGCACATCACTGCTGCGTTTTCTCTGTCCGTTACAACTCAAAGTGTAAATAGAAAAACATAGAAAACCTGCAGGCTGGAGACCAGAAACCTGCAAGCTGGAGACCAGAAACCTGCAAGCTGGACACCAGAAACCTGCAGGCTGGATACCAGAAACCTGCAAGCTGGACACCAGAAACCTGCAGGCTGGATACCAGAAACCTGCAAGCTGGACACCAGAAACCTGCAAGCTGGACACCAGAAACCTGCAAGCTGGATACCAGAAACATGCAGACTGGACACCAGAAACATGCAGGCTGGACACCAGAAACATACAGGCTGGATACCAGAAACCTGCAGACTGGATACCAGAAACCTGCAGGCTGGATACCAGAAACCTGCAGGCTGGATACCAGAAACCTGCAGACTGGATACCAGAAACATGCAGACTGGATACCAGAAACCTGCAAGCTGGACACCAGAAACATGCAGACTGGACACCAGAAACATACAGGCTGGATACCAGAAACCTGCAGACTGGATACCAGAAACCTGCAGGCTGGATACCAGAAACCTGCAGGCTGGATACCAGAAACCTGCAGACTGGATACCAGAAACATGCAGACTGGATACCAGAAACCTGCAAGCTGGACACCAGAAACATGCAGGCTGGACACCAGAAACATACAGGCTGGATACCAGAAACCTGCAGACTGGATACCAGAAACCTGCAGGCTGGATACCAGAAACCTACACACTGGATACCAGAAACCTGCAGACTGGATACCAGAAACCTGCAAGCTGGACACCAGAAACATGCAAGCTGGAGACCAGAAACATGCAGACTGGACACCAGAAACATGCAGGCTGGACACCAGAAACATGCAGACTGGATACCAGAAACCTGCAAGCTGGACACCAGAAACATGCAGACTGGACACCAGAAACATGCAGACTGGACACCAGAAACATGCAGACTGGATACCAGAAACCTGCAAGCTGGACACCAGAAACATGCAAGCTGGAGACCAGAAACATGCAGACTGGACACCAGAAACATACAGGCTGGATACCAGAAACCTGCAGACTGGATACCAGAAACCTGCAGACTGGAGACCAGAAACCTGCAGGCTGGATACCAGAAACCTGCAGACTGGACACCAGAAACATGCAGGCTGGATACCAGAAACCTGCAGACTGGATACCAGAAACCTGCAGGCTGGATACCAGAAACCTGCAGGCTGGACCTGCAGCTACAGACTCTGATGATGGACAGATGAATCCACCTCCAGCGTGGCTCTCGTTCCCTCAGTAAATCTCTGCTTTGGTTCTGACGTTCTCCAGTCTTTATTCTCTAACATCAGCACACCATCAGCTCTCCAGATGAAAGCCTCTGCTGAGGTCGAGTCTTCCTGAAGGTCAGGACGCCAGCAGGAGGACCAGGTGATGGCCGGCGGCAACTTCAGCTTCCAGTTCTTCCCTGACATGATGAACGGTGAAAAGACTGGGCTTGCTGACGACGGCGACGATGACCTCGATGAATCTATCACACAGCACGAGTTCAGGCCAGAATGAAAAAAAACCAGAAACAAGCTGGGACAGCTCAGACCGGATCAGCCTGAGCTACAACGAACTCCCTTACCTCTTCAGACCAGTTTTCTGTCATTAACCAGTTAAATTTGAATATTTCTAATCACATTTTTACCAGAAAACCAGAGATGTCTACGTCCAGATACCAGCAGAGCGCTGGTTTATGTTTACATCACTCTGATCCGTCCTTCTGGTCCTCGTCTTCTTCACTTCCCAGTAACAATAAAGCAGATCCACCCTCAGAAAACTTCCAGAATGTGTCGTAAACCATCTGACAGCGAGTCCATCTCAGCATCAACGCTCAGTGATGTCCTGTTGGTTCAGCTCGTCCACATCCGGACCTCCAACTCCAGATGAATCATTTTCAAATGCTAAAAGAGGAGTTAGACGTCTTCCAAAGCTCAAACATACTGACTTTTAAAGTCTACAGACCACACAGATGTTTGTGATAACAGAAGAAACCTGGAACATTCACAGTGGGGACGACGTTCACCTTCTTTATAACATGGACGCAAATAAAACTCACATGTTTGAAGTTCTGTCTGCAGGGTGATGTCAACCTGAACGTTAGCTTAATGTTAGCTTAATATCTGCTCAACAACAGCTCAACATTAGCTCAGTGTTGGCTGAACATCAGCTAAATGTTAGTTAACTGTTAGCTCAGCATTAGCTGCATACCAAGTCTACCATCAACATTTTAACAGCTCTCTGTTCTTCTTTGAGACGTTTTAAAACATCTGCAACAACTGAATCTTCTTTAGCTTCATGGGTTGATTAAATGTTTGCTTCGTGTTTTTAAACGCGTCCCTCCCAACACCAAACCAAACATGCTAAACAACAAACCACGAGGCACCACCTGAAAGACACAAAACAACAACAAAATCTGTGTTTGTAAGATGTGATGTTTGTTTACTACAGATCTGGTTTGTGTAAACAGCATCGTCCCGCAGACGACCTCAGACTCATCTACACCCAGACCACAGACCTCTGTGTGCTCAGGCTTCATCCCCCACAGAGGAAGGACGAGCATCGTCATCACCCTCACTGGGCTGTTCTGGTCGCTGTAGACCTGCAGGGCTCTTCAGACTGGGACGGTAGCGTAATGAGCTCTGAGACCGGATCAACATGTGGTCTCCATTACAGCGTCAGGAAGAGGATGATGTCACATGTTGTTCCTGTCAGACGTGTTTAAGAAAAACATGAATCCTCAGCAGATCAGCTGTTCAACAACCAACCAATCACGTTTGAGGATGAGACTGGAACATGGGACCCCGTCAGATGAAATCTAGGGATGTTTATATCTGTAACTGTAACTTCGTCCAGTAAAAGAGATTCAGTGAAGTGTGCAGAAAAAACAGATTTCAGTTGATTTCATGCTCCAGATTTTTAGAGTTTTAGAATATAAACTTTCACCAGTTAGCGGTTCTTTAAACTTCTGCTTCCTGTTGTAAGTCTGTTTGCTGGGATTCAGTCAGATAAACACATGAAATGTTAAAGTTACGACTGAGATGCTAACGTGTGTGGAATACAGGCTGTGTTCACAGAGTCGGAGCAGCTGCATGTAACGTTGCATCCGGTACTTTTATTTTCCTGGTGGCGCCGAGCTGCAGCCATTCCCAAGGAGCCCGGCAAGTTCAAGCCGGCCATGAATGGTTTGTAGAACACTGTGAAACAGGGACAAAGATGTAGAAAATTCTGCTGCTGCTTTGCGGTCACTTCACCTCTTAGTTTAATCTCTGGTGAGGGGGTTGGGCTAAAATTAGCCCCACACAGGGTTCGTCATTTTCACTATCCTGCAGAGAAAAGCGATCTCTGACACAGATTCATGCAGACTTTTAAAGTCTCCTGGAAATTATTTCTCTCTTATTTTGGGTCCATTTTTCGTTCTGTTTATTTCTTTCTGTGGCTGATAATCGTTGCAAATCCTTTTTCCCTCATACATGCCGCGTTTAACTACATTTACTGTGTCTTTTTGTCATCTGTCAGGATTTTGCTCCAGCAGATGAATCCTAGATCTGGTCCAGCATCACCCGCTATGCTTTACTGGAACAGGGTACTAGGTCCAGTTAGAGGACAGAGTGGGGGTGCAGACAGCGGAGGCCTGCAGCTGGTCAGCGCTCTGGACAACGTTTCAGGTCACCTGACTGACGCCGGTACGCCGGTTAAACTTAAACACCCTCCACCCCGCGTCAAACAATCATCACCTTCTTCTGAAAGACAAACTACGTCATGGTGCTGAGGCAGGGTGGAAGAACACAAACATTTTCTCTTAAAATAAAAACTACAGCAGCTGTGATGTGTTCAGGTACTTCTTTCCTGAACAGGATTTTCCAGTTTAATGGGAAATGATGGAGGAAATCTCTGTAGCAGCAGCTGCAGAATGACCTGCTCTGGAAGAGTCGACACCACCTCCTCTTACAGCTCGTATGTGTTTATACGCGGGTGGGGTACAAAGCGGTGGGTGGGGTATTTACTGTAGCTCGGGGTATTTACTGTAGCTCGGGTATTTATAAATCCTCTTAGTTTCCTTGTTGCTGACCTGGTGGGTTGAAACCAGTCCACAGGAGTGTTTTTTTTACCTCAGCGTTGCGTCACCGTGGATGCTACAAAGAGTCTTCAGTACGAAGCACAGTAGGGATGTGGAGGCGGGTCATGTGACCAGAAGCAGCCGGAACGGCGGCCATGTTTAACAGCTGGATGCCACACAGAAATGTCTAGTGTAGGAAAAACAGAGCACGCCCCCTACTGTTCCACACCGGGAACTACTTTCTTTTTGTAGCCTTTAAAAGCTGTAACAGCAGTTTGGTTTTTCACTGAGGCGAGCTGGGAAGAACGTCCAGGTATTTCCTGATGGCCCTGAACGCAGCAACAGCTCAGGACTGGGATTCAGTCACGAGTTAAAATGGTTCCATTCAGTGAAAAGATCAGTGTCTTATTATCAGACTCTAATTAGATATTATGATGTTAATGTCACATTAACATCATGTCAAAATGTGTTCATTGTTTAATATCTATAATTACTAAAAATTATTTAGAAAGTTTCTTTTTTTCCCGAAATAAAATTTATATAAAAGTTGCATCACTGGGGTTCAGTCATGGTTTCACTTCAACACCACAGAAATAAGTTTCAGTAGTTTAACTAGAGAGAAAATGATGAAAGCAGCTGTTTTCTAGCCCCTCATCTTCCTCCATCAGGAATAATTTTAGAAAGCAACTGAAAATCATCCTCTAGCATCAGTCCTGGTCCTCTAACATCAGTCCTGGTCCTCTAGCATCAGTCCTGGTCCTCTAACATCAGTCCTGGTCCTCTAGCATCAGTCCTGGTCCTCTAGCATCAGTCCTGGTCCTCTAACATCAGTCCTGGTCCTCTAACATCAGTCCTGGTCCTCTAGCATCAGTCCTGGTCCTCTAACATCAGTCCTGGTCCTCTAACATCAGTCCTGGTCCTCTAGCATCAGTCCTGGTCCTCTAGCATCAGTCCTGGTCCTCTAACATCAGTCCTGGTCCTCTAGCATCAGTCCTGGTCCTCTAACATCAGTCCTGGTCCTCTAACATCAGTCCTGGTCCTCTAGCATCAGTCCTGGTCCTCTAACATCAGTCCTGGTCCTCTAGCATCAGTCCTGGTCCTCTAACATCAGTCCTGGTCCTCTAGCATCAGTCCTGGTCCTCTAACATCAGTCCTGGTCCTCTAGCATCAGTCCTGGTCCTCTAACATCAGTCCTGGTCCTCTAACATCAGTCCTGGTCCTCTAGCATCAGTCCTGGTCCTCTAGCATCAGTCCTGGTCCTCTAACATCAGTCCTGGTCCTCTAGCATCAGTCCTGGTCCTCTAACATCAGTCCCGGTCCTCTAGCATCAGTCCTGGTCCTCTAACATCAGTCCCGGTCCTCTAACATCAGTCCCGGTCCTCTGACATCAGTCCCGGTCCTCTGACATCAGTCCCGGTCCTCTGACATCAGTCCCGGTCCTCTAGCATCAGTCCCGGTCCTCTAACATCAGTCCCGGTCCTCTAGCAACAATCCCGGTCCTCTAACATCAGTCCCGGTCCTCTAACATCAGTCCCGGTCCTCTGACATCAGTCCCGGTCCTCTAACATCAGTCCCGGTCCTCTGACATCAGTCCCGGTCCTCTGACATCAGTCCCGGTCCTCTAACATCAGTCCTGGTCCTCTAACATCAGTCCCGGTCCTCTAGCATCAGTCCTGGTCCTCTAACATCAGTCCTGGTCCTCTAACATTAGTCTGTTGTTCAGGAGTCGGATTTCATCTGAGAGAGGTCCTCATTTACCAGGTTTTCACCTCTGGACCACATCTGGTCCGGACCCGGAACAGAGTCAATTTTTCATCAAACTGGTCAACCTGCTGACAGCCTCTTCATCACTCTTCTTCCTCACTCCTCTTCGCCTCTTGATCTTCAGTCTCAGCCCCCAAACCTCCCCAGCCTGTCAGCGGTTTACTCCCCCTTCATCCCTGTTACCTCCCCCCTTCATCTCCCCCTTTTTTTTCTGTTATCTCACAAAATTAAAAAAAAAAACAAAAAAAAAAAAACGGAGTCTGGAGCAAAAGCTGTGGTACTTCTGTACATGAGATTCCTCAGTTAATCTTTAATAATTAGCGCCCAGAAAATCACCTTGTCATTATGGGATGTTGTGTTTCGGAATGAGTTAGCAACGTAAAAATCTGGATGGGTCGTATGTCTTCATCCCAGTATGGTTCTTTCTTTTACAGATGGAGGGCCACATCTGGCTCACAACAGGGTGGGGCTGAGGTGGTTAAAAAGCTCCTCGGTGGCAGGGCCCCGGGGGTGGATGAGGTCCGCCCAGAGTTCCTTAAGGCTCAGGATGCTGTAGGGTTGTCTTGGCTGACACGCCTCTGCAGCATGGCATGGACATCAGGGACAGTTCTCCTGGACTGGCTGACTGGGGTGGTGGGCCCCCTCTTCAGAAAGGGGGACCGGAGGGTGTGCTCCGACTACAGGGGGATCACACTCCTCAGCCTCCCCGGTGAGGTCTATTCAGGGGTGCTGGAGAGGAGGGTCCGTCAGATAGTCGAACCTCGGATTGAGGAGGAGCAGTGTGGTTTTCATCCCCGCAGTAAATCAGAATCGTTTCCAGTGCGGGTTGGACTCCGCCAAGGCTGCCCTTTGTCACCGATTCTGTTCATAACTTTTATGGACAAAATTTCTAGGTGCAGCCGAGGTGTTGACGGGATCCAGGTTGGTGGCCTCAGGATTGGGTCTCCCTTAGAGATAGGATGAGAAGCTCGGTGATCCGGGAGGGGCTCAGAGTAGAGTCGCTGCTCCTCCACATCGAGAGGAGCCAGATGAGGTGGTGGAAAGAGGCCCCGGGAAAGAACCAGGACACGCTGGACGGACTACATCTCTCAGCTGGCCTGGGAACGCCTCGGGATCCCTCCAGATGAGCTGGTGAATGTGGCCGGGGTGAGGGAAGTCTGGGTTTCCCTGCTTAGGCCCCGGACCTCTAACATCGACCCGGAAACCCCGCGAACCAACCGGATGGATGGATGGATGGATGATGGGTGGGTGGGTGGGTGGATGGATGGATGCATGGCTGGATGATGGATGGGTGGGTGGATGGGTGATGGATGGATGATGGATGGATGGGTGGGTGGATGGATGGATGGATGGATGGATGGATGGATGGATGGATGGATGGATGGATGGATGATGGATGGATGGATGATGGATGGATGATGGATGGATGGATGATGAATGGATGATGGATGGATGGATGATGGCTGGATGATGGATGGATGGATGATGAATGGATGATGGATGGATGGATGATGGATGGATGATGGGTGGATGATGGATGGATGATGGATGGATGGATGGGTGGATGGATGGATGGATGGATGGATGATGGATGGATGGATGGATGATGGATGATGGATGGATGGATGATGGATGGATGATGGATGGATGGATGGATGGATGGATGGATGATGGATGGATGGATGGATGATTGATGGATGGATGATGGATGGATGATGGATGGATGGATTACAGATAAATTTGGTCAGAAAAGCAAAAATATAAAACTGTAGTCTAAAAATGACAGAATATTTCTATTAATAATTTTATGGAAGATTTTTGTATTTAGTATTAATTTTATAATATTTATTTATTTAATATTTAATTGTATTTTTTTTTATAACAGCCTATTTCTCCTTTTTTCTGAAATTCAGGCCCTGAGGGGTGAAACAACAAAATGAAGGTGACTATACTGAATTTGTCTCCACTGTGGGACAAATAAAGAATTATCTCATCTAATAAGGCTGAATAATTTCAGGAACAAAGACAAGAACCTAAATTATTTATTTAAAAAAATACAGAAAATGGCAAATAACTAAAATAAATTTGGAGACTGAGCTCCTTACGGACCAAAAACTCTCTGAAGCCTGTGAAACTCTACAGACTTGGACTACAGCTCATTGTTTGGCTGTTTGCTTCTACGCTCTGGTGGCTTTTTGCCTGCCGGGGACAGAACTCTTTTTTAGACCTTGTTGATGCTGAAGTTGATGTGAATTTCTCGGTTTACACAGAGCGTGGCCCGACAGAGTGTACCATGATGCTTTGTACGGTTACATGTGAACCTCACCACTGAGTCTGTCTGAAAACTGTTTCCTAATAAATATTTACATGTTGTCTGCAGAGACGGAGACGAGAGGGGACGTCTCCGTCCAGAAACATCTATTCATGCAGTAAATAAAGAGCCTGAGATTCCTGCTGTTAAACCTGCTGTTTCCTGATCCGACAAACGAAGGTCGGCTGTGTTTCTGCAGAGAATAACACCCCTGTTTCAGCTGGGGGGTTGTCAGGGGCCTCTGCAGGCCAGTGTGTGTGTGCTGGGTGGGTGCAGGGGTAATGGGTGGGGGTCAGGGTGGAGCCGCCAAGTCTAAGCCAGCACATAGAGAGGGGTTGTTGGGCTGAGCGTCTCAGCTCTAAATTACTTTGCCTCTTTCTGCACAACATGGTCGACCACAACTATGACAAGTCTCACAAATATGACGGCCGACAAGCGGCTCAGACCTCAGTTTGGAGAGCGACACTTCCACCCAGAGCTTTACACTTGCTCTAAATCTTCTTCCCCTGATGGATGTCAGCTTCTCTGAAAGCAGTTTGTTACAGGCAGAGGCGGTTTGTTGTAGATGGAGCCCACGGGCTGTGTTACATTTACCCGCTGTGGGAAAAGTTAAGTCTTATCTTATCTCAGCTTCAGTCGGTAAAAACAGAAACACGACCAGACGTTATCACAGGCTTCAGTTCCAGGTAAACTGTTTTAAAGCTGACCTTAAATCAAGAAGTTAGTTACTCTCAAACATCACAAGTAAAACCTAAATAAATCAGCAACAGCCTTCAACTCTTCATTTCCGTCCAGGAAACCAGGAAACAGGCAGGAAGGACTCATCTCTCCATCAACCCGCTGATGTTCAGACCAGTTCTTGTGTCGTTCAGGATGCACCTTGTTGCTGCTAAAATCCTGTTTTCTGTCAGCCTGTCTGGTCTTTGCTGGTTTTACAGATGAAACTAAAGAAATTTAACAAATGATGTGTCTTTGTGACAAAGAGCCCAAAGTTCCAGTTAAACCAGTTCTTTGCTAAGTTGTCTGTGTGGACACAACTCTGGTCCATGCCTTGAGTTAGGAGCCTTTTTTCTGCCTGTATGATTCATGGGTCAGAGTTAAGAGGCTAAACAAAGATAAACCCCCACATTCAACTCGTATAGTCTGATGATGACATGATAATGTTAGCCCAAACAAGATATTAGCTTCTAAAGTAGCATTAACCAGATCATTTTAGCCAAAATATGCTAATCTTATAAAGATAGCATTAGCTGCAGTGTTAGCCTAATCAAAATCAGTATTCCTATTTTTGCATAAAAAGTTAACTACAGTTACTAATTTAGTCTCTATATGACTCTCAGATGGAAGTTGAATGTGAGAAAAGCATTTGCCAAATGACTATAGAATAGAATAGAATAGAATAGAATAGAATAGAACAACGCTAGTCTAAACGTGGCATTAGCTTAAACTTTAGAATGGTACACGCCACTTTAGACCAGGCAAGGTGGCTGTAGCAGCTAGGTTAGCCAAAATATGATAATGTCAGCATGAATAGATTCTTGTTTGTTAGACAACAGTTAAATGGGTCTACTTTAAACAAGACTTTATGTTAGCATAAACATGGAAAATGTTATTTTAGCTGCAACATTAGCATAAACAAAACAATGGAGCTGTTATGTTAGCATTAGCTGCTAAGTTAAAACAGAATAGAGTTAAAATATATTAGTCTTCACAAAAAGATGTCAGCCACTATAATGTTTAATTTTACTTCAACAGGATAGCTGCTATGTGAGCTTAGGAGCCTTTTTCCTACTTGAATGATTTATATGTCAGAACTGATTAGTTTAACAAGCAAAAAACACTTTCCGTTGATATTAGCCTTAACATGATCATATTAGCTGCTATATTAGCATTAACCCAATTATTTTAGTAGTTATTTGGCTTAAACATGCTAGTCTTATAAAGACAACATTAGCTGCAGTGTTAGCTTAAACAAAATTAATCTGTTGTACCTATTTTAGTATAAAAAGATAATTACAGTTGCTATTTTAATCTACATATGACAGCATATATTAGCCCAGAACATAACCTCTACATGTTAGCTACGGTGTTAGCTTAGGGGCTTTTGATTTCCAGGCTTTTTTGATTCCCAGGTCAGAGGTAGGTACAAGGACTAGACTGAAAATGAGGGGGGAAAGTAGTAAAAACTCTGAACGACCTTCAGAAAGACCAAAAACTGTTGATCAAGACACTTTAAAAGATTACAACAATGAAGACACGAGGACTGGATCAGGGTTCTGGATCAGGATTGATCTACATGTTTCCACCAACAATACTGGAGCTTAATAACTCGATTATTAAAGCCACATTAGGCTCTGAATGTTTCCACAGCAGGTCCAAAGCTGGATCTGATCAAGCCGATCCATCTACAGAAACATCTGCTCACAACCTAACTTTGTTTTTTCAGCCTCTCATCATCAACCACAAAGGACCAGATGAGCTGTCAGTCTCCATTTAACAGCCAGACGTCCAAACAGAAAGCCTGTAAATATGGAACGTAAAAAAATAAATAAAGTCAAAGTCACAAAGCAGACGATGTGGGGCCCCGCGGTCCCCCCGCCTGTGTCCGGTCCTGCACACAGTGACCAAGGAGGTGGAAATATCCATGAGGATGAGGGACTCAGACTAAAATAAGCCAACGTAAACAAGGTGTTCAGCTGGTTTGTGGAAAGAAACAAACTCAAACAGCAAATCTGCTGAAACATGAAGCAAATCTTTGTTTTAGTTCCAATAAATTCCTCCAAAGTTTCTGTAAATTAACAACCAGCCAGATAAAGATGTCTTAAAGCTGCTGAAGCCAAACTGCGTTTTTATTTATTTCACTCATTTTAATCTGGTAAGAGTCACAGTGGTTTAAATAAAAACCTGAAAACACCTTTAACTTGTCCATAAACAAGCTGAGCTCTTTGGCTGGAACATTTTCCACCTGATCATGTCTGGATCCTAAAAAGTGCTTTTTAATCCGCCTGCATGTCCTCGCAGAGCCGAGCCGAACCTATCCGAGCCAGTCTGGACCAGTAAAGCTTAAAAGTCCTCACCTCTCTGATCCTCCGTCTGCTGAAGTCCAAACTCTGCTCCGGACGAGTCGCAACTAGGCGCAAACTGGCTGCGCGTAAAGGTATCTGCGGGTGTTTCCTCGGTCAGCGGCATCGAACCAGCGCGCGCTCCTCCTCGTGTTTTAACCTCTGTGGGGATGGGGCGAGGTTGCGCTCCGATGCGCGCGCAGGTGACATGAGCCAGAGTCTTCGGGTCCATGGGGGAGGAGTGGAGATGTTCAGGACCATGAGTTCGGTTTGAAGAGGCTTCCTCAGAGATCTCCATCCCAGAAACCAGCTGATTGTATTGATTATCTGTTATTGGCTGATACTTCTGTGTTTGTGGAAGAGTATTTATTAACATTCTGTCCACATGGTCCAGTCTGGTCTGGTCTGGGCCGGTCCGGACCAGACTGCATCAGTAAGGAAAACCTCTATCCAGTCCTTGATGGAACCAGCAGACACAGAGACGATGTTTCTGATCAGGTTTCATCAGATCAATCACCTCTTCGTTCTCCAGCAGGACTAAAGCTGCTCTAATCATCTCTGAAGGAGTTTAGCTGTTTATTGGATTTTTAAACGACACTTTTCTGGAAGTACTGGTTCCTGCTAACTGGTTTGAGTGGTTTTCATGGTTAATATTCACATTTAGCACAAAGGTTTGTGGTGTAGATGAACAGATGAGCTGATCTGGTCCAGTTTGGACCAGGCTGGTCTGGTCCAGTCTGGGCTGGGTTGGTCTGGGCCGATCTGGGCTGGTCTGGTCCAGTCTGGGCTGGGTTGGTCTGGGCCGATCTGGGCTGGTCTGGTCCATAATGCCAGGCAGTTTTTTTTTTTATCCCAGTCCGTCCCTGGTGCAGACAGATGGAGGGATGAACAGAGAGACAGTGGACATGTGTCCAGTGGTCAGATGAGTCCACGTTTCAGCTGGTTTTGATGCTCTGTGAAGGTCTGGGGGACATCAGGGTCCTTGGTGGTGCAGAAGTGGATCCTGGAGACCATCCATCAAGGGGACGACTTGTCTTGGGTTGTTCTGTTTTTCCTCCACGTGAAGGAAGTTCCTGTCTTCTGAGCTCTGTCTTCGGACTAATGAGGAACAGTTCCTGGGTGTCTCCTTTCAGATGAACCACACACTCCGAGGAATGTTTCACAACATTTTCATCCCAGAATTACCCCCCCTCCTCCACACATCCATCCATCTCGTCTGTCTCAGCTGATCCGGATCTCCTCCTCTAATTTACAGCCTCCATTATCTGTTTACCATCTTATCATTTTCCTTCCACTTCATCCAGGACGTCTGTTGTTCGTGAAAGAAAAACCTCATCAGAGAAACAGCCCATCACACTGAAGCAGCTCAGAGACAAACGTCAGCCTGGAATAACTAAGATTATATTCAGGAAGAAAACTCAGAGCATGAAGACGTTCGCTGGGATGGGTGGGGTTCGTTAGGTTTTCCTCCAGAGACTTTCTTAAGATTGGATTATAAATCTGTCTCAGCTTTAATTATCCTAAACACAACCTTCTGATTTCTTCATGAGGACAAATAAAAAACCTTCCTGTCAGACGGTCGACGGTCGGTTTGTCCTGCAGAGGACGCCTAGGAGTGGACTGTTGTAGTTTCAGGACTTCCTGTCCATGGTTTTTAGTCCGATTTGCTTGTTCTAGTCTCATGTGGGAGGTTTTGTGGTGCTTATAGAGACAGTTGTAAGACCAAAACTGACATGCCAACTGGAAAACGTTTCTTTAAAGATTGCAGCTTTAAGACTTCTTTCCTTTAGAAAATGTCCTCAAACCCAAACACAGTCTTTTATTTACTCTGATTTCATGGCAGACATCCCTAACTCACCACGTTTGGTCTCATCAGCCACATTCCATTTATAATTTGGATGTTTGAAGGGAAAGGGGTCTTATAGATCTACTAGAGTCATACAGATGGTAAAACCCATGAGTTGCTGTTGTTGGCTTCAGAGCCTCCATGTGAGACCTCAGGTCTGGTAAAAGTGAGAACTGCTCCCACTCCTGCAGCTCTGAGCGCAGCATCCTCAGCATGCACTCCCACGGAGGAAGCTGGACTCTTTTCATGGATCTCAGTCTATTTTATGCACTTTTTGTTGATAATTTATTTGTAATCTTTGAACTTTTTCTCTTATTTCTTGGTTTTATGGAGTTTCTGAGGACAGTCTAAACAACCTGGTCAGATCTGAGTTCCCCCTGGGGTAAAAACAAGTTAAACCCATCAGGCTGAGTTTGTGATGAAGCTAGTCGCTGCTACCGCAACCTTTCAGGAAATTAATTGTTTATTCTAACCTGGACTTTTAGCCATTTTATTGTCTTTATTATTATTTTATTGATGTTTCATGTATTTCTTGTTTTTCCTTTATCTCTGATATTATAATCTTTTTGTTCGTTGTTTCCTGTTCGGATGTCTGATACATGATGAGGACGTGACAAGGATGTGATGAAGATGTGAGGAAGACATGATGAGGATGTGACAAAGACATGATGAAGGCGTGATGACATGAGTCCTTATCCAAGACTCAGTTGTTTAAGGAGCATTTCCACACTTAGCTTAACTCTTCTACTCAGAATGAGTTAGAAAGATTTGTCCAGCTCTTTGGTTCAACCAGGTACTGAAGAAGCTGCTGCACTTATGTCCAAGTTGATATTGTGTGATGAAATCGTGATCTTGTATTTAAACAAAATGACTTAAAAAAAAAGAAAAAAATTATATGCACTGCCTCTAGCACTACACGACAGCACCTGGTCTCAAAGCGGTCTGACTATCACTTAATTATGACGTCCCATCTTGTTTGAATTCATGCTTGTGTTGTTCTTCCTCTCAAATGTAAGTCGCTTTGGATAAAAGCGTCTGCTAAATGACTGTAGAATAGAATAGAATAGTATAGAATAGAATGATGAAGGTGTGATGAAGATGTGATAATGAAGACGTGATGAGGACGTGATGAAGACGTGATGAGGACCTGATGAAGACGTGATGAGGACCTGATGAAGATGTGATAAAGACGTGATGAAGAGGTGATGATGAGGACATGATGAGGACATGATGAGGACGTGATAATGAAGACATGATCAGTACGTGATGAAGACGTGATGATTAGGTGATGATGAGGATGTGATGAGGATGTGATGAAGAGCTGATGATGAGGACATGATGAGGACGTGATAATGAAGACATGATCAGGACGTGATGAGGACGTGATGAGGACATGATGAGGACGTGATAATGAAGACATGATCAGGACGTGATGAGGACGTGATGAGGACGTGATGAAGACGTGATGAGGACGTGATGAAGATGTGATAAAGACGTGATGAAGAGGTGATGATCAGGACGTGATGAGGACTTGATAATGAAGACATGATCAGGACGTGATGAGGACGTGATGATTAGGTGATGATGAGGACGTGATGAAGAGGTGATGATGAGGGCGTGATAATGAAGACATGATGAGGATGTGATGAATAGGTGATGATGAGGACATAATGAGGACATGATGAGGATGTGATCATGTAGACATGATCAGGACGTGATGAGGACGTAATGAGGACGTGATGAGGACGTGATGAAGAGGTGATGGTGAGGATGTGATGAGGACGGGATGAAGAGGTGATGATGAGGGCGTGATAATGAAGACATGATGAGGATGTGATGAATAGGTGATGATGAGGACATAATGAGGACATGATGAGGACGTGATAATGAAGACATGATCAGGACGTGATGAGGACGTGATGATTAGGTGATGATGAGGACGTGATGAGGACGTGATAATGAAGACATGATCAGGACGTGATGAGGACGTGATGATTAGGTGATGATGAGGACATAATAAGGACATGATGAGGACGTGATAATGAAGACATGATCAGGATGTGATGAGGACATGATGAGGACTTGATAATGAAGACATGATCAGGATGTGATGAGGACATGATGAGGACGTGATAATGAAGACATGATCACGACGTGATGAGGACATGAGGAGGACTTGATAATGAAGACATGATCAGGATGTAATGAGGACGTGATGATTAGATGATGATGAGGACGTGATGAAGAGGTGATGATGAGGACATGATGAGGACGTGATAATGAAGACATGATCAGGACGTGATGAGGACGTGATGAGGACGTGATAATGAAGACATGATCAGGACATGATCAGTACATGATGAAGACTTCATGATTAGGTGATGATGAGGACGTGATGAAAAGGTGATGATTATGTGATGATGAGGGCGTGATGAAGAGGTGATGATGAGGACATGATGAGGACATGATGAATAGGTGATGATGAGGACGTGATGAGGACACGATGAGGACGTGATAATGAAGACATGATCAGGATGTGATGAATAGGTGATGATGAAGAGGTGATGATGAGGACATGATTAGGATGCGATGAAGAGGTGATGATGAGGACATGATGAGGACATGATGAATAGGTGATGATGAGGACATGATGAATAGGTGATGATGAGGACGTGATGAGGACACGATGAGGACGTGATAATGAAGACATGATCAGGATGTGATGAATAGGTGATGATGAAAAGGTGATGATGAGGACATGATTAGGATGCGATGAAGAGGTGATGATGAGGACATGATGAGGACATGATGAATAGGTGATGATGAGGACACGATGAGGACGTGGTAATGAAGACATGATCAGGATGTGATGAATAGGTGATGATGAGGATGTGATGAGGACGTGATGAATAGGTGATGATGAGGACATGATGAGGACGTGATAATGAAGACATGATCAGGATGTGATGAATAGGTGATGATGAGGACGTGATGAGGATGTAATGAAGACGTGATAATGAAGACGTGATGAGTACGTGATGCAGAGGTGATGGTGAGGATGTGATGAGGATCTGATGAAGAGGTGATGATGAGAACGTGATGAGGACGTGATGAAGATGTGATGAAGACGCGATGAGGACGTGATGAAGAGGTGATGATGAGAACGTGATGAGGACGTGATGAAGATGTGATGAAGACGCGATGAGGACGTGATGAAGAGGTGATGATGAGGGTGTAATAATGAAGACGTGATGAGGACGTGAAGACGTAATAATGAAGACGTGATGAGGATGTGATGAGGACGTGATGAAGATGTGATGATGAGGACATGATGAGGACGTGATGAGGACATGATCAGGACGTGATGAAGATGTGATGATGAGGACATGATGAGGACGTGATGAAGAGGTGATGATGAGGACATGATGAATAGGTGATGATGAGGACGTGATGAGGACATGATGAGGACGTGATAATGAAGACATGATCAGGACGTGATGAATAGGTGATGATGAGGATGTGATGAGGACGTGATGAAGAGGTGATGAAGACGTGATGAAGAGGTGATGATGAGGACGTGATGAATAGGTGATGATGAGGATGTGATGAGGACGTGATGAAGATGTGATGATGAGGACATGATGAGGACATGATCAGGACGTGATGAAGATGTGATGATGAGGACGTGATGAAGAGGGGATGATGAGGACATGATTAGGACGCGATGAAGAGGTGATGATGAGGACATGATGAGGACACAATGAGGACGTGATGAAGAGGTGATGATGAGGGTGTAATAATGAAGACGTGATGAGGACGTGATGAAGACGTAATAATGAAGACGTGATGCGGATGTGATGAAGACGTGATGAAGAGGTGATGATGAGGGTGTAATAATGAAGACGTGATGAGGATGTGATGAAGACGTGATGAAGAGGTGATGATGAGGACGTGATGAAGAGGTGATGATGAGGATGTGATGAGGACGTGATGAAGATGTGATGATGAGGACATGATGAGGACATTTTGAATAGGTGATGATGAGGACACGATGAGGACGTGGAAATGAAGACATGATCAGGATGTGATGAATAGGTGATGATGAGGATGTGAGGAGGACGTGATGAAGAGGTGATGATGAGGACATGATGAGGACATGATCAGGACGTGATGAAGATGTGATGATGAAGATGCGATGAGGACGTGATGAAGAGGTGATGATGAGGGTGTAATAATGAAGACTTGATGAGGACTTGATGAAGACGTAATAATGAAGACGTGATGAGGATGTGATGAAGACGTGATGAATAGGTGATGATGAGGATGTGATGAGGACGTGATGAAGATGTGATGATGAGGACATGATGAGGACATGATCAGGACGTGATGAAGATGTGATGATGAAGACGCGATGAGGACGTGATGAAGAGGTGATGATGAGGGTGTAATAATGAAGACGTGATGAGGACGTGATGAAGACGTAATAATGAAGACGTGATGAGGATGTGATGAAGAGGTGAGGATGAGGACATGATGAGGACATGATCAGGACGTGATGAAGAGGTGATGGTGAGGACGTGATGAGGACATGATCAGGACTTGATGAAGATGTGATGATGAGGACATGATGAGGACGTGATGAAGAGGTGATGATGAGGACATGATGAATAGGTGATGATGAGGACGTGATGAGGACACGATGAGGACGTGATAATGAAGACATGATCAGGATGTGATGAATAGGTGATGATGAGGACGTGATGAAGAGGTGATGATGAGGACATGATTAGGATGCGATGAAGAGGTGATGATGAGGACATGATGAGGACATGATGAATAGGTGATGATGAGGACACGATGAGGACGTGGTAATGAAGACATCATCAGGATGTGATGAATAGGTGATGATGAGGATGTGATGAGGACGTGATGAATAGGTGATGATGAGGACATGATGAGGAAGTGATAATGAAGACATGATCAGGATGTGATGAATAGGTGATGATGAGGACGTGATGAGGACGTAATGAAGACGCAATAATGAAGACGTGATGAGTACGTGATGAAGAGGTGATGATGAGGACATGATGAGGACATGATCAGGACGTGATGAAGAGGTGATGGTGAGGATGTGATGAGGATCTGATGAAGAGGTGATGATGAGAACGTGATGAGGACGTGATGAAAATGTGATGAAGACGCGATGAGGACGTGATGAAGAGGTGATGATGAGGGTGTAATAATGAAGACGTGATGAGGACGTGATGAAGACGTAATAATGAAGACGTGATGAGGATGTGATGAGGACGTGATGAAGATGTGATGATGAGGACATGATGAGGACATGATGGAGAGGTGATGATGAGGACATGATGAGGACATGATTAGGACGCGATGAAGAGGTGATGATGAGGACATGATCAATAGGTGATGATGAGGACGTGATGAGGACACGATGAGGACGTGATAATGAAGACATGATCAGGATGTGATGAATAGGTGATGATGAGGATGTGATGAGGACGTGATGAAGAAGTAATAATGAAGACGTGATGAGGATGTGATGAAGACGTGATGAAGAGGTGATGATGAGGACATGATGAGGACATGATCAGGACGTGATGAAGATGTGATGATGAAGACGCGATGAGGATGTGATAAAGAGGTGATGATGAGGGTGTAATAATGAAGACGTGATGAGGACGTGATGAGGACGTGATGAAGACGTAATAATGAAGACGTGATGAGGATGTGATGAATAGGTGATGATGAGGATGTGATGAGGACGTGATGAAGAAGTAATAATGAAGATGTGATGAGGATGTGATGAAGACGTGATGAAGAGGTGATGATGAGGACGTGATGAATAGGTGATGATGAGGATGTGATGAGGACGTGATGAAGAGGTGATGATGAGGACATGATTAGGACGCGATGAAGAGGTGATGATGAGGACATGATGAGGACATGATGAATAGGTGATGATGAGGACACGATGAGGACGTGGTAATGAAGACATGATCAGGATGTGATGAATAGGTGATGATGAGGATGTGATGAGGACGTGATGAATAGGTGATGATGAGGACATGATCAGGACGTGATAATGAAGACATGATCAGGATGTGATGAATAGGTGATGATGAGGACGTGATGAGGACGTAATGAAGACGTAATAATGAAGACGTGATGAGTACGTGATGAAGAGGTGATGATGAGGACATGATGAGGACATGATCAGGACGTGATGAAGAGGTGATGGTGAGGATGTGATGAGGATCTGATGAAGAGGTGATGATGAGAACGTGATGAGGACGTGATGAAAATGTGATGAAGACGCGATGAGGACGTGATGAAGAGGTGATGATGAGGGTGTAATAATGAAGACGTGATGAGGACGTGATGAAGACGTAATAATGAAGACGTGATGAGGATGTGATGAAGACGTGATGAAGAGGTGATGATGAGGATGTGATGAGGACGTGATGAAGATGTGATGATGAGGACATGATGAGGACGTGATGAGGACATGATCAGGACGTGATGAAGATGTGATGATGAAGACGCGATGAGGACATGATGAATAGGTGATGATGAGGACACGATGAGGACGTGGTAATGAAGACATGATCAGGATGTGATGAATACGTGATGATGAGGATGTGAGGAGGACGTGATGAAGAGGTGATGATGAGGACATGATGAGGACATGATCAGGACGTGATGAAGATGTGATGATGAAGACGCGATAAGGACGTGATGAAGAGGTGATGATGAGGGTGTAATAATGAAGACGTGATGAGGACGTGATGAAGACGTAATAATGAAGACGTGATGAGGATGTGATGAAGAGGTGATGATGAGGACATGATGAGGACATGATCAGGACGTGATGTAGAGGTGATGGTGAGGACGTGATGAGGACATGATCAGGACGTGATGAAGATGTGATGATGAGGACATGATGAGGACGTGATGAAGAGGTGATGATGAGGACATGATGAGGACATGATGAATAGGTGATGATGAGGACGTGATGAGGACACGATGAGGACGTGATAATGAAGACATGATCAGGATGTGATGAATAGGTGATGATGAGGACGTGATGAAGAGGTGATGATGAGGACATGATTAGGATGCGATGAAGAGGTGATGATGAGGACATGATGAGGACATGATGAATAGGTGATGATGAGGACACGATGAGGACGTGGTAATGAAGACATGATCAGCATGTGATGAATAGGTGATGATGAGGATGTGATGAGGACGTGATGAATAGGTGATGATGAGGACATGATGAGGAAGTGATAATGAAGACATGATCAGGATGTGATGAATAGGTGATGATGAGGACGTGATGAGGACGTAATGAAGACGCAATAATGAAGACGTGATGAGTACGTGATGAAGAGGTGATGATGAGGACATGGTCAGGACGTGATGAAGAGGTGATGGTGAGGATGTGATGAGGATCTGATGAAGAGGTGATGATGAGAACGTGATGAGGACGTGATGAAGAGGTGATGATGAGGGTGTAATAATGAAGACGTGATGAGGACGTGAAGACGTAATAATGAAGACGTGATGAGGATGTGATGAGGACGTGATGAAGCTGTGATGATGAGGACATGATGAGGACGTGATGAGGACGTAATGAAGACGCAATAATGAAGACGTGATGAGTACGTGATGAAGAGGTGATGATGAGGACATGATCAGGACGTGATGAAGAGGTGATGGTGAGGATGTGATGAGGACGTGATGAAGAGGTGATGATGAGGGTGTAATAATGAAGACGTGATGAGGACGTGAAGACGTAATAATGAAGACGTGATGAGGATGTGATGAGGACGTGATGAAGCTGTGATGATGAGGACATGATGAGGACATGATCAGGATGTGATGAAGATGTGATGATGAGGACATGATGAGGACGTGATGAAGACGTAATAATGAAGACGTGATGAGGATGTGATGAAGACGTGATGAAGAGGTGATGATTAGGACGCGATGAAGAGGTGATGATGAGGACATGATGAATAGGTGATGATGAGGACGTGATGAGGACACGATGAGGACGTGATAATGAAGACATGATCAGGATGTGATGAATAGGTGATGATGAGGATGTGATGAGGACGTGATGAAGATGTGATGATGAGGACATGATGAGGATATGATCAGGACGTGATGAAGACGTGATGATGAAGACGCGATGAGGATGTGATGAAGAGGTGATGATGAGGGCGTAATAATGAAGACGTGATGAGGACGTGATGAAGACGTAATAATGAAGACGTGATGAGGATGTGATGAATAGGTGATGATGAGGATGTGATGAGGACGTGATGAAGAGGTGATGATGAGGACATGATGAGGACATGATCAGGACGTGATGAAGATGTGATGATGAAGACGCGATGAGGACGTGATGAAGAGGTGATGATGAGGGTGTAATAATGAAGACGTGATGAGGACGTGATGAAGAAGACGCGATGAGGACGTGATGAAGAGGTGATGATGAGGACATGATGAGGATATGATCAGGACGTGATGAAGACGTGATGATGAAGACGCGATGAGGATGTGATGAAGAGGTGATGATGAGGGTGTAATAATGAAGACGTGATGAGGACGTGATGAGGACGTGATGAAGACGTAATAATGAAGACGTGATGAGGATGTGATGAATAGGTGATGATGAGGATGTGATGAGGACGTGATGAAGAGGTGATGATGAGGACATGATGAGGACATGATCAGGACGTGATGAAGATGTGATAATGAAGACGCGATGAGGACGTGATGAAGAGGTGATGATGAGGGTGTAATAATGAAGACGTGATGAGGACGTGATGAGGACGTGATGAAGAAGTAATAATGAAGACGTGATGAGGATGTGATGAAGACGTGATGAAGAGGTGATGATGAGGACGTGATGAATAGGTGATGATGAGGATGTGATGAGGACGTGATGAAGATGTGATGATGAGGACTTGATGAGGACGTGATGAGGACATGATCAGGACGTGATGAAGATGTGATGATGAGGACATGATGAGGACATGATGAGGACGTGATGAAGAGGTGATGATGAGGACATGATTAGGACATGATTAAGAGGTGATGATGAGGACATGATCAATAGGTGATGATGAGGACGTGATGAGGACACGATGAGGACGTGATAATGAAGACATGATCAGGATGTGATGAATAGGTGATGATGAGGATGTGATGAGGACGTGATGAAGAGGTGATGATGAGGACATGATCAGGACATGATGAGGACATGATCAGGACGTGATGAGGACATGATGAGGACATGATGAGGACATGATCAGGACGTGATGAAGATGTGATGATGAAGACGCGATGAGGACGTGATGAAGAGGTGATGATGAGGGTGTAATAATGAAGACGTGATGAGGACGTGATGAAGACGTAATAATGAAGACGTGATGAGGATGTGATGAAGACGTGATGAAGAGGTGATGATGAGGACGTGATGAAGACATCTTTGGGATCAATAACGTGTTCTTGAATCAGAGTCAGAGCAGCCTGAAACCTGCAGGACTTCATTTGGTTTTCAAGCCAGTGGGGGACGGCAGGGTTCAGTACCAGTTCGATCAGGGTCAGAGGATCCGGCACCGAGGACCTGCTACAGCAGAAATAGTTTAGAAAAGAAAAGTCACTTACAATCACTGGATGCTGATGTCACCTGAGCTGCTGTCAGCTGGATAGGCTCCGCCTCCCGCAGTCCTGATGAGGACGAGGCGAGCTGGAGCAGAGACTCAGTAAATCAGGCTGAAGCTGCTCTGTTAACGGTCAGCGAGCTTTTCCAGATGAAGGTTAACGCCATAAAATGTTGAAAAGGTCAGAGGGAAGGAAACCAGGGCGTTTCCATCAGGACACATCTGTCATGTGACACAACAGAGCCGTTCCAAAAGGGGTTCTAGTGAGCTCTAATGAGAACAGGCTGTTTCTGTGTCTGAACCAAGCAGCAACCTGCGCAGGTAAAATGTGAAGCCTATGCAGAAGTGCTAAAAACTGCAGTTCCCCCCTCATCCACTAGGGGCTCCAAAACAGAGTAAATCCCCATAGACTCCCATGTTAAAAAGACCAACTTCACAGCTGAAATAAACATGTCTAAAGCCTGGTACAAAAACCCATTTTAGGATTAATAGGTCAAGTTTACCTTCATGACAACTGTGAGGGGGTGATTATTTTCTAACTCATGTACTTAGATGTTATTTAAGCTTGAAATTCTGTATAATTAGGGCCGTGTCCTTTTGATTGACAGGTATCCAATATTCACAGCAAAAAGCGAGAGTGTAACACAACCGCGGTTTTTAGCCGACTAACAGCGCGCCTTAGCTTCAGCCTGCCTACCTCCGTTAGCTGGTTAGCTAGCGTTAGTTCCGGGTTAGCTCCGTTAGTTCTTAGCAACAGGCAGCTCAGAGTTTGATGGGTGTCAATCATTCACCCCCACCTTCACAGCCCCACTCTCAGCTCCACCTCTTTGCCCAATTTTTGGATTTTCCAAGAATGACGACATGCGTGATGCTGCCAAGATGGTGATGGTGGGAACGCCCAATGAGCTTCATTTTAGCTCATCAGAAACCTACAGGTGATGTCACGGAGGCTCCGCCCATCTTTTATACAGTCTATGGTCTGAACCTTTAAATGTTCATGAGTGGAGCCTGGCTACGCCCCTCTCTGGGAGAGGATCTGCCTTTCGCTGGTGCCCGCTCTGTGATTTTAGAGGGCAGGCTGAGCTAGCTTGGGGGGGGGGGGGGGGGGGGGGGGCAGGTCAATGGCAGCATCCACTACTGGGTGAGATTTTATTTCCCTTTGTGAGGTCACAGAGGGAAAGACCTCAGACTCACCTGTTTTAATCACATATTCGCTAAAACGTGGAGCAAGCAAGTGAGAGAGGAGACAGGATTTTCTACTTTTTGGGCCTCACACAGGCTATAAGAACAGGGCTGTTAGAAAACCTTGAGAAAGTGGATTTTGCATAATATGGGACCTTTAAGTGAATTCTGTGTGATGGTGTCAGACCAGAAACTCGTTTCACAGAAATGATCTGAGTTTTTTTTTCTTTGTGTTTATCATTGGAAAACTGTTTGAACAAACCTGCAATAAGAATCCTTTTCAGGTTATTCCCAGTCCTCTCTAATGGAAAAGTTGAACCCACTTGTTTGAGTTGAAGGTGCAGACAGGAATAACTTTTCCACTTTGGGACCAAAGCATCACCAGAAACTTAAGATCTAATTTGTTTGAACGTCTAAAGCTCCGTTTGAACCTTTTACGTTTAAAAATGTTTTAAAAAACGCAGTGTGGCGTATGTTTTAGCCTAAAATTCTCTCTGACATCCTACACACCTGCTTTTCGGCCATTTTGCAGATCTCCTTTTGCACCTTCTCCTGCTGGATCTGCTGGTTGAAGCTCAGGCTGCCGCTTTGAGAAGGCCAGCACACGTGTGCAGAGTGGACAGGGGGTCTTTGTGCTGGTTCAGGGTGGGGTCAGGGAAAAACCTGCTTTAAAGACGTGAAGGAACACAAACATGCTGCAGCTCCACCAGCACTAATTACTCCTAGTGTTCATTCACAATTCATGACGTGAAAAAGGTCCAGAAGCATCAGTGTTTTTATTGTTTTCACTCCTCTCCTGTGCAGCCGATCTCCTGTCAAACACTCTGAAGTTGATGTGATATTTATTCCAGATGAAACCAGGGTAAAGATTGTTGGAGGTGCTTCAGGGATCTGCTGTCAGACCTTCAGATCTCCTCTGATGGTCGCCCCTCCACAAAGATCTCCTGTGTGGAGTCTGAATCAAACTCTGTCCGGCAGAAACAGATGCTTCTTTCTGAGGCCAAGTCTTCATCTTCCTCACCCTGCCCCCACCGCCTCCATCAGCCAACAGCTAGGCATCCGTACACGAGCAGAACGTGCACACCTCTCATGTGGTTTCTGCAGAAAGCCGCCTCTGTGCAGCCGGCCGATCCGGGACCAGGTAAATAGCTGTTTTGGTCTTTATCCTCTATTACAACCCCCACCTGAAGTTCACCTCAGCAGAGAAGAGATGTGTTCGACCAACAGCAGAGAGGAGTTCAGCCACAGGTTACTTCACCAGAGGGCACAGCTTCTTTTTCTGTGGTTTGATACCACGATCGCTGGTTTTAAAGCTCTGCGTCTGTTTATATCCAGGAAGAATCATGATGTCACAACCCAGAAAAACAAAACTTTGTCTGAAGGAACCGTCTATAAGTCCTGATCCTGACATGACAACAGGAAAAAGCTGCAGTGATTTACCGAAACATCGTTCACACATAAATATAAACCCAGTTTATGAACCAGAAGCAGAGTTGGTCCAGTTTTAATGAGCTTTAAAGTGATTATTTTTTATTCTCCAACACAGTCTGAGCTCTCTAAAGCTTTCTGTGTTATCTTTGCTGTTTTTCACAGATGATTTGGGGAAAACTGCTTTGCCAATATGCCTTGTTGTGTGCTATATTAGTATTAACCAGATCATTTTAGCAGCTATTTTAGCCAAAATATGCTGGCAAAGATAACATAGCTGCAGTGTTAGCCTGTTGTTCCTATATTAGTATAAAGAGATAACTAGGCTGTTTGCAGCTATGTTAGCATCGTTAGCTAACATAGACACAGTTTCAGCTGCTGGATTAGCTGGATTAGCTTTACCAGTCTTATTTTATGGTGCGTTCCAGTTGTTTCGGAATTTTGAGTGACCAAAAATATGTGATGTCTTTACCAGGTAGTTGGCGTTCCAGTTGCACCAACTTGATGCTGTTTACACAAGAAACAAGTTTACTTGTATAAGCAAGCTAAAGACTCAGTTGTTTAAGGAGCATTTCCGCACTTAGCTTAACTCTTCTTTGAGGACGAGTTAGAAAGATTTGTCCAGCTCTTTGGCTCAACCAAGTACTGAAGAAGCTGCGTGCAGTTATGCCCAAGATGAAGTTGTGTGATGAATTCGTGATCTCATATTTAAACTAAATGACTTACAAAAAACTATAATTTAAAAGAAAATTATATGCACTACACTAGCACTACATGACAGCATCTGGCTCCACCTGGACTCCAGCAGTCAGACTACAACTTAATGATGACGTCCATCTTGTTTGAATTGTGTTGTTCTTCCTCTCTAATGTAAGTCGCTTTGGATTAAAGCGTCTGCTAAATGACTGTAGAATAGAATAGAATAAAACAAGAAACATAACGAACACAAAATGTATTATAAAGAGTGTTAATAAAAACAACAATGGACTACAAGTGGTACTGGGCACAGTCATCTTTACATCTGGGATCTCGGGGTCTTCTGAAACTTTGCTGCTCGGAAAAACAAGATCATTTCATCATTTCACGCAAAAATTCCCATAATTTTGGATTCAGCTGCAACATTAGCATAAACAAGTTAAAATGTAAGAACTGTAAGAAATTGTCACCTGACCTGTTGACTCCTCTGGTTGGAGCACGTGTCTCCATGTGGACCCCTGGCCTGGTTTTTACTGATGTGGGGTTCTTTTGGAGCTCCAACCTCCTGCAGCTTTTTGATATTTTTGACAGGCTGCTGGTAACAAAGAGCCTCAAGATCCAGTTTAAACTGGTTCTTTGCTAAGTTGTCTGTTTTGTGTCAACACAGCTCTGGTTCATCCTTTGAGTTCGGAGCACTTTCTCTGATTTAAAAGAAAAAGTGCATCAGCTGTTTCCTCCTGAACAAATAAATCCTCTGATGTTTTACTGGAGGAGTTCCTGACGCGACCTCGTGCAGATCTTTACACTAAGAAGCAGCTCTTATCTCAGCAGACACATGTGAACCAGGAGACCCTCAGAGATAAGTGGAGATCCGGCGGCACCTCCTTCACACACCACACTGTGGGAAATACCTGATAGTGGTGAAAAGGATGCTGAGGTGATGTGGACAGAGCGGATAAGCAGAAAGTTTCCAGGACTGATCACATGTTCAGAGGGATTCTCAGTGAAATAAGTTCATGTCGAGCTGGTTTCAGATGAAGATCACTGGTGGCTGGAACAAGGCTGCATGTCAGGAAGTGGAGCATAAACATGGTGGAAGAGAAGGATAAAACAGCTCTAAGAGAAGACGAAGACATTTTAACACTTAACAGTCAAGGTTCACTAATTTAAACAGAAATGTGAAAGATTTGGTTGTAATAAAAACTGGAGCCTGAAAAGCTTCGTCTCTGTAGGAAGAAACACGAGCAGGACGAAAATAAAACTTTCATTTCTTTACTTTGTCAGTTTGACTTCATAGAGAAAACATTTAGCTGGTGGAAGAAAACCAGTACTACCAATAACTCCCAATACTACCAATAACTCCCAATACTACCAATAACTCCCAGTACTACCAATAACTCCCAGTACTACCAATAACTCCCAATACTACCAATAACTCCCAGTACTACCAATAACTCCCAGTACTACCAATAACTCCCAGTACTACCAATAACTCCCAATACTACCAATAACTCCCAGTACTACCAATAACTCCCAATACTACCAATAATTCCCAATACTACCAGTACTATAAATAACTCCAAGTACTACCAATAACTCCCAGTACTACCAATAACTCCCAATACTACCAATAACTCCCAGTACTACCAATAACTCCCAATACTACCAATAACTCCCAGTACTACCAATAACTCCCAATACTACCAATAACTCCCAATACTACCAGTACTATAAATAACTCCTAGTACTACCAATAACTCCCAGTACTACCAATAACTCCCAGTACTACCAATAACTCCCAATACTACCAATAACTCCCAGTACTACCAATAACTCCCAGTACTACCAATAACTCCCAATACTACCAATAACTCCCAGTACTACCAATAACTCCCAGTACTACCAATAACTCCCAATACTACCAATGACTCCCAGTACTACCAATAACTCCCAATACTACCAATAACTCCCAGTACTACCAATAACTCCCAATACTACCAATAACTCCCAGTACTACCAATAACTCCCAGTACTACCAATAACTCCCAATACTACCAATAATTCCCAATACTACCAGTACTATAAATAACTCCAAGTCCTACCAATAACTCCCAATACTACCAATAACTCCCAATACTACCAATAACTCCCAGTACTACCAATAACTCCCAGTACTACCAATAACTCCCAATACTACCAATAATTCCCAATACTACCAGTACTATAAATAACTCCAAGTCCTACCAATAACTCCCAGTACTACCAATAACTCCCAATACTACCAATAACTCCCAGTACTACCAATAACTCCCAGTACTACCAATAACTCCCAATACTACCAATAATTCCCAATACTACCAGTACTATAAATAACTCCAAGTCCTACCAATAACTCCCAATACTACCAATAATTCCCAATACTACCAGTACTATAAATAACTCCAAGTACTACCAATAACTCCCAATACTACCAATAACTCCCAGTACTACCAATAACTCCCAATACTACCAATAACTCCCAGTACTACCAATAACTCCCAATACTACCAATAACTCCCAGTACTACCAATAACTCCCAGTACTACCAATAACTCCCAATACTACCAATAACTCCCAGTACTACCAATAACTCCCAATACTACCAATAATTCCCAATACTACCACTACTATAAATAACTCCAAGTACTACCAATAGCTCCCAGTACTACCAATAACTCCCAATACTACCAATAACTCCCAGTACTACCAATAACTCCCAATACTACCAATAACTCCCAGTACTACCAATAACTCCCAATACTACCAATAACTCCCAATACTACCAGTACTATAAATAACTCCAAGTACTACCAATAACTCCCAGTACTACCAATAACTCCCAATACTACCAATAACTCCCAGTACTACCAATAACTCCCAATACTACCAATAACTCCCAATACTACCAGTACTATAAATAACTCCAAGTACTACCAATAACTCCCAGTACTACCAATAACTCCCAATACTACCAATAACTCCCAGTACTACCAATAACTCCCAATACTACCAATAACTCCCAGTACTACCAATAACTCCCAGTACTACCAATAACTCCCAATACTACCAATAACTCCCAGTACTACCAATAACTCCCAATACTACCAATAATTCCCAATACTACCAGTACTATAAATAACTCCAAGTACTACCAATAACTCCCAGTACTACCAATAACTCCCAATACTACCAATAACTCCCAGTACTACCAATAACTCCCAATACTACCAATAACTCCCAGTACTACCAATAACTCCCAATACTACCAATAACTCCCAATACTACCAGTACTATAAATAACTCCAAGTACTACCAATAACTCCCAGTACTACCAATAACTCCCAGTACTACCAATAACTCCCAATACTACCAATAACTCCCAGTACTACCAATAACTCCCAATACTACCAATAACTCCCAATACTACCAGTACTATAAATAACTCCAAGTAGTACCAATAACTCCCAGTACTACCAATAACTCCCAATACTACCAATAACTCCCAGTACTACCAATAACTCCCAGTACTACCAATAACTCCCAATACTACCAATAACTCCCAGTACTACCAATAACTCCCAGTACTACCAATAACTCCCAATACTACCAGTACTATAAATAACTCCAAGTACTACCAATAACTCCCAATACTACCAATAACTCCCAATACTACCAATAACTCCCAGTACTACCAATAACTCCCAATACTACCAATAACTCCCAATACTACCAGTGCTATAAATAACTCCAAGTACTACCAATAACTCCCAGTACTACCAATAACTCCAGTACTACCAGTACTACCAATAACTCCCAGCACTACCAATAACACCCAGTACTACCAATAACTACCAGTACTACCAATAACTCCCAGTACTACCAATAACTCCCAATACTACCAATAACTCCCAGTACTACCAATAACTCCCAGTACTACCAATAACTCCCAGTACTACCAGTACTACCAATAACTCCCAGTACTACCAATAACACCCAGTACTACCAATAACTACCAGTACTACCAATAACTCCCAGTACTACCAATAACTCCCAATACTACCAGTACTATAAATAACTCCCAGTACTACCAATAACTCCCAGTACTACCAATAACTCCCAATACTACCAGTACTATAAATAACTCCCAGTACTACCAATAACTCCCAGTACTACCAATAACTCCCAGTACTACCAATAACTGCCAGTACTACCAATAACTACCAGTACTACCAATAACTCCCAGTACTACCAGTACTACCAATAACTCCCAGTACTACCAATAACTCCCAGTACTACCAATAACTACCAGTACTACCAATAACTACCAGTACTACCAATAACTCCCAGTACTACCAGTACTACCAATAACTCCCAATACTACCAATAACACCCAGTACTACCAATAACTACCAGTACTACCAATAACTCCCAGTACTACCAATAACACCCAGTACTACCAATAACTCCCAGTACTATCAATAACTCCCAGTACTACCAATAACTCCCAGTACTACCAGTACTACCAATAACTCCCAGTACTACCAATAACTCCCAGTACTACCAATAACACCCAGTACTACCAATAACTCCCAGTACTACCAATAACTCCCAGTACTACCAGTAGTACCAATAACTCCCAGTACTACCAATAACTCCCAGTACTACCAGTACTACCAATAACTATCAGTACTACCAATAACTCCCAGTACTACCAGTACTACCAATAACTCCCAGTACTACCAGTACTACCAATAACTCCCAATACTACCAATAACACCCAGTACTACCAATAACTACCAGTACTACCAATAACTCCCAGTACTACCAATAACACCCAGTACTACCAATAACTCCCCGTACTTCCAATAACTCCTAGTACTACCAGTACTACCAATAACTCCCAGTACTACCAATAACTCCCAGTACTACCAATAACACCCAGTACTACCAATAACTCCCAGTACTACCAGTACTACCAATAACTACCAGTACTACCAATAACTCCCAGTACTACCAATAACTACCAGTACTACCAATAACACCCAGTACTATCAATAACTCCAAGTACTACCAATAACTCCCAGTACTACCAATAACTACCAGTACTACCAATAACTACCAGTACTACCAGTACTACCAATAACTCCCAGTACTACCAGTACTACCAATAACTAACAGTACTACCAATAACTACCAGTACTACCAGTACTACCAATAACTCCCAGTACTACCAGTACTACCAATAACTACCAGTACTACCAGTACTACCAATAACTCCCAGTACTACCAATAACTACCAGTACTACCAATAACTCCCAGTACTACCAATAACTCCCAGTACTACCAGTACTACCAGTACTACCAATAACTACCAGAACTACCAATAACTACCAGTACTAGCAATAACTACCAGTACTATCAATAACTACCAGTACTACCAATAACACCCAGTACTATCAATAACTCCCAGTACTACCAGTACTACCAATAACTACCAGTACTACCAATAACTCCCAGTACTACCAGTACTACCAATAACTCCCAGTACTACCAGTACTACCAATAACTACCAGTACTACCAGTACTACCAATAACTCCCAGTACTACCAGTACTACCAGTACTATAAATAACTCCCAGTACTACCAGTACTACCAATAACTACCAGTACTACCAATAACTACCAGTACTAGCAATAACTACCAGTACTACCAATAACTCCCAGTACTAGCAATAACTACCAGTACTATCAATAACTCCAAGTACTACCAATAACTCCCAGTACTACCAATAACTACCAGTACTACCAATAACACCCAGTACTATCAATAACTCCCAGTACTACCAGTACTACCAATAACTACCAGTACTACCAATAACTCCCAGTACTACCAGTACTACCAATAACTCCCAGTACTACCAGTACTACCAATAACTACCAGTACTACCAGTACTACCAATAACTCCCAGTACTACCAGTACTACCAGTACTATAAATAACTCCCAGTACTACCAGTACTACCAATAACTACCAGTACTACCAATAACTCCCAGTACTAGCAATAACTACCAGTACTACCAATAACTCCCAGTACTACCAGTACTACTAGTACTATAAATAACTCCCAGTACTACCAGTACTACCAATAACTACCAGAACTACCAATAACTCCCAGTACTACCAATAACTACCAGCACTACCAGTACTACCAATAACTCCCAGTACTACCAGTACTATAAATAACTCCCAGTACTACCAGTACTACCAATAACTACCAGAACTACCAATAACTCCCAGTACTACCAGTACTACCAGTACTACCAATAACTATCAGCACTACCAGTACTACCAATAATTCCCAGTACTACCAATAACTCCCAGTACTACCAATAACTCCCAGTAAGTCCACCTACCTGCTTCCTACTAAACAGATTCATACAGATAAATTATTTTTTCATTGAATGAAAATGTCCACATGCTTTAAGTTAAATTTAATTATTTGAATTATTTTCAGTGCGTACACATTCTTCTGAGTTTTATTTTGTGTATGAATTAATTAATTATTTGTTTAGATGTTTGATTTTAATTTTACTTCTGTTGATCTTGATTGATTTGATTTACTATTTATTATTATTTACACATTTTGATCTTAATTTTCATAAATTTTTATTATAATTTGGTGTATTTTTATTATTTTTATATAGTTTTGTTTTAAAATTAATTAATTTATTATAATTTCTTCATGATTTATGTGTTGTTTAGACTTTTAAAAATTCTAAATATTTTTTTATCTATCAGAATATTGAGTACGGTCATTTACTGATGTCTTCTTCTTTATTAGGGGTTTTTCCTTTGAAATATTTCTCATATTTATGTCATATTGTGTGCATGGTTATATTTAGGGATTTCTCTTCCCTGACGACTAGAGTGTCTCTAGAGAGAGAGAGTGGCGTCATCTCCGTTCACTGCAATGGTTCAGTTTTTTTCACAGCAATGGCGGCGTATGGAGCCCCTCAAAAGTTCCCTGAAGTTAGCAAAAGCTAAGCGACGGTCAGTGTATTTCAATGGAGCAGATTGTCGGAGCTACACTTCTTCAAGGTAAGATGTTTTAATAGTCATATTTCCATATCAGTTGTGCATCGACATCAACTTGACAGGAGTAATTAAACATGTTGACAGATTGTCCCCGTCTAGATTAATATATTTAGAGATTATAAACCGATAAAAGTTTATGCTAGCACACTGATAGCAACAGATGCCACAGGCTGATGAATGTAAATTCTGTTCGTCAATATAAATTGATCCAACGCCGTTGATAGCGAGGTTAATGTGTAGGGAGAGCGATTGTAGTTACATTTTTATTTAATTTTAATGTATTTATAAGGCTGTGGAATAATGGACAAAGATATGAAGATGAATACACAGTATTAGATAGCACAATACTCTTAGTATATATGTTTACAATCTTTACAACTATAAAACCTGTTAAATGTAACAAACATGTTAACCTTAAAAACTTAACAAAATATACACAAAATAAGTGGCTGATTGTACTTGAGTGCATTTGCTGCACTAGACAGCACTCAGCACTCTCCCAGTGTGCAGGATGAGAGCAGAGAAGCAGAGAGATGCTTAAGGGAAGTATATCACTCTTCCCTCGTGCAGCATTGTCCTGAAGAACTTTCAGCAGTTCTGGGGTTGCCTGACGTTAACTGGGATACTGTTCTTCTTCACCTTCCTGGTTTGGCCACTTTTAAGTGTTGTTTCCTGTCTTTTTTTTCTACATTCTGCAACCTCAACCATATAAATCTCCCTGTGATGTGTTCTCTGTGTTTAATTTAAAAATAAACATCCCAATGATATGGTCTTTGAAAATGTGTAAATGCATTGTTTTAATATGATTACCTCACATATTTTTTGTTTTTACAGTCCCTGATGGTGGTCAAATGTATCCTGCTGACTTTGGCCATCCATATTTTCCTTCTGTCCCTGTCTTTGGGGAAGCCATACATACGCACGCCTTTCTCTGAGCGATTGGAGCATCCCCATGCAGCACAGCATACCATGGTGAAGACTGTATTCAAGGATAGCAGAGAAAAGAAATGGCTAGATATGCTGATCTAGTCGAGTTTTATTGTAAAGGAATTCTTTTAGGTATTAAATGCATTTGGAAAACAAAGGGTGTTTGTCTGATTTATTATGTATATGTAGGGAGTAAGTCTTGGGATAGTTAACAAATAGTGATAGAAAGCCATGTATTTTCCATGAATTGAAATCAAAATTTTATTTATTTGCCATGGATTTTCTGTAAGAACACATTATATTGTGAGTCCAGACTTGTGTAGTTATCAGTCTGCCTCAGTCAAAATAAGTCTTAAGACTTAAAAGCAATTCACACAAGTAGATAGTAATAAGTAAGAATAGATAACCCATTTATTTTAAATGAATTGGGATCTAAATTTTATTTATTGGATATAGATTTCCTGTAAGAACAGTTATCATTATGCTGTGAGCCTAGATTTATTGTGTAGTCACTTGGTAAATCATTGTCGTCACCTGTTGGTATGCCTCAGTCTGAAAGATAAAGTTAAAAAAACAGAAAATATTATGATTTACATGCTGTTGATGTCATACAGGTTTAGTTAACATGATTCATATCAATGGACACAACTATAAAAATATTGCAGAGCAAAGCCTTCATTGATCATTATTTACCGATTATCGTAGTTTTCTTATTATTTTGTATTGGCCGCCAAGCACTTCCTGAACTTTTGGAGGCTACATGGACCACGTGATGGGCAAGCGTTTTGAGCTTCCGGTGGCGCCACTCTCTCTCTAGAGGCACTCTACTGACGATGTTGCTGGTGAACTTCCGTCTAGATTTTGGATTCCTCTCATCTCTGTGATGAGCTTTTTCACAGTAAACTGTACCAGTGATTTATTTAATCATTCGACTTATTTACCCCCTTCAAAGTATTTCGGAGCTTTTCAAATTTTTCTTGAAGAGCCCCATCTTTCTTCTTTTTGGCACAATGACTCCGTTTTTTTCATATCACCTACTTTTCTTTCCAGGACACGAACAAGTCTGGACTCCTGGTGCTGAATGGCCTTGTTTTTCACATTAATGGAGTCAGCACTGCTTCATCCCTCCAGTCAGGAACGATTCAGTTTAGTTCAGACTGTTTATATACCAGCAGCAACAATGATTACAAGTTACTGTAAAGATTTAATGTTTAGTCCAGTTTTAATTAAGTTCAGTCTCATTTATTGTAATCCAGTTTAATCCAGTTCATTGTGTTGGTGTTTACATTATCATTTCATAAAAAAATACTCTATTAAAGAAAACTGGCGGATTAAATTAAATGTTAATTTTTATAATGACTCCAAATGAAACCAAAATATAAAGAAATGAGGAGAGGCTGCAGACGTTTGTGCAATAATATGTTTAATTAGTTTAAAATGGCCATTTTTCTCTCAGGCTTGTGTTTCACACTTAAGACCAGCAGCTAGCACTTGTACACACCTCTGAGAGAATGAAGAGTGTCTTTAAACCAATCAGAGAGCACGTTACTGTTACGTAGCGACCATTCACCAATAGGAATCTTCTGCATGAGCGCGGCCAAACTAGCGGACTTATTGGAGATTTTTTGTTGTTCACCTACGCAGAGAAAAAGTGTGTTAAAAGCACAAACTGTACAGAGATTTTTAGCTCCTGACATCCAGCAGGAATGAGTCTGTCTCTCAGGTAAGCCGCTCTGCAGCTGGTACTCCCGTTCAGCTCAGTTTGAGGTGAATAAACTATTAACTGTCACCGTTAACCGGCGTTAGCGTTTCTGATCAACTTACTACCGATCACTTTTAGGTGTTAGCATATGTAGCTAAAGTACCATCATGATCCGTTAACAGGTGTTAGCGTTTGTAGATAAATTACCATCAGTTACTGTTAGCATGTGTAAATAAATTACCATCGTTCGCTGTTAGCAGGTGTTAGCATGTGTGGATAAATTACCATCGTTCACTGTTAGCAGGTGTTAGCATGTGTAGATAAATTACCATCGTTCACCGTTGGCATGTGTAGATAAATTACCATCGTTCACTGTTAGCATGTGTGGATAAATTACCATCGTTCACTGTTAGCATGTGTGGATAAATTACCATCGTTCACTGTTGGCATGTGTGGATAAATTACCATCGTTCACTGTTAGCATGTGTTAGCATGTGTGGATAAATTACCATCGTTCACTGTTAGCATGTGTTAGCATGTGCGGATAAATTACCATCGTTCACTGTTAGCATGTGTGGATAAATTACCATCGTTCACCGTTAGCAGGTGTTAGCATGTGTAGATAAATTACCATCGTTCACCGTTGGCATGTGTTAGCATGTGTAGATAAATTACCATCATTCACTGTTAGCATGTGTTAGCATGTGTGGATAAATTACCATCGTTCACTGTTAGCATGTGTTAGCATGTGTGGATAAATTACCATCGTTCACTGTTAGCATGTGTTAGCATGTGTGGATAAATTACCATCGTTCACCGTTAGCATGTGTTAGCATGTGTGGATAAATTACCATCGTTCACTGTTAGCATGTGTGGATAAATTACCATCGTTCACTGTTAGCATGTGTGGATAAATTACCATCGTTCACTGTTAGCATGTGTTAGCATGTGTGGATAAATTACCATCGTTCACTGTTAGCAGGTGTTAGCATGTGTAGATAAATTACCATTGTTCACTGTTAGCAGGTGTTAGCATGTGTGCATAAATTACCATCGTTCACTGTTAGCATGTGTTAGCATGTGTGCATAAATTACCATCATTCACTGTTAGCATGTGTTAGCATGTGTGGATAAATTACCATCGTTCACTGTTAGCAGGTGTTAGCATGTGTGGATAAATTACCATCGTTCACTGTTAGCAGGTGTTAGCATGTGTGCATAAATTACCATCGTTCACTGTTAGCAGGTGTTAGCATGTGTAGATAAATTACCATCATTCACTGTTAGCATGTGTAGATAAATTACCATCGTTCACTGTTAGCATGTGTTAGCATGTGTTGATAAATTACCACCGTTCACTGTTAGCATGTGTCAGCATGTGTGGATAAATTACCATCGTTCACTGTTAGCATGTGTTAGCATGTGTTGATAAATTACCACCGTTCACTGTTAGCATGTGTCAGCATGTGTAGATAAATTACCATCGTTCACTGTTAGCATGTGTCAGCATGTGTGGATGAATTACCATCGTTCACTGTTAGCATGTGTTAGCATGTGCGGATAAATTACCATCGTTCACTGTTAGCATGTGTGGATAAATTACCATCGTTCACCGTTAGCAGGTGTTAGCATGTGTAGATAAATTACCATCGTTCACCGTTGGCATGTGTTAGCATGTGTAGATAAATTACCATCATTCACTGTTAGCATGTGTTAGCATGTGTGGATAAATTACCATCGTTCACTGTTAGCAGGTGTTAGCATGTGTGCATAAATTACCATCGTTCACTGTTAGCATGTGTTAGCATGTGTGGATAAATTACCATCGTTCACTGTTAGCATGTGTGGATAAATTACCATCGTTCACTGTTAGCAGGTGTTAGCATGTGTGCATAAATTACGATCGTTCACTGTTAGCAGGTGTTAGCATGTGTAGATAAATTACCATCATTCACTGTTAGCATGTGTAGATAAATTACCATCGTTCACTGTTAGCATGTGTTAGCATGTGTAGATAAATTACCACCGTTCACTGTTAGCATGTGTCAGAATGTGTGGATAAATTACCATAGTTCATTGTTAGCATGTGTCAGCATGTGTGGATGAATTACCATCGTTCACTGTTAGCATGTGTAAGCATGTGTAGATAAATTACCATCGTTCACTGTTAGCATGTGTTAGCATGTGTGGATAAATTACCATCGTTCACTGTTAGCATGTGTTAGCATATGTGGATAAATTACCATCGTTCACTGTTAGCATGTGTTAGCATGTGTTGATAAATTACCATCGTTCACTGTTAGCAGGTGTTAGCATGTGTGGATAAATTACCATCGTTCACTGTTAGCATGTGTTAGCATGTGTGGATAAATTACCATCGTTCACTGTTAGCATGTGTTAGCATGTGTGGATAAATTACCATCGTTCACTGTTAGCAGGTGTTAGCATGTGTGGATAAATTACCATCGTTCACTGTTAGCAGGTGTTAGCATGTGTAGATAAATTACCATCGTTCACTGTTAGCATGTGTTAGCATGTGTAGATAAATTACCATCGTTCACTGTTAGCATGTGTTAGCATGTGTGTTAGGATGTGCAGCTTTTATCACCAATATCTAAGCTTTAACTAAACTGTTGTACCGAGACTGACAAAAATGTTAAAACTGTAGAGATGAATGTTGAAGTTAAGCAGCAATCATATTCAGTTATCTTCAGTATGAATAAAGCTCCTCTTCTCGGGGTTTGTTACCAGACTTAATGGCAGGTGTTAAAGATTAACCGGGTAAGTGGGTAGTTCACATTACTGCAGGCTTATTAAAGGTCCTTGAACTGGTTTTTCTAGTAGAAACAGATTCAGAAATTAGTTATTATTCTTGCTGCTGATGAGAATTCGGTTTATGAGGCTAAATATTTCTTCACATACCCAGTCATGTGAAGGTTTCTACTTCTGAGAACTGACTAGAACTTTATTTTCTGTTTTATTACCTGTAATTGGTGTAGGTGCAGCAGTGTTCTTGTATGAACGATGAAGTGACTTGATCCGGACTCTGATCCTAAAGAAAGACCGATGCATGTTGTATTTGAGGCTCTGCAGCCTGCAGCACGGTGTGTTTTCAAAGCTGTCGTCCAAACACTGCAGCGGTTTGGTGGATGTATTTGTGGTGTGATTGCAGGTGTAATGAGATTCCTGTTTGTGTGCCATGTCAGAGCGGAGTTCATGGCCGATAAACCCAGGAGGAGGGAGCTCACGGAGGAAGAGAAACATGAAATTAAAGAAGCTTTTGATTTATTTGACACAGACAAAGATAAAGAGATCGACTACCACGAGCTGAAGGTGAGAAACATGTCTGAGGAGGAGGAGCTGTGCAGTTTCTAAATGATCCTCAGGCCTGTAAATGACCCAGATCTCCACTTCAACGCTCCACCAGGTGGCCATGCGCGCTCTGGGCTTCGAAGTGAAGAAGGTGGACGTTCTGAAGATCCTGAAGGATTATGACAGAGACGGGAAGGGCAAACTTACATTTGAGGATTTCAGAGAAGTGGGTGAGTTTGCTGCTCCGAAGAGGCGATGCCCCCTCCATCCAGTCCGGAGTCGGGTCAGATCCCGAGTCCGGAGTCTAAATATTCTAACTGTATATTGACGCAGACTCATGATGTTTTTCCATCAGAGCCGAATATTAAAGGCTGTAGTAGGTAAATATTAAAAAGATAAATTATAACTTAGTTCTTATTAAGACCATGAAGCAGCTACAGACTCCGTCTAATTTACTGCAGAAGTTTTTCTTTTAAATAATTTAGTGAGAGGAGTAATTGAGGTTTCTGTTGAGAAGCAGAGACGTGCTGACGGACGCTGACACAGTAACAACAGTAATCGCACAGCGGCGGCGATCGGGTGGCTGCTTCTCTGACTGCTTCATGTCCGTCCACAGTGGCGGATCGCATCCTGGCCCGAGACCCGAAGGAGGAGGTGATGAAGGCCTTCAAGCTGTTTGACGACGACGAGTCGGGGACGATCACTCTGAGGAACCTGAGACGAGTCGCAAGAGAACTTGGCGAGAACATCGGCGAAGAGGAGCTGCGCAGCATGATCGACGTGTTTGACACCGATGGAGACGGAGAAAGTAAGTCCTGGTTCCCGACCCGGTCTGAGTTTACGCCTGCAGGCAGAGCAGCGATTGGACGAGCCGGGCCAGCGGCTGGAAACAGGCTGTAAATAAAGTTTTAGCTTTCTCAGCAGGCCTGGACTTTAACGGGGCTTCTTTTTTTCTACGTTTTGATCAGTTTTATCTTGTTTTTATTTAGTTTTTATTTAGGTTTATTTTTTGTATTTTCTTTTGATTTATTTTCACATATTTATTTAGTCTGTATAAGCTGACAGTTTCTGTATTTATTCCTGTTCAGCCTGGTCTCAGAGGCTTGTTAATCAGCTGTGTTGTTAGCACAGACGTGTGCGTACGCACATTTCCACGCAAATTTTATCAGCTTGTACGTGTGCGTAGCAAAGTGTAAATTTAAGCACAATTCTTACCTGCGTAAGCACCAAACCTGGTGGTGGAACAGTGTTCAGCCCCTCCAACCTCACGCCATGTCGTTTATAATTAGAATTACTGGTGCAGCGGGTTTTAGAGACAGCTGTGAGGGGACAACCTGAACAGAAAACTCATGCCATGGCTCATCCTGGAGGGTTTGGAGAACCGTGTGATCCACATGGAGGTGTTTTCTAGAGCGTCTGTTCAGCGACAGAGAGGGTTCTCAGCAGGAACCGCCGCCCCAGAAACATCCTGCTGAATTTATGCATCGGTTTGCAACCTGCTGGAGATAAAACCCACCACAGCCATCGCAGTGCTCATCCACACCCAGTTCCCCCATAGACCACACCCAGTTCCCCCATAGACCACACCCAGTTCTCCCCATAGACCACACCCAGTCCCCCCCTACAGCCCCCACCCAGTCCCCCCATAGACCAGCTGGAGCCATGGAGTCCACCTAAGGCCGGGCTTACACCAAACGGTTTTCACGGTGGCAGACTAAAAACAGAAGTCTTCAGGAAATCTTCGCAGTCTTGCTGGAGTCACAGCGCTCCCGTCATCTCGGTCGTTAGGTGTGAGCTGGTAATCTGGCTGTTTAACGTCAATCTTTCTCCAATTTCTAACATGTTAGATATTATCGCAAGTCGCAGTGATGAAATACGATCAACAACCAATAGATGAGCTCTGACAAAAACAGAAACAGGAATCCCGACATTCAGACCACCGGCAAAAACGGACGAGAAAAAAAAAACAGGAACAAGAAGCGGTGATGAAACGGAGTGGGTGGTTATTAGAAGTAAATGTCTGCTGTGGATCATTTATGTGTTACAGTATAATGATCTAACAAATAAGAGAATAAAAACTCGTTCATCCTCCAGATTCTGATGAGTCGGTGTAACACCTGGTGGAGATTCAAAGCCACACTTAATAATGATGATGTGTAAATCCCTCCTGGAGGGAAACTCTCCCCTTGCTTGCTTTACTGTGTGCAGATCAGCCCTGTTCCATATCAACTGTCCAACATGACACAAAAATGCTAAAAGAATCTAGTTGCAGTCTTGTAATTTGTGACCCTATAGATTTAGTCTTTGTCAAATCTCAGTCTGAGACTTAAGACTCTAAACACTGGTCTTTAGATGTGAGCTGGTAGTCTTTCAGAGTCTTGTACAAATCTTTTAAAAGTCTTGTGGTGTAAGCTCAGCCTAATCTGGTCTCCGTAGTGTCTGTTAAACGCTGTCTCCTGGTGACCTGCAGGAAGCAGGAGCAGCTGGTGGGTGTTACATCAGGATTCATTTCTCTGTGTTTCTTTATGAACATAATTTTACTCGAAGGGCTGCACGGTGGTGTGGTGGTTAGCACCGCAGCCTCACAGCAAGAAGGTCGCTGGTCTCCGGGTTCTCCGGCGTCCTCCCACCATCCAAAAACATGATGATGTCCCAGTGTGTCGGCCCTGCGATGGACTGGTGACCTGTCCAGGCCTTTTGGCAAAAACGCCTGTAATGTGACCTCCAAATTAGAATTACTGCTGTTATTGAACCCTCTGGATTGTAAGTACAGGCTTGGGCTCTTTGTAAAGGTAACACTCTCTTGTTTCATCCACAGCAATCAGAATCACTGTAAGTATTACTGATAAAAAGTTATACACTTTAGAACACACAGAAAATATTTTTTTGTCCTCGCCTAACCTGTACGGCAGAATGAGACCAACCTTGATGGGAAATATTGATGTTTGACCTATAGAGAGCCCTCAAAGGTAAGGAAAGTCAGCATTTAAACTTTTCTGTAAAAAGGCTTTAGTGTTAGCGCTGTGGTTGCTGCGTGTCAAAATGGTTTATATCACGGGAAAGACGAGACTTTGAGCTTTAATCTGATGTGTATATTGTGGGCATTCATGATGGAGGGGCTTGCACACATGGCTGCAGTGTTGTTGATTAGTAGTCGTGTACCAGGACCGGTACGTCTGCATCGTAAGGGGTTAACGCTGGGAGAGGCTCCAGCTTACCCACAAAGCAGTACAGAGAATGAATATTACTTAAAGGTTATGGTGGTGTAAATGAAGACACTCGGTCATGATGACGTTGTTTTGTTGTCTGTGTGAGTGGACTGAGGAGTGTGAGCGGCTTGAAGGAGCACCAGCGCCCTCATGAGGACATGAATAATACCAATCTAACAAGGACCCAGACCCGGATCCAGACGGGTTAAATATTGGCCCAGGCCGGCTCTCTGAGGTTGGTGGTGAGGGGGCTGAATGAGAGCCGGGGGTAGCCGGTCAGGCTGGGAGGTGACTGGGCTGTGGGGATGGAGCTGTAACCATATATTTACCCGCCATGAATGAACCCCTGTGTTGTTGGGTGATATGAATGCAGATGGAACTGATGTCTGACCTTTATTTGCTGATCATTTCATTCAGTTTGCTTCAGACACTGATTGATCTTATCTAGTAAGGTACTACTGCCACATGGGATGTGCACCAGCAAGGCCTGGCTCTGATCCTGCCTGGACCACAGCGGATGCTCACGCCTCCATCGATGTGACCTAGCTGCTATGAGCCACATACCCTTTCTCACACACAGTTACCAGTATGCGACGATGATGTAGGGAAAGTAGATCTGTTTAAGAGTGAATAGACGTATTAATCATCCTGATGGATTATTGGTGATACTAAGGTTCCACTAGATTCCTCACTGTGTTAATACATATAAAGCTACCATGGAGTCAGTGTGTGAAGCAGGTCTCTATGTAAACATAAGGCTAAACAGTGCTACGCTAAGCCAGGCTGGAAGAATCCTCTGGAAGATCTCATGCTGAGGCCTGGACAGTAACACACTGGTTTATACTGGGATTAAAAGCTGTTACAGACTGGTTTATACTGGGATTAAAAGCTCCTACAGACTGGTTTATACTGGGATTAAAAGCTGCTACAGACTGGTTTATACTGGGATTAAAAGCTGCTACAGACTGGTTTATACTGGGATTAAAAGCTCCTACAGACTGGTTTATACTGGGATTAAAAGCTGCTACAGACTGGTTTATACTGGGATTAAAAGCTGCTGCAGACTGGTTTATACTGAGATTAAAAGCTCCTACAGACTGGTTTATACTTGGATTAAAAGCTGTTACAGACTGGTTTATACTGGGATTAAAAGCTGTTGCAGACTGGTTTATACTGGGATTAAAAGCTGTTACAGACTGGTTTATACTGGGATTAAAAGCTGTTACAGACCGGTTTATACTGGGATTAAAAGCTGCTACACACTGGTTTATACTGGGATTAAAAGCTGTTACAGACTGGTTTATACTGGGATTAAAAGCTGTTACAGACTGGTTTATACTGGGATTAAAAGCTGTTACAGACTGGTTTATACTGGGATTAAAAGGTGCTACACACTGGTTTATACTGGGATTAAAAGCTGCTACATACTGGTTTATACTGGGATTAAAAGCTGCTACAGACTGGTTTATACTGGGATTAAAGCTGCTACAGACTGGTTTATACTGGGATTAAAAGCTGTTACAGACTGGTTTATACTGGGATTAAAAGCTGCTACACACTGGTTTATACTGGGATTAAAAGCTGCTAAACACTGGTTTATACTGGGATTAAAAGCTGCTACACACTGGTTTATACTGGGATTAAACGCTGTTACACACTGGTTTATACTGGGATTAAAAGCTGCTACAGACTGGTTTATACTGGGATTAAAAGCTGCTACACACTGGTTTATACTGGGATTAAAAGCTGCTAAACACTGGTTTATACTGGGATTAAAAGCTGCTACACACTGGTTTATACTGGGATTAAAAGCTGTTACAGACTGGTTTATACTGGGATTAAAAGCTGCTACACACTGGTTTATACTGGGATTAAAAGCTGCTAAACACTGGTTTATACTGGGATTAAAAGCTGCTACACACTGGTTTATACTGGGATTAACAGCTGCTACAGACTGGTTTATACTGGGATTAAAAGCTGTTACAGACTGGTTTATACTGGGATTAAAAGCTGCTAAACACTGGTTTATACTGGGATTAAAAGCTGCTACAGACTGGTTTATACTGGGATTAAACGCTGCTACAGACTGGTTTATACTGGGATTAAAAGCTCCTACAGACTGGTTTATACTGGGATTAAAAGCTGCTACAGACTGGTTTATACTGGGATTAAAAGCTGCTACACACTGGTTTATACTGGGATTAAAAGCTGTTACAGACTGGTTTATACTGGGATTAAAAGCTGTTACAGACTGGTTTATACTGGGATTAAAAGCTGTTACAGACTGGTTTATACTGGGATTAAAAGCTGTTACAGACTGGTTTATACTGGGATTAAAAGCTGCTACAGACTGGTTCATACTGGGATTAAAAGCTGTTACAGACTAGTTTATACTGGGATTAAAAGCTGCTACAGACTGGTTCATACTGGGATTAAAAGCTGCTACAGACTGGTTCATACTGGGATTAAAAGCTGCTACACACTGGTTTATACTGGGATTAAAAGCTGCTACAGACTGGTTCATACTGGGATTAAAAGCTGCTACAGACTGGTTTATACTGCTTTTAAAAGCTGCTACACACTGGTTTATACTGGGATTAAAAGCTGCTAAACACTGGTTTATACTGGGATTAAAAGCTGCTAAACACTGGTTTATACTGGGATTAAAAGCTGCTACACACTGGTTTATACTGGGATTAAAAGCTGCTACACACTGGTTTATACTGGGATTAAAAGCTGCTACAGACTGGTTTATACTGGGATTAAAAGCTGCGACAGACTGGTTTATACTGGGATTAAAAGCTGCTAAACACTGGTTTATACTGGGATTAAAAGCTGCTACAGACTGGTTTATACTGGGATTAAACGCTGCTACACACTGGTTTATACTGGGATTAAAAGCTGCTACAGACTGGTTTATACTGGGATTAAACGCTGCTACACACTGGTTTATACTGGGATTAACAGCTGCTACAGACTGGTTTATACTGGGATTAAAAGCTCCTACAGACTGGTTTATACTGGGATTAAAAGCTGCTACAGACTGGTTTATACTGGGATTAAAAGCTGCTACACACTGGTTTATACTGGGATTAAAAGCTGTTACAGACTGGTTTATACTGGGATTAAAAGCTGTTACAGACTGGTTTATACTGGGATTAAAAGCTACTACAGACTGGTTTATACTTGGATTAAAAGCTGCTACAGACTGGTTCATACTGGGATTAAAAGCTGCTACAGACTGGTTTATACTGGGATTAAAAGCTGCTAAACACTGGTTTATACTGGGATTAAAAGCTGCTACAGACTGGTTTATACTGGGATTAAACGCTGCTACAGACTGGTTTATACTGGGATTAAAAGCTCCTACAGACTGGTTTATACTGGGATTAACAGCTGCTACAGACTGGTTTATACTGGGATTAAAAGCTGCTAAACACTGGTTTATACTGGGATTAAAAGCTACTACACACTGGTTCATACTGGGATTAAAAGCTGCTAAACACTGGTTCATACTGGGATTAAAAGCTGCTACAGACTGGTTTATACTGGGATTAAAAGCTGCTACAGACTGCTTTATACCGGGATTAAAAGCTACTACACACTGGTTCATACTGGGATTAAAAGCTGCTAAACACTGGTTCATACTGGGATTAAAAGCTGCTACAGACTGGTTTATACTGGGATTAAAAGCTGCTACAGACTGGTTTATACTGGGATTAAACGCTGCTACACACTGGTTTATACTGGGATTAAACGCTGCTACACACTGGTTTGTACTGGGATTAAAAGCTGCTACAGACTGGTTTATACTGGGATTAAAAGCTGCTACACACTGGTTTATACTGGGATTAAAAGCTGCTACAGACTGGTTTATACTGGGATTAAACGCTGCTACAGACTGGTTTATACTGGGATTAAAAGCTCCTACAGACTGGTTTATACTTGGATTAAAAGCTGTTACAGACTGGTTTATACTGGGATTAAAAGCTGTTACAGACTGGTTTATACTGGGATTAAAAGGTGCTACACACTAGTTTATACTGGGATTAAAAGCTGCTAAACACTGGTTTATACTGGGATTAAAAGCTGCTACAGACTGGTTTATACTGGGATTAAACGCTGCTACAGACTGATTTATACTGGGATTAAAAGCTGCTACACACTGGTTCATACTGGGATTAAAAGCTGCTAAACACTGGTTTATACTGGGATTAAAAGCTGCTACACACTGGTTTATACTGGGATTAAAAGCTGTTACAGACTGGTTTATACTTGGATTAAAAGCTACTACAGACTGGTTTATACTGGGATTAAAAGCTGCCACAGACTGGTTTATACTGGGATTAAAAGCTCCTACAGACTGGTTTATACTTGGATTAAAAGCTGTTACAGACTGGTTTATACTGGGATTAAAAGCTGTTACAGACTGGTTTATACTGGGATTAAAAGCTGTTACAGACTGGTTTATACTGGGATTAAAAGGTGCTACACACTAGTTTATACTGGGATTAAAAGCTGCTAAACACTGGTTTATACTGGGATTAAAAGCTGCTACACACTGGTTTATACTGGGATTAAAAGCTGCTAAACACTGGTTTATACTGGGATTAAAAGCTGCTACACACTGGTTTATACTGGGATTAAAAGCTGCTACAGACTGGTTCATACTGGGATTAAAAGCTGCTAAACACTGGTTTATACTGGGATTAAAAGCTGCTACACACTGGTTTATACTGGGATTAAAAGCTGTTACAGACTGGTTTATACTGGGATTAAAAGCTGCTACACACTGGTTTATACTGGGATTAAAAGCTGCTAAACACTGGTTTATACTGGGATTAAAAGCTGCTACACACTGGTTTATACTGGGATTAACAGCTGCTACAGACTGGTTTATACTGGGATTAAAAGCTGCTACAGACTGGTTTATACTGGGATTAAACGCTGCTACAGACTGGTTTATACTGGGATTAAACGCTGCTACAGACTTGTTTATACTGGGATTAAAAGCTGTTACAGACTGGTTTATACTGGGATTAAAAGCTGTTACAGACTGGTTTATACTGGGATTAAAAGCTGTTACAGACTGGTTTATACTGGGATTAAAAGCTGTTACAGACTGGTTTATACTGGGATTAAAAGCTGCTACAGACTGGTTCATACTGGGATTAAAAGCTGCTACAGACTGGTTTATACTGGGATTAAAAGCTGCTACACACTGGTTTATACTGGGATTAAAAGCTGCTAAACACTGGTTTATACTGGGATTAAAAGCTACTACACACTGGTTTATACTGGGATTAAAAGCTGCTAAACACTGGTTTATACTGGGATTAAAAGTTGCTACAGAGTGGTTTATACTGGGATTAAAAGCTGCTACAGACTGGTTTATACTGAGATTAAAAGCTGTTACAGACTGGTTTATACTGGGATTAAAAGCTGTTACAGACTAGTTTATACTGGGATTAAAAGCTGCTACAGACTGGTTCATACTGGGATTAAAAGCTGCTACAGACTGGTTCATACTGGGATTAAAAGCTGCTACACACTGGTTTATACTGGGATTAAAAGCTGCTACAGACTGGTTCATACTGGGATTAAAAGCTGCTACAGACTGGTTTATACTGCTTTTAAAAGCTGCTACACACTGGTTTATACTGGGATTAAAAGCTGCTAAACACTGGTTTATACTGGGATTAAAAGCTGTTGCAGACTGGTTTATACTGGGATTAAAAGCTGTTATAGACTGGTTTATACTGGGATTAAAAGCTGTTACAGACCGGTTTATACTGGGATTAAAAGCTGCTACACAGTGGTTTATACTGGGATTAAAAGCTACTACAGACTGGTTTATACTTGGATTAAAAGCTGCTACAGACTGGTTCATACTGGGATTAAAAGCTGCTACAGACTGGTTTATACTGGGATTAAAAGCTGCTACACACTGGTTTATACTGGGATTAAAAGCTGCTAAACACTGGTTTATACTGGGATTAAAAGCTACTACACACTGGTTCATACTGGGATTAAAAGCTGCTAAACACTGGTTCATACTGGGATTAAAAGCTGCTACAGACTGGTTTATACTGGGATTAAAAGCTGCTACAGACTGCTTTATACCGGGATTAAAAGCTGCTACACACTGGTTTATACTGGGATTAAAAGCTGCTACAGACTGGTTTATACTGGGATTAAACGCTGCTACACACTGGTTTATACTGGGATTAAACGCTGCTACAGACTGGTTTGTACTGGGATTAAAAGCTGCTACAGACTGGTTTATACTGGGATTAAAAGCTGCTACACACTGGTTTATACTGGGATTAAAAGCTGCTACAGACTGGTTTATACTGGGATTAAACGCTGCTACAGACTGGTTTATACTGGGATTAAAAGCTCCTACAGACTGGTTTATACTTGGATTAAAAGCTGTTACAGACTGGTTTATACTGGGATTAAAAGGTGCTACACACTAGTTTATACTGGGATTAAAAGCTGCTAAACACTGGTTTATACTGGGATTAAAAGCTGCTACAGACTGGTTTATACTGGGATTAAACGCTGCTACAGACTGGTTTATACTGGGATTAAAAGCTGCTACACACTGGTTCATACTGGGATTAAAAGCTGCTAAACACTGGTTTATACTGGGATTAAAAGCTGCTACACACTGGTTTATACTGGGATTAAAAGCTGTTACAGACTGGTTTATACTTGGATTAAAAGCTACTACAGACTGGTTTATACTGGGATTAAAAGCTGCTACAGACTGGTTTATACTGGGATTAAAAGCTCCTACAGACTGGTTTATACTTGGATTAAAAGCTGTTACAGACTGGTTTATACTGGGATTAAAAGCTGTTACAGACTGGTTTATACTGGGATTAAAAGCTGTTACAGACTGGTTTATACTGGGATTAAAAGGTGCTACACACTGGTTTATA